>NC_134146.1:35840875-36154750 GCF_033958435.1 Carettochelys insculpta | reverse complement strand
CTCCTAGTTTCATTCTGGTATGAGATAATACAAGCATATCCCACTGCAACGTCTGAGATGTAAATTAGAGCAGGAAGAGATTAAATATCTAAACCATCTATCACAAATAAGATTTATTCAAAGCCACATATTGTTCTTTAATCGAGTTCTCTGATTTTCTCATAAAAAGACCTCAGACTCTGGAGAGCAGCCTTCTTTTTTTTTTTTTAAAATGGTTACAGTTGAATAAAGCAGATATAATCTAGATAGGCCTTAAAGAGCTATCCACTGAATAAGATCCATGTGTGCATTAATCTTAATCTAAAAGAATTTTCCTTTTATCCCCACATCACAAAAAAAACATGATGATACTATTCTTAACTATTTGGTTACCTGGGTATGCAGCACAAGAGTCCTGACTTATTTTATTTTGATATAGGAATGATCTCATTTAGATTAGGTGCTAGCAAACCTTAAAAAGGTTCAAAAGGTCAGAGTTTGTGGATATTTTGAACTTTATCCAAACTTTTCAGGACTACCTCTTGGGCAGGAAATCTCATGAAATTTCTCTCTCGTTAGATTTCCAGACTTTATCAGAAATGGAATAGCAAAAAGACAGCCAATATCACTTGTTGCTTCCCATTCTGAATTCACATTAAATCAGGGAGTGCATAAGCATGATAGGAGACCTTCCTGTGCTTCCTAAGAGCAGGATGAAATGGCATGACCAAATCTGCACACAGAAGACCTCCTCCTGCTGACCCACAAGATCCAGAAGACCAGCAAGAATACTCAAGGCTCAACCCCATGGCCTGTTTCACAGGTTACAACCCTAGCCCTCCACTTGGGGGGGCGGGGGTGGGCTGGGATGAAAATTCTTGGAAGGAAGTCTTGCAGATATTTCCCTCTCATTAGCCTCCTTCCAAGGGGTTTTCCAAGCAGGTTATCTATTCTCAGTTACACCTTCCACCGACTTTAATAGAATTGCTCCCAGTTGACAATGGTGTATACAACAGCAAAATTTGGCAAAAAGAGTTCATGGAAAGTAAATTTGTTAAATGTATAGGCATTTCATTTTCTAATCATACTGCAGTAGAAGAGGGTGAATGGATGACCTCTTCTGTGCTAGGGTACAATACACAAAAACCTATAGGGTACCACAGGGATTCAATGGAACAATCTGGCATAGAGTGAGCAGCAATCCCACCAAAAGTCTTACCTCAGTTTAACTAAAGATTTTCAACAACAAAATACTGACTCCATCCAATTCACCTAACAGAGCAATTTCATTAGTCAACAGCAGTGGTAGGTCATTATCCTCTCTGCAGACTAGCCACTAGACAGGAGCACAACGCTTCACTGTATAAGAATGTCACAGTTGCATTTGTAGTAGCCAGGCAGGAGGGTATAGGAATCAAGGTAAAGAAGCACTGTGTGACAGCAGAGTAATAAACATGATTAGTTACTTTTTATCACTGCAATTCTCTGAAGGAATCACATTCCCAACTCTAAAAACCATTGAGTGACAGTGATGACTGAAATTCCCAACAATGTACCTACATACCATAAGAAGAGAATGTACACATTACGCATAAAACAGAATTTGGGACACAATCTCATTCCCATTGACTGGATTAAAAGAGTTAACGAAGAAAATGATGCAAAGAGAAAAGAGATGCAATCAAGCATCAAAGGAAAGCAAATGCAAATCTAATGCACAGGAGAGTTGTTTAAGAAGAGTTCATTGGGGTTAAGACATGACCCTGCACTGCTACAACTATTTGATCACAACAATCTTGATGCTGTGAGCATAAGTCATGAACACCAATTATGTTAATAAAGCTACCATTCTTTTATCATTTCCACATTGGATGACTGTGTTGCAGTCTCCTTGGGGCCGCAGTATGTTCTCCTATTCAGTATTCACAAGTCACCTATACCAGTCTTCCTACAATGATACTGCCTTCCAATATGCTTGAAGCTGCAGCTCAAGTTTTTGGGCTTTCACCATAGAAGATGTATACTGTTTCATGCTTCGCTACTTTAGAAACTGCCCCTCTTTTCACCTGCCTCCATATTAGTTAATGTAACTAGAACACCATAGCTGGAACTGCAAATTTTTATGCCAGAGGACCCTCATCTGTGGAAACCTGTGGCTTGTGCTCATCTGACAAATGCTCTTCAGAGCATGTTGGAAGGCCCATTCTTTTCATTCCAGAAAGATAACTAGAAAGAGGAAGAGCTTTTTCTTTTTGGCTTAAAAGGTCCAAAATGATGTTCTTTTTTCCATTTTGTATGTCGTCCCAGAGATACAGGTTCATTTCATGTGAGTATTCATCATGTTTGTGCTTCAGTTTCCTCATCTATAAAATGAAGGTAACACTCAGCTTTGACATCACTTTAGCTAAAAAAGAGCAGCTTAAAAAGTCAATCTAGACCTGGGGTGAGCAAACTTTTAAATCAAGCCCAACCTTTTGTCCCGGCAAGTTCAGTAATGTTAACGTGAGGGGAAAAAACTTTTCGGCATGTGTAAGAAAATAAGTATTCAGAATGTAAACACTTAATTGATCAGTAAATAATGAGAATGCACATATATAAACACGATACAGTAAACCCAGGATTTAACGGATTAATGGGGGGAAGGGGTGTCTATTAATGACAAAAGTCCATTATATCCAAATGGTTACATGGTATGATGATGCACTGACCTTCCCAGCCCAACACTCGCTCCTGCCCATTCCTCCCCTCACACCTCCCTCTCCCAATTACCAGGAGAGGAGCTGAATGCCTGTCTGGCTCCTTCCCCCTGCTGCCGCTCTCAGTGCTGCCGCTCCTCCACGCCCCTGCATCTGAGCCCTTGCATGAAGGTAGAGCATGGCCACCCGCAGCCTGCCAGTGGGCAGCAGCCTCCGACACCATGGCTGCTGCTCAGCGCCATTGCAGACAGCAGCAGCCGGGCGCCAACATGATCCATGCACATGGGGCTGAGGGAGGAGAGATCCTGCACCCCAATACAGCCCCTCCCCTGCTCCTCTGGCCCCAGTGGTCCCAGCAGCTGCGGTGGCCGCTCCAGCCCCGCTGCCCCAGCTACTCCAGTAACGGCTCTGGTGAGTCTACAGCATTTATTTGGGGGGGGACGGGGCTGGCAGACAGCGTCCATTATTTCTGAAGTCTGTGATATCAGGGTCTGTTAAATCGAGGGTTTACTGTAACATACCTCAACATGTTTAATGAGATGGATGTGTCTGAGACCCAGCAGGTAATCACACTGTGCCCCCTTTATGAAATTTTATGCCCCCCTGAGGGGACCCGCCTCCCACTTTGCATGCCCCAGTTTAGTCGATCAACATGGCCCTGCTTAACCTCAGAATCTCATGAGGGGACAACTGAAAAGTTCTGTGGAGGCCACATGAGCATCATGTTGCTTCTGCCTTTATCCCTGACCTGCCTCAGCAGGCAGCCTGCAAAGCAGGCAGTGGGAAGTGCTGGGACTCCAACTGCAGGGAGGATGCAGCAGCCCCATTGTCGCAGGGTGCAGATGCAGAGCCAACCATCCTGATGCTGCCTCCCTTCCCACACTGCAATGACACAGGGTGAGTGCCTCTGCCAGAAGGGACCACCTTGCTGCTAGACATCTCAGTGAGAAGCAAGAAACAGAGGGGAATATGACCCCCCCCCACACACATACATCAGCTTACCATGACATGAAACTGGGAGACAGAAATACTCCCTCAGGTACAAGGATCAGCTGCTTTTCAGCTGCTGTTATCCTGTCCAATGCATTACGTCATCATCATAGCTTAGCTGACTACATCTAAGATTTCCAAAAACTGACTAGAGATTGAGGAACCTACAAGAGGATGGGGCAAATCTGGATTCACCTTTAACAGCTTTGGTTTTAGAAAATGCTGAGCACTCGCCCTATGGGAAAAAAAAAATCAATCCCCCCCGTAAGGTGTCAAACTGGGAAACAAAACAATAAAAAATGGAGGCAACCAAAAATCACTTTCAGAAAATTTCTAATATGATACCAAAATGACGTGTTACTAATTAAATTAAAGTTGAAAACATTGTCATAAATTGTTGCTCAAGTTAACAGTACAGTAGTACAGCAGTACAAAAAGATAGTATATGGATAGAAACAATCGTTTATTGCAGGCGTTTGTTTATGTCATAAATGACACAATATGTTGTGAATGCAAAAGAGCATCTATTTTAATCTTTCTTCCCACCAGTACCAATAACACAGAAACAGAAAAAAGCATTAGATAGCACAAAAGATATTTACTTTTAAAACTCTTGGGAAAATACCCAACAACAGCAGTGGCCCAGAGAAGAGGATCAAAAAGACCACAGTTAAGATGGGAGATGACAGCTGGGGGGAAGGGGGAGATAATATATTGCAAGGTTGGTGGAGGGGTTAAGTCTTTTCTCCAAACTTAGGTTACCTAACTCTTCTAGACTGAAACGGTCAGAGTGACCAAGAACAATGATACTGAACACTCATTTGCTACCATCCTTACTTTCACATTTTATTAAATAGCTGAGTCTAGTGATGTCTTTTAAAGTCATCCCTCAACATTTTTATTAAGAGTGAAAAGAAACAGCCAAAAATGGAGTAACAGCTGAATCAGGGCTGACAGGCATGTCCAACCAATGCCAGTAGCAACAAAAAAGCTCAGAAAATTGCAACCCAGAGTTAGCTAGCGCAGTGGTGTTTTTAATCCCTCTAAGATTTTTAAGAAAATGGAAAGAATCAGTAACAGAATATGAAAAACCTGATGGACAAGCCTAGTGGGAAATGGAATGACTGGTCTTTAGAAGGCATGCTGTTCAGGTTTAAAAGCAACGGTAACCTAAACAGCAAATGTTTTCCAACCATAATGACAAATGAAGGCAAAAATGGTAATGGGAATAAAACTAAATGGTTACCAGAGTTTACCATTTGTCTTTCTTGTTTCAATTTGAATAAGACGACCCTGGCCTCTGAACACATCTCCTCATTGCAGATCAGATACAGAAAGTTATACTTTCTGTTTCTTTTCAACTCAAGTTGACTTCAGTGCAATTATTCCCAATTTAAACTGATGCAAATTAGATCAGATTTAGACACAATATGTAAATATATTCTTAAATAAAACGCTGCTCTTCCTTTTAGAAGCTCTATACATACATATACTGAATATCAATTCCATCTCATTATTCAAAAAACCTTTCAAGTTTTGCAAATTGAGATAGCAGCTAAATTTAACTTTACTTGGATTTTGCTTTTTTTCTCCTTCTCCAAAAGTACACTTGTAGCCTACACAGAACACACAGCTGTAACAATTAATTTGGTGACTTCAAGCTGGTACTATATGAATTCCATTGTTCAAATACATCAAAGGCCCAATCCTGGTTAAGTCAGTTAGAAATCTCCCATCAGGAACAATCTGAAGTCCTAGAGTACTGGTCATCTGATTATTTGTAAAAGCATCTACAGCCCTGCCCCTCAATGTAGGGGGAGCAACGTGGGGTGTGGTTCCCCTTGAAGGGCATGAAATTTCCTAAGATGGGGCACAGCACTATCAGCTGCTGGGTCTCAGGATCATCCATGTCATTAAAAAATTTAAGTATGTTACTGTTTTTATGTCTGTGTATTCACATTGTAATCAATCAATAAAGTTTTTATATTTTACATACATATTTTCATACACATGCTAAAAGGTTTTTTTTTCATATGAGCATAACCAAAATGTCTGTCATTTTGTATTACACTAGACAGGTTCGGGGGCGGGGGGGAGGCTCTTAATCACAGGGACAAAAGCGAAGCCTGATGTAAAAAGTTTGCTCACCCCAGCCTCACTGGATGTGATGTGTAATATTTTGTTCACTGAAAGCTAACGATGGCATGATGGAAACCCACGAAACAGGACAGTGCCAAAAGAAAATATGCACCAACATTACTTATTGAATAAATACATCAGGATGCTCACAAACAATGAGACCTTTGGGTTTTGTGCGGCCAGGCATAACATGAAGTAATCAAATTCCAGATTTCATTCTGGCATGGACTACAGGATACTGATGACAGACGGGCAGGGTTTAGCAGGCAGTTTGGACAGGATTATGGATGGATGGCTCATTATCTCTAACTCGCTCCAAGATCAGGGTTCTGCTTTATATTCAGACACCACAGACAACTCTCTGACTTCAGTCAAGAGGAAAATAGTATCCTTCTCACACCCCTCAGCCCAGCCTTCTGGGCCAGCCAGTCTCAGTCACCCAGCTCCCCGTTCATTTTTACCACCCTTGCCCCCAATTCCAGTCTCTGTATCACCAGACTCCTTGTCTCAATCCTCTCTCTTCCCTCTCCTCAGCCCAGCTCACCCCTTGACACACTCATATCAGGCAGCTTCTTTCCCCTCACTGCCTCATTTGACGGGGAGGAAGGTGACGTGAAGACCACAAGACAGGAGAGAGAGGCTCCCCGCTTTCAGTTCTGGTGCCTGGACACATCCCAGTCTGAAGAGCAGGAAGCAACCATTACAGTGATCATCAGGCCTTGTTCCTGTAACCCCAAGGCAGAGGAAGCAGTTTGCTCTGGAAGACTAAAGCATATACCATCCAGTTACACACAAGAACTGCAAGGGGACGGCAGGTGCTCATTTGTTCGGTGTGAAGGGCACATGCACAGACTGGTCAGCACACGAAGCTGAGAAAAGCTTGATCATACTTGGGGTGAACATAATCTTTGGAGATTTTAGATACCAAAATGTAAAATTTCTGAATCTGTGAACTGAAATTTTTCAAAGGTTTATAATTTGCCTAAATTTGAGCCGATTTGTACCAAAAGACAAAAGGCACTTGCCTGACAGAGTTAAGTTTAAATTGTGTTTGTGCCTAATTGGGGCAAATTCTACCTGGCTGGTGACATGGTAAAGCTGTGTCCACGTTTGAGGAAGAAAAATAATCTGATAAATGTATGACTAATTAGATGTAATATATCTCTTCATAGAACACCAAGAAGCCAGAATGCAGCAAGGAAAAAGGTTGCGTATTTTGCCCTTTCTATGTACAAATGTGACAAAGAAGTGATTGAACTGGCTGTGACACTGAAAGAAAAAGCAAGATATGAGAAACTAATAACATGCATTTTTATTATGTAGGAGTAGCAAAGGTTGACACAAAAAAAGATGCAAGTACATTAGCCTTTGGTTCACACTTGGAACAGATTTTTCTGAGGTGTTTTTGTTTAAAAAAACATTTTCAAAGGCATCAGGTAAACAAAATGACTGGCAAGCTGCCACATTTAATACAACAACAAAATGCAGATAAAAAATAAACTTCAACAACAGCTAGCAGAGAAGGTGGGTCTGGTCCTGAGAATGCAAACAGTACCTTACTGATGCCTTTTAAAAATTGTTCTTTAACTTCATCTGCATGCCACTAACTACGCCTTTCACACATAATGGACTACGGATTACAGAAATGTATGTTTGCACAAGTAGGTTGTGCAGGATTATTGTGCTGGCAATCTCTGGATTACTGACATATTCTAATTGTCCAACAGCTTGTCCAGTTTTTATATGCCTGTGAAGCTCTTCTAACTTAACACCTACTGAGAATCTGGCCTACTACGTTCAGTTGTGAAAAACTAATAAAAAACATATAATTAGATGCAGTAATTCCTGAATCCTTCGTAGTTAATTTCTCAATACAAACCAGGGGCTTCTTGAGAGAAACATGTGCTGCCAGGTTCCTCCTCCCATCATGCTCCTGGAGTGCCTTTTCAAAGCCTCTGTTTGATACACAGACACTGCTACTTGGCTTGTAACTAATTTCTTCGTATCAGCATATACACAAGGGCCTTGTTATCACTGAAGACACATTTGTTGCAATCAGAAACCTGACCTCAGATTGTTATAAGCAGAAAACAGACAATTTTGATCATATTTTTATGTAAATGCTCTGAACACCTGAGTGTTCACTTTCCTTTGGAAATAAACAAAGCATTCCTGATGTCTAGCTGAAAGATGCTTACACATTCATCACACAGTAGATTTTTACATAAAATATGGGCCCAAATTCACACACGGCACAATGCCTGCAGAACAGGTTGTACTGATATGTGCAGTAACAAAAATGAAACAAGTTATGATGACCAGCATAAATCACTATAAAGTAGATGATTCTGACATGGTGGCAGGGACATAACCATTTGAGGCAATTCTAACGTGGACACTGACGGTGTAAATATGGGGTCAGAACATCACAGTGATTTAGCAGCACCAAGGGGCAGCGAATGCAAGACAGCTACAGCATTATAGCTGTACAACACTGTCCTTCAAGTAAATCCAAAGGAGAGCAGAATCCTACACATATTCTGCTTCGCATAGCCGTGAATCTCCCTGCCACAATGAGCTTTGTTGGCTCAAGGTTCAAACACAGAGAGAAGACTTTTTACATCTCCCTGAGTCTCATTTTTAGCCACTAAAAAAGGGAAGCAGGAACCTTGGGCTGTCACCTGGAATGGATATATTCATTATCATCTTTTGCATTGATTTATCACAGTGGTGAAATGCCAATATTAGTCAGCAACTGCTGATCAATGGGTGGGTGTTTCTGAAGTGAATGGGGTGGGACGAAAGAGAGGGATTGCTAATTCATGAGACATTTTTAAATGGGTCTGATCCTATTAGAAAACAAATAGAAGGAAGTTTCTCAAATCAGAAATCCCAAGTCTCAGTGAGAATGCTAAAGAGTGGAGTTCAAAGGAAAAAGTTACAGCACACAGTTGGCAGTACTAATCATAAATGAATATTTTCTCTCTGCATACCTCCCTCCACCACCCCACTGCCCTCCACAGAGGAAGTCATTAAAAACAGACATTTCAGAAAAATATAAAATGTAAAGCCAAGAATCACATTCTAACAGCAGAAAATAGGATATTAGAATGCTTCCTGACTGAAGAAAGAACAGTCTTTCCATAAGGATGTGTACTGATAAGACCAGAGCACACCCTGTTGGGGATTACTGCTTTAATGAGAAGACTGAAGCTGTAGGTAGGATAGTCAGAGCCTTTGCAGAAATTTGTCTTCTGTTACTGCTTAAACCTCTGCACTAAGTATTGGTTTCCTGTTCTGCACTGAAGCAAGTTAATAATGACCACACATAAAACCATAGGGGCCCATATTTCTGTCACCATTTCTATCAGAGCTTAGAAAATGACCTCTTTAAAACAATTAAACCAGGAAATCTGATATAGGATAGAAACAGCCTAATCACATAAATCAGATGATAGTTATAAACAATCTTAGTCTAGCTAAAGGCCAAAAGAAATTCAGTGTAATGAACCACACAGTACAGAACGGACTGTGTATAGACCCATCCAGAACTGTTTGCAGAAGATAACTGGATTGTACATCTTTGATTCCGACTAACTATATTTTAAGCATGGTCAGCTAAGGAATGAGAAAGCACATGTGCTTCTGAAGCATGTAGGTAGAATATTTTCTCCTGACGATAAATTTGTGTGCAAGCCTTACTCACGTAGACAGTTGCCTGTTGATGTTTTGACCCAGCTATTTTACAAACAGAAATATAATAGTGGTGCACTGATGTTTTGAGCAGGATTATATAAATTAAGCCTCACCAAAAAAGGGCATACAGGTAGGATGGATTTCATTTAACAAAGAAAACTTGCAAATACAGCTCAGTAGCATTTCAACTGCCTCCAGTTATTTGAGGGCCTAGATTAACAGCAGATTGGTTATACTCCCCATAACAGCCATCTACACACGAGGGCTGTGTCTACATGGAGCTCTGCTCAGCGCTGCTGCTAGCAGAGCTATGCAAAGTGAGCTTCTCGGGATTGCAAATGGCTGCTCATTTGCATATTCTCAAAGGTCATTACCATAGCCACAGGAGAGTTCGGTGCTGGCAGAAGTGGATGCCAGCACTGTAGAGGCTGTGTGGACATTCCTCTGCCGGCTAAACCCCACTCTGTCACCAGTCCCTTATGTGAAAAACGTGAGGAACGCAATCAACAAGGTACCTGTCCTTTGATGCTACACCAGACCCCATTTGTTTTTAGTGAACCACCTTACATGCACACTTCACCTTAATCAGTGTTTCTTCCCCTTTCTGGTGTATTACACAAGTACAGATGTTTACAGTGCAAAACACACAATATAACTGTCTACAACAGGATACAGCTATAATGAGTAAAATTAATATGCAGCATCATAAGAACGGCCACACTGGATCAGACCAAAGGCCCATCCAGCCCAGTATCCTTTCTGCCAACAGTGACCAATGCCAGGTGCCCCAGAGGAGTGAACCAAACAGGCAACAATCAAGCGATCTCTCTTCTGCCATCCATTTCCAGCTTCTGACAAACAAGAGGCTAGGGACACCATTCCTTACCCATCCTGGCTAATAGCCATGAATGGACCTTACCTCCATTAATTTATCTAGCTCTTTTAAAAACCCTGTTATAGTACTAGCCCTCACAGCCTCCTCTGGCAAGGAGTTCCACAGGTTGACTGTACACAGTGTAAAGAAGAACTTCCTTATATTTATTTTAAACCTGATGCCCATTAATTTAATTTGGTGTCCTCTAGTTCTGATATTATGGGAACAAGTAAATATTTTTTTCCTTTTTCACTATCTCAACACCACTCAATTTTATATACCTCTATCATATCCCCATATATTGTAAATGCTGAACACATTCTTACAAAAACATTAGTATCTAATTTAAAAAAATACCCAAATGTAAGACAGAATGGTTTCCAGCTATTTATCTGTCAGTGCTCAGAGAAGCCCTGAGCCTTTGGCACAACCTGGCCCCTGGTCTACCATCACCACAGCATCCTTCTCTCCATTTTCTAAGCTGTGCTGTAGCATCTTTATTCATTTCAGAGTTGAAGAACTTTCACTTCCCCCCCCCCCCGCCCGAGATGGCTGCCATTCACTAGCTGATTAATTCATTCTCTAGGTGGGCCATTACTGTTCGTTACTACACGTTAAAAAAAGAAATAAAAGTTTCAATGTAATTTAATTGCCCAGATAAATAATTCAGCCAAAAGAAAACCCAAACAAGAGAACTAGTTTGTCATATACAGTAGCTCATCAGTCTATAAAACCTTTCAACTTTCTCTATTATCTGCTTGTCAAACTAAATGATAATGCCTAAGGGCTGGCAGGATAATGAATGCTTGTCATGATAAATGGATTGCCACCCTAAACCATTAAGAATACAAGGAGGAGGAGAGTGCTACACTGAGCTACTCTGAAAGCTTTTCAATTTTCCTTTCCCACATGCTGCTGCCACTTTTTCTTTTGTTTTAAGTTTATTTTATTTCACGTGATGAAATATAACTTTGGGATCAGAGATGGTACAGCGATGGAACTAGATTGTGGCCAAATTCTACAGTGGTGCAAAAAGGCACACTTCCAAAGACATAAGTGGATTGGCACATGCTTATGTCAAGAGGCCAACTGAATCCTCTATTTGTAAGCTTCAGTAACTGATATTTATCCAGCTCATCTATCCTCTGTTGAACTTGTCCCACTTCTTCATTGGTGCATTTCTCCTGTCTTCCAGTCTCCCATTCGATATATTTTAAAAAGAGATGTAGTGAAACAAGTTGAGTTCGGACCAAATTCCTACTCACAAATTGGGAAGGAATTGATTTCAAAATTGAAGTGGATTTTAAACAGTTCAAAATATGCATTCAAGGGTTGATTTTAGCTCCCACATGCTTGTGCTAAGTGTGGATTTGTAGAACTCTCATAAATGTGTCTCAATGTATCAAGATCCAAAAGTGATTCTGGGACAGGATCTCTGGGGTGCAACCTGGGATCGTAGGACCTCTATATCCTCTTACTTCTCCAGCCTAGGCTGTCTCTCACAACACTCTGCTAGTCACAAGTAGCAATCAAACGCCTCCAGGTACTGTGCTGAATGATCACAAGGGTATGTGGAATCTCACACTCAGCTAAATGTGTGAATGCTCCCAGAGCCACTCATGAATCACTCAGGACCCAGCCAAATCCACCATAGCTGTACCTCACATATATACTGCCTTGCCCCACTCATATTGGGCAGTGCAAATTTATTAAATTGGCTCCCCACTTCATCAAATGGAAAGTGAATACATGGCAGCCTTTGTAAAACATGAGCAAATTTATCAAACACATCAGACAGACTTGCTGGTAAAGATAAACAAACAAACAAACAAACAAACAAAAAGTTTAACAACTATAAAAGATAGATTTTTAAGTGACCATAAGTGTTAAGCAAAAAATCAATGTGGTTACCAAAAGAAAACAAAATATAAGCACGGAGTCTAAACTCTCAATCTTATTATACTGGGCAACACCTAACAAACAGTTTTTCTCACCTTTCTGGATATTGCGGTCCTCAATATACAGGTTCATCCATTAAACCTGGATCGATCTCCTCTCTTGGGGGCTTCAGTCTTCCACATGTCCTTGTTGCTTGCAGGATAGGTGGGGGAAGAGAAAGGTGAAAAATGTCCCCCCTCACCCTGAATTCTATTTTGGTTATATGAAGTCTGAGAACTTGTGCAGTTTTGAGCAAGACACTTATCCTTTCCCTCTCCTCTTCCTCATCTGTCAAACTTATATTAACAATATACCCTCTCTCTCTCTCTCTCTCTCTCTCTCTCAAGGGCTCTGGAACTGATACACCTACAGTGACACAGCATAAAACAGGGATAATAATATTTACTTCACAGGACTGTGACAAAGAATTGGTAATGTTTGTATAGCACAACTTAACTGGCATTATTTTCAAGCTGATCCATTTGCTTGTCTGCTCACTATACAGGTGAGCCTCTCCAGTCCAGCACTCTCTCATGTGGCAATATCCATAATCTGGCATGATTTTAGAGCTGGATGACTACGTATCACGGGTGTGGCCAAGTTGCCTGCGGTCCCATAAAGTTTGTTTACAGCCACCAGTTCTGGCTCTCAGGGTTCTGTGCTGTTATTTAGCTCTAACTTACCCCTAAATAGTAACAGAGAGGTAACCATGTTAAGTCTGTATTCTGACAAAACAAAACAGCAGTCACATAGCACTTTAAAGACTAACAAAACGATTTATTAGGTGATGAGCTTTTGTGGGACAGACCCACTTGTAGATCTGAAGAAGTGGGTCTGTCCCACAAAAGCTCATCACCTAATAAATCATTTTGTTAGTCTTTAAAGTGCTACATGACTGTTGTTTTGTTACCCCTCAATGTCTTCTAAGAGCCCAGTAAGCAGTGGAAGTGTTGGTAATGCTGCTAGATAATATTGATCTCCTGTGGTTTGGGAAATTCTCTTGTTCAGCACTGGTCAGGTCGCAAAGATGCTGGATTAGAGAGGTTCAACCTATACAACCAGTTTTTAGGTGAGAGTGTTCAGAGCCACAGCAAAGTCATTCATATAGTCATATACACACTACATTTTAATTTTCAGCAATTAGTTGATAGGTTTTTTTTAAATAGCCACTTTAAAAAAATGCTCACAAAAATCTTGTCCTGTTGTAAAAACAAGGTCATGTTGTACATCCAACATATCTGAGTTAGAGTCAGACAAAAAAAAACTTTATCCTGCAACCTCTCTTGGGAAATCTTTGTTCTTTTTGATACTGTTCAGTTGGCTGTCTGAGTGAATGACAAGGTTTTTATCTCTAATGTGAGTAACTTCCAAGGCTCCTTGCATTATCCATTTTTCAGCAGCTGCTGCTAAAACCACAGGGTTGCAAACTTATAATTAAGTCCAGCTGCCACTACTGTGAGTTCAGTCAAACTGAAGTGAGCAGTAATGTCTAGTGGTTGTTAGTGAGTCTCTCTCCATTTCTAGACAGACAAAGTAATTAACTTCTTTGCCCCTCAGAAGAAATAAACATCAGAGCTGGAGAATGTTGTAAATTAGTGCAGAGTACTACTTATGCAAAGAAATCCTGAGAGACATTAACCCTCAGGAAACTAAATTCAGGGTAGAAAACATCAGATACTGGCTAGTTCTGAAAGGCTTTGGGGAGGTCACTGGGGCACAGGACGAAGGATGAAAAGAATTTCCATCTGCAAGATACAGAGCATGTAGCAGTGGTATAAGTGTGACATTCTTTATCCAGAGACTTGCTCTCCCATGTTTTCAAATAGAAAAATCAGCATGTGGAGGAGATTTACAGCCAGATCTCAGCTCCAGGAAGACAGCAAGACCAGGTACATGCCAGGGGAGGAGGTCACAGGGATGTGTGTAAGTGATCTGAAGATCATTTCCATGAGACCTAGTGCCCAAATGCTCCAATCAGATCTACATAATCAAACTCATTTGAATCACTAGATGCTTCCAGAGAAATAACTGTCCTTTCTGTCCAAAACTCTTCTACAGGTTGAACTCTCTGGTCTAGGAATCTCTGGTCTGGCAGGACGATTAATGATATTGCTGGATCAGAGAGCTCTTGGACCCAAAAGCCCTGTGGGCTGGGAGTGGGGGACCGGCTGGGAGCATAGCCAGGGCTGGATAAAGCAGGGAGTACAGCAGGGACAGGAGCACAGCCTATCGCTTTGAAGTCCTTCATAAGCATTCGTTTGTGAAGCCAATGAACAATGTAGTGGGTTAAGCATTCTCTTTTCAAAAGGAGCACGGAGAAGCAAAATGAACAGTGGACCTGTGCTAGAGAAAGGTTGTTGGAACTGGAAGAAGTGGAGCAGAATAGAATGTGGGTTTTGTAAAGCATTGTCCTTTTTATCCGCATGGAGTCTTGTATCATTTATTTTATTAATTCAGGGAATTCATGAAATATGGTGGTGTGGCATAAAACTTTAATTAGCACTCATTTGCAATGACCTTCATAATTCACTTTTGACTCAGCCATTCGTTAATAATGAGAACTTACCAAATGCATGCTGATAAAATACAAGATATCATCATTATATATTCTCTCTCATATGTGTATTTTATTTTTAAAAAGGGACTAGGCTATTGAAATATATTGACAATATGGCTCACTTGTTCAAATGAACTAAACGTGTGAACTAAAAGTTTATAACTAAAAGTTCATAGAAGTGTGAACTAAAAACAAGACATCGAAAACTGTATTGAAATTCCTGCATATATTAGTTTCTCTGCTAGAGTTCTCAGCATACCTGGTCTAACAATACATCTGCTTTTGGGTCATGATAGCTTTGAAGCAGAGACTTTCTTAGTGCTTTTATACCAGCAAGCACATTCTGGTACTAAATGCATTTTTATAAAGGAGTGTGTGTGTGTGTGTGTGTGTAAATAAAATGGGAGAGCAATTAAGTTTCCTGCTCAATGTCAGACACCAAGGTCACAGAACAGAGATGAGTAATATCCAGCTCAGCTCACTTGCTCTGCTTCGGCTAAGAGGAAAAATAAAAGCAACCATCTCTATTCAGTCCTTGTTTTTTGCAGAGTTTGCTAACACATTTTCTGAAGCAGCAACAAATGACTGCTAGAAGTTAGAAGGTAAGGTTATATCTGCTCTCCATTACTTTCACTTTTCACAGCCAGTGCAAAGTAAATTGCTTTTGTATCAAGGACAACGAGGGAGAATTTGTTCTCAATTGGTTGTTATTGGGTTCTAGTCCTCTGTCACTGTACTTATGGCTCCAAAATTCAGGCATTCATGAGTAGTCTCATCTAGATCCATGGGCCTCAACATATTTGTCATTGTGGGACACATATGCAGCTTTCTCTGTGAAACTCAGAGGCCACTAGAGAGAGTGAAGTCTGCTCTACAGCCTGACTTTTAGCTCTTGCGATAGGGGCTAAGGCCATGAGCCTTTAAGGTCTTGGATTCAGCTGTGCCTGTCAATGACCTGGTTCCACTGGCATTAGTCTGTGTTAGGTGCACTGCAGACACACCTTGTTTGTTTGTTTGATATCCTGGGACTCACACAGCTATACCTACACTGTTCTCTATATGTATTTATTTCAAACCAGGAATGGGAGGTCCACTGTGAAACACAACAACATTTGACATTTTATGTTAGTTACCTAGATGGACAAACACTCCAGGCCTGAGAGAAAACCTGATGACAGAGTCACAGGATACAGATGCAGTATATACAGGGAACTCCTCTCACTCCATCCGAAGGTACATCTCACAATGCTTATAATGGCCAGTGTGACTCCAGCTTTCATTTGATACCACATTATTTATGGACAAATATCATGAAAGCAGTCTATTACTTGGGGTGAGTTTGTCAGCCCTGTTAGCAGTTGCTGACAGAGGTGAAGTCTTTGCTGGTTCTAATGAACTTCTGTGTCACAAGAGGCAACCCAGATCTCCTGTAATGCTTTGCTTTTTTGCACCTAATGTACATTAGTCTCCTGCATTACTCTTCATCAAATGACTCTCTGACGAAATGGAAAGTTTTCATTCCCCTGACCATTTTCTAACCAGCTCTGCTACCTATTATAACTCTATTCATCAAATCCAACTATTTTTTTTCCAGGCACGAGTTTTTTAGAGATAGCCTTACGTTTATACAGATATGGTATGAGTTAACAGTTTATATTAATTCTTAGCACTGGAGTATCTGAGCACTGATGTCACCAGAGACTTGCACAGATCTTTACTAAAAGAGAACATTTGGACAGGGCGTTGCCAAGCACTTTACTACTTGGACTTGAAGGACACAATGCAAACAACTGAAAGACTCCACAGGCAAATGGGAGCAGAAAGATAACCATTCAGTGCAGGAATTGGTTCCCAAGGGGAGACAGATCAGGGACTGACAGTCACCCTGTGCATTGGAAACTGTCCCACGTGATAGCGTAGCAAAACCCCACTCCAGAGGCAGGGGTGGTGGCCCGTGGGGTTTTTCTAAGTCACTCAGGGGCAGGAGGTGGGGCCAAGGGAGGCATGGGGAGACTGCATGGGGACATAGGGGGCAGGGAGTACAGGCAGTAAGTTCTGTTGGAGCCTGGCCCAAGGCCAGGAATATTCCTAGTGCTGAAGCACTATAGGTCCAAATAACTTCGCTGCTTTTGCCTGACACAGATGTCAACCCTGGAGCAGACATTTGTGGAAGGTTAGAAAAGCCATCAACTCCCAAATTAAGAGTTCTAGCTTTGCCTTTGGACAACATGTAGGTTTGGATTTTACGACATGCACAGGGGAGTCGGGTGCCTAATTTCCAATGAACTTCATGGGAACTAAGCAACCGCCACCCTTTAAGTCTTAAAAAATCCAGACTTAGGCTGTATCTAGGTTCTTATTGGGCACCTATCATCATCATAGAACCGCAACCTCTCTGCCCCAGGCTCCCTGACTGTAACACTGAGGCTATGTCTGTACTACCACAGAAGATTGACCCACTCAGGGTCGATCTTCCAAGGTTCCATTTCGCACCTCCAGTAGCAAATTGGAGGTTGACCCCCGTACTCCTCACAAGACAAAAGGAGTAAGGGAGGCCAACAGGAGAAACTCTCCCATCGACCTTCAGTGAGGATGGCCAGGTAAGTCAATTATAGATATGTTGATTCTAGCTACGCAATTACCACAGCTAGAATTGCATATCTGCAATTGACTTTCTTTCCTTGTGTAGATATAGCCTAAGAGAAATAAATGTCATTTATGTCATATAAGCTCTCTGAGAATGTTTATGAAGCATTTTGTACATGCAAAGTGTGTTATTTCATTTGATAATGACCAGAAGCTAAATTTCATCTAGCACTATGCAGCAGTAGGATGGACAGGTCAGTTCAACACCAACACCAACACAGTGACTTCCCTTCCCACGGCCTTGAACCAATTCATTTAAGTTCAGCTGCTGTCAATGGGAGTTTGAGCTGTATAAAGAATATGAGATGAGGACCTTTATCATTAACATAATACAGTACACCCCTGACTTAAGCGGAGATTGCCTTCTTGTGCATCCTTGCATAAGTCAAATTTCGCATTACTGGGGGGAGCCAGGAAACTGACCAGCTCAGCTCACAGGAGACAGGACCCTGCGCTGGTCAGTTTCCTGTCTCCTGAGAGTGATGGGGAGCTGGAGCCTGGCTCTCAGCTCCCTGCAGTTCACCAGAGACAGAAAACTAACCAGTGCTGCAGCGTTGGTCAGTTTCTCCACTCCCCTGAGTAGTGGGCAGCCTAGAGCCAGGCACCAGCTCCTCACCACCTTGAGTCATGTTAAACTGAGATATGCGCAACTTGAGTGCATGTATCTCAGGGTTCTACTGTACTTTCAGTGAGAGTAGCAAATCAGTACTATCCTTTCCTAGATTGTAAATGTGACTGGCTGTAGGGGGGAGGGGAGAGAATGCAGAGATTTTGTGTTTCCTGTAATCATGTCTCAAACAAGCTTAAAAAAACACCCGAACACATCGTGCACACCACTGACAATTTCATGCCCTAAACTCAAACCTACCTATCAGAAATTCTTACCATACTTCGCACACTCTAGCTAGCAATAATTTACATCCCTGCCCAATTCACAGTTTCACTTTGACCCTTCTAGAATGTCATATGTAACACAGGCATCTCAACACTGTCTTCTCACAGCAATTGTAGTTCAAACAGAAAATTATATGTGATAAATGAAAGCTAAGCTAAGGTCACCAGGAAATGACAGAACAAAATGTATCCTCTCCTCTGTCAAAATAAGCAGCTTTTACTCGAGTAACAAACATATCAAAACTGGCTAGAGAATGTTCAGAACAGAATCTTCAGAATCGTTTGAAAGACATTTCACACTCTTCAAAAGTTGAAACAATTCTAGACACCAGAATACTTAGGAAATTCTTAAATTCCTTCATCTCTGGGTCTCAATTGAGAGCCAATTAATAGTGATAACTGGCATGTGTAATGATCAATGTAATTTCACAAGCAAGATGTTTAAAACGCCTCTGTCTAGTATACATATAATTCATGACGATAATATAATCTGTAAAATATATTCTAAATATTTAAATATATCTATTGTAGTCAGGCACTCTTGCTTTGGACCTGACCAGTGCCAAACCATAGAATTTGCTGAACCATGAGGTGTGGGGGTACAATATTGTCTCGCAGCATTACCAACACCTCTACTGCTTACAGGGCTCTTTGAAGGTGACATTTACTTACATTACAGCTAAATACCAACACAGGACACTGAGAGCCAGGATTGGTGGGTGTAAACAGAATTTATGAGATCATGGGAAATTTGGCCACACCCATGATAAGTGGACATCCCCGCTAACTAAAATCATGCTAGAACACAGATATTGCCAGACCAGAGTGCAAGACTAGAGAGGTTCAACTACTTTGCTAGTCTTTAAAGTGCTACTTGACTGCTTTTTGTTTTAACTGTTATTAAGCATTACAATAGCAGTTATATAGCCCAAATTGGCCTGTACTTTTATTATAATCCTTTACATTTATGCTAGGTATTCCATAACACCCTGCATAAACTGAAGTAAGCCTTTGCTTGACTACATAGGAAAATCATATTCTTAATGCTGACAGTTATTTCCTCATGGCAACAGGTAAGGAGTCACCCACATGAATCTCTGAGGTGTCTTTATGCCTCTTTATCCTTGGAATACATTGGTTCAGAACAAAGATAAACAAGCCAGAAACAAGCAAGGTAAAAAGCTGGTTTAATGAATCCAGTTCCAGGGAGTGCTTATAATACTGTTTAGAGGTTTAAAATGGAGTATAAAAAGATGGCTTTGGCGACTTTGGGGATGTAACTTCAGAAGCACACCTGCATAAGGTAAACAAAATAGCATCCAGACAGCATGTAACTATCACAAAGAATCTTCTTCCGGTACCATATTTAAAAACCTATGACATTGTGAAATATACTCAAGGCCAAATAATCAATGAATCTGACTGTGATCAACCAATTGGCTATACACTTATCAACAAAACTCAGACTTACAGAAACAATTTGCCGTGTATGACATCAGAAGCAATGGTATCAAGCTGGAAATTAGATCTCTTAAACTACTGCTACTAACTGACAGCACTGGGCATTAAAGATCCATGCTCAAAATAAGTACAGCACAAGCAGTGGCGAAGTAAACTGCTTTATACATCCACACCAACATGACTCATGAAATGAGACATCAGAGTAATCTCTATATTTTTCCTTGATCTCTGCTGAAAGTGAACATGCCAGCCTATGTCACTGGGGGTTTGGTGGTTTAATAACAGTTCAACACTTTTTTTTTTTTTAAAAAAAGAAACTAATTTCCACTAACCAGAAGGGGATTTGGGTTCTCCACTATAAAAGTGTTATTACTACAAGAATAGTTCTAACAAGTATCATCACCACAGTGTCTTAGGCTATGTCTAGACTACAGTTTTGTCCACAGAAGTTTGGGTCGGAAGATATCTTGCAACAAAATTTCTGTCAACAGACCACGTCCAGACATGAAGGTGCATCAAAAGAGCAATCCACCCTCCTGACAGAGAGCAGCCAGACAGCCCAGCCACTCTCTCAGCAAATGGCCACCTGGAACCATGTCTGCCAGGGTTGCAGATTCCCAGTTCCTTCCAGGAGCCAGGGCTGGAGCCCTGCAGAGATAGATGCTTAAAGGGACCCCTTGAGACAGCTGTTCCCTGCCCCTGCTGCAAGCTCATCTACCTCTGTGAGGGACAGCAGAGTTCTCACAGAGCCCACTGTGCTTGACCTGCATTTGTGGCAACACAGTTGGTCCATGGGTGCCATGCTGCCAGAGCTGCCTCTGAGCTTGTGATGGTTACACATGGACATGCTGTGGATTTTGCTGAACCTTCTGGCAGCTGCCTTCCTCTTCCTTGGCAAGGCTGACCCCAAGATCATCTTTGGGACTGTTGTCCTGGCTGCAAGAGCTACACACACCTGAACCCTCCTGCCCCCACTCCCAGCTGCACAGGTGGCTCTGGAGACACCACTCCACTTTCAGCTGGTGGGACCAGCTGGTCATGGAGCAGTGGGGGGACCAGCAGTGACTCCAAACCTTGCACATGTGGGAGGCCACTTTCTTGGATCTCTGTGTTTGGCTAACCCCACCCTCCAGAGATGCAACACCCAGCTGCAGCCCACTATCCACATGGAGAAGCAGATCACAATCATCCTCTGGAAGCTAACCACCCCCGACAGCTACTGGTCGGTGGGCAACAAATGTGGCATGAGGATGTCCACCACTGGTGGGGGAGGGCATCCCACCACACAGGGACCCATCCCTGGGGGACTGTGCCTTCCCGCCCTCACACAGCTCTGCTGCTGGTGGGGGAAGACTCACAGCAGGGGCTCCCAGAGAGCTCCAGGGGAACAGATACGAAGGGGACAGGGACCCCTCCCGCCCAAGAGCCCAGGTACTTGCTCCCTTGGTCCTTCTGGTGTGTATTCAGCCACCTCCCTCTGCAGGTTGTGAGGGCCATCAACTCTATCCTGCTGGGGAGGGTCATTTGTCTGGGATACCTTGACGAGGTTGTGGCCAGATTCGCTGCCCTGGAGTTCCTGAACTGTGTTGGAGCCATCAATGGGACTCACATCCTGATTCATAACCTAGAGCATCATGTGACCAAGTTAATCAACAGGAAAGGCTACTTCTCCGTGGTGCTGCAGGCCCTGGGTGACCACAGTGGACAGTTAATGGACATTTGCAGTTGGGCAGGGTGCACGATGCCCGTGTGTTCCGCAATTCCAGCCTCTGCCAGCTGGAGGAGGGTACGTTTGTCCCCCACCATGAACCGGCAGCTGGGAATGTGCAGATTACAGCATGAATTGAGCGGAATGCAGCCTAGCTCCTCGTGCCATGGCTAATGAAGCCACATACTAGAGAGCTGGACCCCAGCAGGGAACAATTCAATGAGAACCTGAACTGTGGTAGGATGCAGGCCAAATGCACCTTTGGCCACCTCAAGGCATGGTTCGTGTGCCTGCTGACCCACCTCGATGTCGGGGAGCACAACATCCCCCAGGTTATGGGAGCTTCTGTATCCTGCACAACATTGTGGAGGGGAAGGGGGAGGCCCTCCTCACCGTGTGGGGGGTGGATGCTGGCTGGCCACAAGGGGTGAGCCTACAAGCACCTGAGCACTGCTGCCATCCACCAGGCCCATCAGGATGGGGTGCAGATCCAGGAGGCCCCAAGGATCCCAGTAACCCTCCCCAAAGCCCCTCCAATGGGGGCCTTGGTTCCACAGCCCTAGCCCATGCCCACCACAATCCCTCCCTTCTCTTCTTCACCCTTCTCTGACCCTTGCACAATAAAGGCAGATGCTCATGTGGTGAACCAATAACTGGCTTTTACTATTAACAAACAAGTGACCTAAAAATTATAAGTCGTCACGTGTGAACTATTTACAAGATGGAGGAGATGGTGGCTGGGGTGTGGGGGGCCGAGCAACTTGGACATGGGGCGGGGAGGTCTCAGAACATGGGGGGGTAGGGGGCTGTGAACTTGAGGGGGAGTGGGACACAGAGCGGCATCTGCCTGAGGATCCCCTCCTGCTGTGGGTTAGGGGCCCCCATCAGGGCTGGCCTTGAGCCAGGACCAGAGGTAGGTACTGATGAGGAGTGGCTGCAGCAGAGTCTGGTTGGCAGGGGAGGCCTGGGGGACAGGGAAGGGACATAGCCATCCCCAAGGGAGCAGGCAGTGGTCCAGCGCACCTTGCAGGAGGGCAGGCGGGGGTAGGGTGGCAGGGCCACAGGGGGTAGCTGGGCCAGCATGTCCAGCCAAACACGTGTGACAGAGTCACAGCAGGACATTAACTGGTCCCACGCCCGTGACTACCACTCCATGTCCTCCTGGACGCAGTACTCCAGGGTCTTCTGCATATCTGTGAGGATAGTAACATGATGCCGCATGATGTTCTCATACACCCTGAAGCATGTCCCACAACTCTGGGGGCAGTCCGGCTGTGTGGAAGGTGTGGCCCGGCCTTTGGTTAGTGCAGGTCCCACTGTATAGAACACAAGGAGGGAGAAATGGTGAGAGTCATTCTTGCAGCACAGCCGCGAGACCATCTCCCCCACCATGAGCAGCAACAAACTCCCCCCAGGACAAGGGCTGGGGGTGTCGCGGGGCAAAGCCATGCGGAGCCTTGCAACAGGCAAGTGGCCAAGGTGGGTGTCTGGCTGCAGAGGGATCCCCTCATGGGTGGCAGGTGAGCCCTCCCTGGCACCCACTCACACACCTGTAGATCTCACAGTGCTGCCTGCAGCATCGGGTGCTGCCTCACGCCTACAGCATGCCCATGTGCCACACTCCTTGATGTGCCTGGGGTCAGAGCGGTGCTCTTGTGGCTAGCCTTCTTCCAGCCACGGCAGCTGCTGAGCGGGGTGGAGGGCCTCCCCTGGGGTCTGACACTCGTCTGGCCTCCCATGAGCCTGGCAGCAGGATGCCGCCTGTGCCCTGGGGCTGCCTGCTGGGTACATGCGGTGCGCACACTACTGCTGCATGTGGTTTCATGTGCTGGGACCCTAGCACAGGGTCCCACCCGATCAGACAAGCGACGCTCACAGCCCACCCCATGTGCTCCCACCTTCCATGCCCTGGAGTGCCTGACACATCGGGCACTCACTGGAAGATTCCTCTCTGAGTTCGGAGGCAAACCGGGAAGGAGCCTGGCTGCCAGGGACTGGGTCCGGGGTGACGACCAGGCTTCTTGCTTTGGAGTTGGCCCTGTGGTGGAGTTGGCAGGTGTTGGCCCTCTGGTGGCTGGTCCTCATCATCTGGGTCCTGCTCCATCAGGGTGGGCCTCGAGCACCAAGTCTCAGCTCAGCTCAGGGGGTGAGGTGTTCCCCTCCACTCTCCAGGATGCAGTGGAGCTCTGAGTAAAATGGCCAGGACGGAGGTTCTGTCCCCCAGCATCTTGCTGCATGCTTGGCCCTGACATACCCCTGCCCCAGCTCCTGTACCTTCACCCTCCCTTGTTCTAGGGTGCAGTGGGGATGGCCCCATTCTGCTAAGGCATCAGCCATAGGACTATATATTGTTGCATTCCTGCGGTGCGCCTCGGGGTCCTGGAGCATTTCCTCCTTTGCCCATAGCTCCAAAAGGTCCTGTATCTCAGCCCTGCTCCAGGAGGGGGCGCACCTCTTGGACCACCAGGATGGGTCCTGGGACCCCGAGGCTGCTCTTGTGAGGGCCAGCTGTTCAGCCACATTGCTGGTGTTCAACAAGGGTGTGGCCGTGGGGGCTAGGGGACTGCAGCATGTTGCTTGGCTGCTCACACATTCAACTTCCTGCCATGGGGCTCCCCAGCCTCACAGCAGCTTTAAGAAGGCCAGGGGGCAGGAACCACAGAGTGCTGATTGCAGTGCACAGGGTGTCCATGGGGGCACATGTGGAATCCAAAAGGCCTTTTCTGTCGACAGAAGGACCCCTCCACCCCCAGAACATCCAGACCCACCTTTTGTCAACAAATCTATCTTGGTAGAGGTGTTCTTCCCTGTGGCGAGTGGGGTTCGGTTGTTGGAAAAAAACCCAAAATGCTCCATTCTGTCAACTTACTGTCCACAGAACACACTTTGCCATCTGGTCACTCCCCAGGTTTTGTCGACAAAACAGCCATTTTGTCAACAAGCCCCTGCAGTCTAGACACAGCCTTAGCATATTACACACACTAATCAAGAGGAACTACAAGTCCTGCCTTTTTATGCAGAGCAGTCAACACTAAAGGTGGGCTAAATTCCTTGATCCAGGCTTTGGAGCTGAGATTTGGATATGCCCTTTACAGATGAGGCCCATTTCTATCCCTGGGTACAAAAGAGACTGTGTACATGGAGAAACGGTCTCTAACAGAACAGGGTTTTTGCACTGTCACCGTTGCTCTAGAATCTGATGCATGTTTTACTATTGATTGTCTGCACAGCAGTTTTCTTGGTGGAAAAAGACTCTAAAGTCATGCACATTTTACAAAGACACATTTACATGGGAAAACAGGGAAATTTTTCCTTGATAAATGAAGGAAGTTAGAAAGTTAGAGATGATAGCTTGAATACTGAGTCTTCCAGAAATACTAATTTGAACCTCATTGTTGTGATGCTATTTAAATGAGCATTCTGACTTATTACTGAGTTCCTTCTGGCCCCATGGTAGGATGTCCTCAAAGAAAAGGTTTAAACCTTGGGTCATTCTATTCAAGGCAGAGCTACCGACAGGAGGGGACAAAGGGGAACAACTGCACAGGGGCTCAGTGTTGCAACAAGGCCAGGAATTCCTGGCCGCTGCTGCTCTGGGCCCCTTGAAACACTCTGCTGCTATGTGCACCTTCTGAGGGCTGGAAGGAGGGTGCCATGCTGTGCACCAGGAGACACTTCGGGCTGACTGCCCTCGGCTCCACTCCTTCCACCAAGCAAAGGGCACTGAAAACAAGGATATGGGGGAAAACAACCAGGCAATGACTAACAGGTTAATTAGGACGTCTTGTTACTTCCAAGAGTGGAAGTTATAAAGACTATAAGCCACTCCCTCAGCTAAGAGATGGGGAGATTGTGCTGTACCTTTTACAAACCTCAAAATGATCACTCGATAATGTTTAGTAACTCAGAGATGGAAACTACCCAGTGCCAGAAAGGAGAAGTGGACAGTCTTGAAGTGGTATGGTTCTCTGAGCAGCCGAAATCCTCCTATAGTTCCATACCCTATGGTTTAAATTAGGAATTATTGGGCTTTTTCTAGCAATTCACACTCTATAGTTTCAGTCATGGTTGAAGCTGTGTGGAACTTGGATCCTAAGTTTGCCACAAGAACACAAAATAACCCTGACAGCGATTAGAACCTTCTCATATGGCAATGAGGAAGCTTTTCCCCATTTTAAAAGCCAAGTACTCACACAAGTAAGCATGAGAGCATTATCTGATTCTGCAACTGGCACCAGACCCAATAAACCCACTGCTGCAATTTCTGAACATGGCTCTGTGACAGGAATGTGGGCACTTCAGGCATCGCATTTGCCACATTAAAAAGGAACTCAAGTGGTGCAAAAATTGCACCACCATTTTATATACATACTCTCCCTATGCAGGAATGGCCACACTGGGTCAGACCAAAGGTCCATCTAGCCCAGTGTCCTGTCTTCCGACAGAGGCCAATACCAGATACCCCAGAGGGAGTGAACAGAACAGGTAATCACCAAAACGATCCCTGATATCTACTTCCAACCCGTGACAGAGGCTAGAGTCACCATTCCCACTTACTCTGGCTCATAGTCATGGATGGATCTAACCTCCATCAATTTATCTAGGTTTTATTTTTTTTTAACCCTCTTAAAGTCTTGGCCCTCACAACCTCCTGTGGCAAGGAGTTCTACAGGCCTACAATGCGCTGTGTGAAGAAAGACTTCTTTTTGTTAGTTTTAAACCTGCTACCCATTCATTTCTTTTGGTGAGCCCTAGTTTTTTCTGGTACGGGAACAAGTACATAACTTTTCCTTATTCCCTTTTTCCACACCAGTCACGATTTTATATACCTTTAAATACCTCTACCCTGTAAGGGTCATCCAAACCTTTAGTACTGAATAGCAAAACTGCCTGTTCTGTCAGAGAGAGGAATGATACGAATTGCATCAAATAACTCTTTGTAGGAAGAAAGATTTACTAACGAAAAAGGAAGAAAGAGATTATGTTTCAAAGCTTCCTGGAGAGAGACTATTTAGGGTTGCAAGAAAAGCTACCTAATGTTTAAATATTTCAAATGTTCTAAAAATAAACCTATATTTAAGCAGTTTTACGATGTGAACTCTGACCCTCCATCAATTAGACTAGAAAGTACTAACCCATTTTCATTTGGTGCAAGATCTCTAGATAGACTGGAAGAGGGAGTTCGGATATATATATTTGATATCTTAGTAATATGCGAACAGTGTTATGAGAAAGGCAGGAATTATTCACCTAACTAAGGGTCACTCAACCTCAGAGGCATTAAGTTTAGTCACCCGTAACAACAAACAAAGGCAAAAAGCTTTACTTTGCCGTTGTGCTCATACCGCAGTTCTGCTGCTCTTTTCATTAACAATGCTTAGCTCTTATATAGATTTCAAAGCAATTTAAAAAGCAAGTATTATTTCCATTTTACAAATATGGAAAATGAGACACAGAGAAGTGAAATGACTCGCTTAATGTCATCTATCAAGCCAGTAACAGGGCCAAGAATATCCTGATTCCCTATCTAAAGTCCTAGGCTAACAAGTCACAATGTCACCTATGTTCAAAGAAAACTTATCAGTGGAAATTTTCTATACCAATAAACACTATAAAATTTGTTGGACTTTTACCCACTCTAAAAACCTCATGAAGTAGTAATGCTACGTTAACACACTAACAAATGTGTTTTAAGGCAGACATCACAATTGTCTTTTTAAGGGTTGCCATCAATGAATGTCTGGAAAGGAACAGAGAAGTGGCCGTGTTATTCTGTATTCTAACAAAACAAAAACAGCAGTCATGTAGCACTTCAAAGACTAACAAAATAATTTATTAGGTGATGAGTTTTCATGGGGCAGACCCACTTCTTCTGGCCTAGAAATATTATAGATCAGAAGAAGTGGATCTGCTCTACAAAAGCTCATCACCTAATAAATTAATTTGTTAGTCTTTAAAGTGCTACATGACTGCTGTTTTGTTTTGCCTGTAAAGGTTAAACCCAGAGAGAGTGGCTCTCTGTTGGCAAACAGCCAGATGAGCCAACCGAAAGAAAGAGGGGGATCTTCTGAACTGAAGCAGTTACCACCTAAGGTGTCTTTTTTGTGTGCGGCCAGAAGAGAGAGATTGAGATAGAGAGATGTTTAAGCCTGAGCAGCTTATTGTGGAATTCAGTAAATGTCCAGGCGCCAAGGAGATCTGGGCATACAGATATGCAAGTAGAAAGGAAATGTTTAATCAGTTGCAATCAGGGTTTTTTTTTTTTTAATTTTGGGTTTGACGGGGTGCTTCTTGGCTGGTGATGTACCCCCCAGTACACTGTAACTTTTAAACGGACTCCCAAGGAAGTTAATCCTCTGTGCTTTAGTCTACTTTTTTTAAAGCTGCTCTGTAACACTTAGCAACCAAGTATGCTTTATCATGTGTATATTTTTAAGGCAATGATTTGATTCCTGTGTCATAGAGAAGGGTCTGTGTATTCCTTAATTTTTCCATGCCTAAGACTGAAAGATCAACTATCACACTGTGGTTTAATTTCTTCCTCTTTGTTTGCAAGCTCTCTCCTGAGGGAGGGTTAAAAGCATGGGGTTACCCCACAGGGAGACACCCCAAGTGTGTCTTCCTAGGTTTTAAAGAGGGGGCAGGGGTTGGGTTTTGGCAGCTACCTCCCAGGGTCAGGGAATTTGTGACCTTGGGAAGCTTTTCAGCAGAAGCCTATAGAAACAAGGTATTTTAAGGTCTCTTGCAAGCCCCCACCTTCTGCACTCAATATGTCAGAGTGGAGAACAGCCTTAACAAGGGGTCTTAATTAACATGTGGCTCAAACTTCAATACAGAGCTTCCTTCCCTGAAGAGCTACCTTAGTAAATCCCTTCCCACTTTGGGAAGACTTCTGAAGATGTTCCTATGCTTTCAGAGAGACTCAGTTTTCACAGCCCATCCCCATTTAGGGTCCCTGGGGCAATGCTGCCATTTGTATCACTATAATAGCACAGGTTGGACCTCCCTGGTCCAGCACCTTTGGGACATGACCAGTCCTGAATGAGAGAATTTACTGGACTAGGAAACATCCCCTGACTCTGGTCCCCTAAGCTGCTGCCAGCTCTGCTTCTGCTTTGCCTCCCTGCCTTTGGCTCCTCACCAACTTTAGCCCCAGCTGGCCCTCCTAACTACTAGATGCTGGCTCCAGGACTCAGCCAGGCTACTGGATACTGGCCCCATGGAGGCCAGCTCTAGCCCTGGCCCCAGCAAGACTGCCAGACACTGGCCCCAGTGATGCCAGCCCTGCCAGGATCCTGGGGCTCCAGAGCCACCAGACCCTTCTGCCACTTTGCTCCTGGCCTGGCAGGGTTCCCAACTGCTGGCCTTCCCGCCACTAGGCTCTTAGCCCCAGAGCTCTTGGTCCAGAAACATCTGTGATCTGGAGGTTGCTGTACCAGAGGGTCCTCGTTTTGTGAAGTGCAACCTGCAACTGTGCAAAGGCAGGGAAAGATGCTTTACAGAACTATTGACTATGACTCTTGCTGAAGTGATGGACCCTTAACAGACTGTTAGAGCTTAGCCACCCACCCACCATTTCTGCATATACACTATGCATTTGAAAGAGTTTGTCTGTGAGTCTGTTTGATCACAAGCGCCTCCTGAATCGCAAGAGCTAGGATGACCAAATTCAGTACAGAGCTTCCTCTTCTCATAGAAAAATACCTTTTAAAAAAAAATAGAGACAAAAACCACCAGACACACACGCACCGTTATTGACCTAAGGACCCAAACAGTGCCAGATAAAATTTACTAGATCATTATAAAAGTATCAGAGAGGTAGCCAGGTTAGCGTGTATCTTCAAAAACAAGAAGTCCTGTGACACCTTATAGACTAACAGATATTTTGGAGCATAAGCTTTCATGGGCAGTCTCCTCCCTTTGCAGAATTTCAGGTTTTCAGTAGCTCCATCTCCTATTGCACAGGCTCTGGACAGAATTAAACAAGCTGAATTAAATAAATTTACATAGGCGTCCAGTTCAGGTTACCAACAGGCCTGAAGCAAGATTGCAGGTCACAATTAATGAATGACAATAAAACTTGTTGTGCAGACAGTTGCAGTAATAGCATAGTGCTCTCACTTTTTTTTTTTTTTTTGTATTATAAGAAACATATCTCTTTCTCCTGGCCCCACCCCATTACACTTTGGAGAAAAGGGGACTTCAGCTTTCTACCAATATAGAAAAACACTGCAGATTACAAGTTTTCTTTGTATTAACAGACATACATTACAAGATAAATACCAACTGATGGTGAGAGGGACAGCTCAATCTATTATTGAATCCTTGGAATGGCTACAGGAAGAGCTTAGACATGTCAGACATAAATCTTTTTTCTTTTAAGTTTTTACTGCTGCTAGCGTTGCAAATTAGCAAAACTACCGAATGTAACTCACAATGTGCAGCAAACAATTTTGACTGAGAATTTCACAACCTTCTTCCGATGTCAGTGCAGCCCAAGCATAGAAATGGCCTCATGTTGCAGGCCGACAACATCGTTTTAATATCTCTAGAAAAAGTGTTAGACCTTATCATGACAGTTGCAAAACATGATCAGCGTGTTATAGATTGTTATGATACCCTGGGTTTTCATAACTCACATCATTGACCTGTTACACACCTCCTGATTGATGCAGCATGTACAGAATAGCTCTATTTTCAAAGATGCTGAGTGCCTTTTGTTCCCAATTAGCTTAATGGGATTTGTGGAGAGTACAAAGTCTGGACACATACATTGCAAACTCATTGTACAGAGGTACCCAACTGACGCCATCTCCCCAGGTGACATTTCCTCCCTCTATGGAGCACCGTCCTAGCTCAGGGGCATTAACAGATCTACATAGGTGGCTGCTTAGATGCACCTGCTATTATTCAATGTTCAGAGCTTATAGCAGACTGGCAAGATGACAGGAAGAATGAGATACGAACAAGCCAATGAAAGGTCTGTCCTCAGTTTTAGAGTAGATTACCCCCCAGCAGCTTCTGCAGGAAGCCTACTTGAACTAAAGAGTGGAATGGTGCAAGGTACCTGCTATACCTCATCTGCTGGGGATTGAAAGCAGAACTGAGGTGCAATGGTTGCACCAAGACCACAGCTAGCATGTGACACTTTCACTAGCAGGCCTCTCTGCAGCCTAGCTGCAACTTAAAGCTTCCTTTGCCCACCAGAACCACTTTAGGACAGAGCTCCCTTTCCCAGCAAGGAACCTGCTTTGGGGCACAACAGCCTAGGTGGAGGCACAACATGCAGCCCCCTGTGCCAAACAGGGAAAATCAGAACAGAACTGGCCCCGAAACTGACCCCCCCCCTCCGTGGAACCCCACTTCTTATTCCCTTCCAGCCCAACTGTGAACCATTAATAATGACTTTGTGAATGGTTATCCAACCAGTTACAAACCCACCTGATTTCACCCCCATCTAGGTTGCATCTCCCTACTTTACCGATACGGTCACGTGTTATTGTATCAAATGCTTTACTAATGTCCACATGATGTGCATGTCCACCACTTTCCCTTTATTCACAAGGCTTGTTATTTGATCAAAGAAAGCTATCAGGTTGGTCTGACATGATTTGTTCTTAAACATAGAAACACCCATGCAAATATCCTTAAAGTAGACTAGGCATGAAACCAGTTTCGCCTACAAGATTTTACATTTTATTTACTGAAGTGCTCCATTTTTGCATGTTTACACATTAAAAATGCCATCTATGACCAGTATTGGAGGGGTAGCCGTGTTAGTCTGGATCTGTAACAGCAACGAAGGGTCCTGTGGCACCTTATAGACTAACAGAAAAGTTTTGAGCATGAGCTTTCGTGAGCACAGACTCACTTCATCACTGGCAGCATCTGATGAAGTGAGTCTGTGCTCACGACAGCTCATGCTCAGAACTTTTCTGTTAGTCTGTAAGGTGCCACAGGACCCTTCGTTGCTGTTACATCTATGACCAGACTCTCTAACAGGATTCTAGCAAAATAAGTATTTTCTGATGCTTCATTTGATGAACATTTGCCTATCTTCCTCAGATGATAAAGCCTGCTGTAATCCAGATTGCCTTGTTACATTGACTCTGGAGTGGCTGTTGCTCCTTATCTGAAGTAAAAATCACAACAGTGCAGTAAGCCCACACAAGGCCAAATCCCAGAGAGCTCCATATGAGCCCAAATGGAGGTCAGAATCTGATAGCTTATAAGCAAGAACAACACAAGCCATATGCTGAATTTGAAGTTTAGCTTTTGAGCATATGGTAAACCCTCAATTTAACAGACTAATGCAGGGAAGGGGTGTCTGTTAATGCCGAAAGTCCATTAAATCCAAATGGTTATACTGCATGACAGTGCACTGACCTTTCCAGCTCATCATTCACTTCTGTCCTCTGACCTCACTTCCATTCCCTGATCCTGCCCCATTCTTCCCCTCACACCTCTATCTGGTAGAGGAGCTGCACGACGGCCTAGCTCCCTCCACCTCCCACGACTCTCAGAGCTGCAGCTCCTCCAGCCCCGGCAGTCTCAGCGGCTCTGGTGAGTTGACAGCATTTAATTTATGTGGGTGGAGGGGACTGGTGTCCGTTATTTTTGAAGTTCATTAAATTGGGGTTTGTTAAATTGAGGGTATGCTGTATGGCATTTAAATAAAGGCCTGTAATCAAGATGGAGTAAAGTAGAGACATTAAAATTCTCCCTCACTTATATACGTGAGACAATAGATGTAAATCAAGGAACAGTATAGTTGAATAACTGTCACAATATTTGGACCATCATTTTAGAATGCCTTTTTAAGTAAAAGAGTTGGTGACAAAGTAGATCATATCTCTGAACAATAAAGTGAGAAACTGATAGAGTAGTTTCTTTTCTGCATGCACAGAGATCATGCAGTTAGATTAGTTTGGCTTCTATGTGGCACCACTCGGGAAGTTCAGATCAGCATCAGCATCTCAAGTTGCAGAATTTGGCTCGGCATTTGCAACCTATCCAAGTTGGTCAGTGTAGAAGTACCAGAAAATCTCACTGCCTTTCACGTGGCTAGAAAGAGAAAATTTGAAGATCTAAAATTTCAGATAAAGTTTTATTTGCACATAGCACAATATGAGTAAGTATTTCAAGACTGAAAGGCAGTGGAAATCATTGTTTTTTCTAGCATTTATGAAGCTTTGTCTTAAAAGCCACCAGTTCTGAAAAACTGGCTCCAAAATCACCTGTTAATCTGGAGAAGACAGTCCCAATATATAGTTTATATGCATACATAAAACACTTACTTTTGCATAGCATACAACAGAGCAGAACCTCACCAATTCCTGATAGACCCATTGAACATTACCAAATATTGTGAAGGAGCTAATAAGAAGGAAAATCTCAATAAAACAGAAAGGCTACCACAGTCACAAAAGTTACTCTGTGTCTTCATTTTGATATCTGCAGTTCAGTATTAATTTCATGGAACACTAGGAATTGCTCTTCAAATGTATTTTGTAAAACCAGTCCCCCAATGTGAGACATATCCACCCAGCAGCTTGTCATTAAACATCTGTTAGCCAGTTCCTACCTTCCTTGCAGTCACAAAGCTCCTGGTGACTCACACAAGAGTTTTGGGTGCACACTTTAGGCAAGGGTAAAGTCACAGCGGAAGGACATCATGAAAACACCAGGATTCTTCTGGAAAGGATTCAATATACCACATGTGCAGTAGAGAGAGGTTCTATGGTCTTGTTAGCATGGAGATTTGCACTAGCATTAGATTGTGCAGAATCACAGCCTCATGACTAATTGGGCCAGTAGGATTTTTTTTTTTGGTTGTTCATTTATTTTCTTAAACAAACTTAGAACAACAAGGAAGCCAGCGTTGAGAATAGTTGGATTCACTGAATAGCCACTTAAAAGCAAAAACAATCACCTCAAGTCAGTGTTCATGCTGACAAAATATTAGCTGAACTGATTTTACATAAATGCCCTCTGAAAACAATATAGCTCATTATAAAGACAAGCAATTTAAGATTTAACTCACCATACCGGCAGCAAGGACCTTGAAATCCCTCTGGATACTGGAACATCAGAGATCCTCCTTCAGAGCACTTCCCAACATTGGAGCAAGTGCGCACAGAGCACAATGCCAGAAAAAACAACACAGAGGCAAGAAGACACTTCATTGTACAACTCTTCAGAAAGAGCAAATACCTCAGGGTCTCTCATTCTCATTGTAATAGAAGCTTCCAAACTGATGTGAATGAGGTTGTGGTTTTCATTGAAAAAGTTAAATTAGAGTAAGCCTGGTTACCAGGGGAATAGATAAAAAAATACTTTTCCTTCCGATTTTCATATAGAGATGATGTCCCAGTCCAGGGATATATAATGTAATGCAATTATGGGCTTTGGATAGTTTACTGGGAATGATGTTATTTGACTTTAAGATGTTTAAAGGGTGGAAAGCACTCTCTGGCAAGATTAATGATACCAGAGCCCACAGGGAAAATGATGGAGAGGTAGATGAATTGATGTGGTGTTATGTAGAGATGATTGAAACAACATCTCAATAGATTATGTAACTGCTATGGAGAGACAATTTTCTCCCTCTACCCCCAAATGAACAGCACAGAATCAGCTAACTCAAAACAGTCTCTTGGTGCTTAAATGCATTGAGTATAGAGGTTCATATATTTATATAGGTTATATACCCGACTGTAAATGTTCAACAAGTTCCGCTACTCAGATTTCTTAAAGAATTGAGAGAGTCTGCATTATTTTGCAAGAACAAAAAAAGATGTCACATTTCCACAAAAATTCAAAGTTGATAAATTCCTTTCATGCTTCAGAATTAGTTAAAATTTAAATGCATCTTTGACAGCATTTGCAAAGAACGAAACAAAACAGAGTCAGCAGTGTGGTGCAGAAAGGGGCAACCTCTAAAAGAAAAGTAAGAAAAGCAAGTACCCTACACCCAACTCTAAAACATCTTTTCTCTCTTGAACAAAGCATTAGCAAAAATGCTTTGCAGGTAGAAAAAAATAGCAAAAGTAGAGAGACATTCTGAGGCACAGAAAATGAAATGGAGAACCTGAGAGGTAGAGAGATACAGGCAACCTGTAGACAGTAAGAGCTGCAGTGGGGAAGGTTTTAGACCTAACAACGATCATGCTGATTATGGAGGGATACACTGATACCAGTGCTACATGGCTGCAGAGTGCAAACAGTGTTCCCTGTAAGCTGCACTTTGACAGCCACTCAGGAGAGATTCAGGTGCAGCCCGGCTGATCAGCAAAGCATCCACAGCTGCCCATTTCAAAGGTTTTATATTTGTTTATATCTGCACTAAACTGGACTCACTGGCTACAGTTACACTGACCTGAACCCCCAGCAACAGTATGCAAATGGGCGTTTCGAAAATTGTGTCTTTCCAGGCACAAGAGGCTGCCAACAAAGTGGGGGTGTCACCGGCAGATCCACATTTACACAACTTTTTTTGTGCCAGCAGCAGCATATGCCGGTGAGCAAATATGCAAATGAGAATCCATTTGCATTTTCAAGACCATCCATTCGCATACTGCTGCCGGCAGTTCAGGTCCGCGTAACCATAGCCAATGATAGGCCAAGTCTATGAAAGGCCAGCAGAGCACAGGCTGGCACACCAATAAATTATCACCGCTGAGGTTCTAATGATAGTCCTTGCAAAGTATGTCTCAGCCTTCTGAAGGATACCTGTTGCTACTATGCACATTTGCTTTTCTAAAAATCACCTTTAAACGTCTACATCCTTTATGGGAATCCTAACTGTATCTAAAGAGAAATAGATAGGGGCCATCTTTTCACAAGACATTGTCAATAAGTAAATCAGGCCAGACAACAAATTTCTCTCTCTTTGCCTCACAACATTGGATGAAGCAATAATAACTTACAATGCAAGCAGCCAGGTTCATCATCTTTTTGGGCCCATCCTGGACAACATTTATAGACAGTCTGATGCACCATTGTGAACAACTGTTTGCAGAGTGCTGAATAGCCTATCCTAAACATAAGAGTAAGTGGAAGAGAATAATCCCAACTTCGTTCTGTGCAGTTTATCTGTATCATATCAGTAATGTGCACAGTACTTAGTGCATCACACACATTATATCTAAAACATGCACTCAATTTCAGACATTATCAATGGTTCTTGTACCTGAGAATGAAAGGAAGAAAGATGTGAAGCATGTCCTGACAACTTCTACTGTCTAAGACTGTTTAGCACTGAAATTCTGGTTCCAGGTACTTAGCAGAAAATGTAATTTTCTATTTTAAATTAAATGAGGGTAATAGATGTTAATGTTTAGGCCTTATAAATCTATTTCAATAAAAATCTTCTTTAAAAATGAATTTTCTCCACCTGAATAAATGTTAATGTGCATAAATACACACCACTGTCTGATATAAATGCAAATTGACTGCAAAATGCCAACAGCTATACTGATATATCCATAATGATTTTTCTTCCTGAGGATGGGTGGGAAGAGGACAAATGGGTACTGTAAAAAATTTCTCAGTATATATTTCTTGCAGGAAGTATGAAGCACTCTTTTTGATTGTTGTAGCACAAAGCAGGTAATAAAATAGTTAGAAATAATGCATTACCTTCTGTCATAACCCATACGCCACCTATGTCCTGTGCAGCCTTGTTTCCACATCTTGAACACCTGAGTAAAAGCCTGAACATAAAAGCTGCTGTCCCACAATTGCTAGTTCTTGTTCTGGACATATATTTGGACTTTTTTGGGAAGGGGAGAGAGAAGGAATATGAATCTAATAATCTTCATAATACATTAGGAATGTCACACCAAGGGAATTACTTGTACGCAGCCCCCACGTACTGAGATGTACGTGGTACTGAACTGGAATTGGCCCTGCATACCCCCAAGTCAGCAGAAGGGTAGAATCTACAGCTCATAACTGTTCACATCCCACTGTTCCCCATTTGTACAAGTAAAATTATTTCTATTCCCTTGGTTCAGAACCAAATACAGATCACATCAATTTATCTGACTGGCCTCAGCTCCAAGGAACTTGGATTACTGGGTGTTCAGAGGAGTAGACATGCAGTTTTGAGCTGGGTTGCAGATGTGGCTGGGAGGCAGCAGAAGTCCAGGTATAGCAAGTTTAAGTCATTCAAGGGCATTCGCTGCTGTCACTGCTATTCCAGACTATGAACCAATGAGGGTATCAGAACCCTGGATGTCAGCCCACCCCTGAACACCCAGCCCTTTTTGTGGCTTTTTCCAGTCCACAGGCTGCCTACTCAGGGCCATGACTGGACGTGGTTAGTGCCTGGGAGATCCCCATCTTGCTGAGCAGAAGGTGGGACTGCATCAGGGGCTACAGGGCTTGGTGACACAATAGGACCACTGACTAAAGATGTTGCTGGGAATAGAACTAGTTACACAGGTTGCACTTTTAATTGGACATAAAGTTTAAACATATTTGAACATCTCTCATAGAGATGGGGACCTTGAGAGGTCATCTAGTCCAGTCCCCTGCACTCATAGCAGGACCAGTCACCATCCCTGACAACATATATCTTTTTGTTAAAAAAAAAAAAAAAAAAAAAAAAAAGTTTAACCTACCCCAGAACTTTGAAAGGCCCCCTCAAGGGATGAACTCACAACCCTGGGTTTACAAGGCCAATGCTGTTGCAGCCTTTGAACCCTGTTGTGATTGGTACATCGTTGCACCAGCATAGCACGCATTTAACTTATTTTCATTGAGAGGAAAGATCTCACTCATGTATTCTGCCCTTGTGAATGTATTGTTTGTTACTTATAGAGGTACATGAGGACACACAGTGGAGCTCGTTAATGAGAGTTTTCGGATAAAGGGAATACAGACAACTGGGAGCATACTGTGCCTACGTACAATTCTCTATAAATTGAATGATTGCTACACTCATCCCAAACACATTCTGTAATAGATTGCCTGCTCCCTTCTTTCCCCTGGGAAGAATGCCCACGATTCACAGAGGTAAGAGTGATGATGAGGCTGTATTGACAAGTCCTTTCAGAACAACACTGGAAATAAATATGGTCTGGTGCTATAGAAATTTAATCTTTATTATGCTTTAAGTGTTAATTACAAAAATAGTAATAGGCGAGTTGAGTCATCCCAGAGCAATTAGGTGAGTCATTTTGCATTTCAGCTGCAGATACTTTTGCAGATGAAAATAGACAACTGATTCTGATCTCACTGTACAGTGGTGCAAAGTAGGAGCAATTGCATTGAAGTCATTAATCCCAGTGTGAAAGCAATGTGAGCTCTAAGTTGAGCCACATTTTCCATATTGGAATTCAAGGTTAGGTGATGAATTCATCAGAGTTGAAAGTACCATAAAAATATTTTCAAAAACCTCCAGAATGGCTCACCTGGTCACTCAACCACACCCCCTTGGACACTGACTTATGCCAGGTCTGGTTGCTGAGCTGCAAGATGATCACCAGCACTCTGAACAGGACAGAGTCTCAGCTCCTCCCCACCCCTGCCTGAATCAGTACTGTTGTTCTTGTTGGTGCTCACTAAAAGTTACCCGAGTATACTGTTTGGAAGAGCATCCCATTAAAGAACTATGGTAAAATGCAGTAGGGATGTTTTGGCCAATTCACACCAAACGAATGGTGAATTTTTTGTGTGTTTCACTTGATGATTATTTACAAACATTAATAAAATAAACCCCTGCAAGAAAGGCAATCATCATCCTAATCTCTGTTTACAAATGGATTGGATTTTCTTAACAGCATTTCAGCTTAAGAGACCTTCTCAAGACCACACAGCAATTCAGTGGCAGAGTCAGGAATAGAACATAGGTGTATTAATCCCCATTATTCCAATCTAACCAATAGCCTACACTGCCTTTATTTACTTTCTCCGCATTCCAAGAGGCACAGGTTTAGTTCCATCTGCCCATTCCTGAAGTTGAAAATTTCTGTAGTTGCTGAAAACTTTCCCAATGCAGGTATATTACACTACTAGCAATAAAGGAAGTAAAAAAAATTGTTCTAATTACTTATGGATCCTATCTTGCTAATCCTTACGCCCTTTTGTTCTCTGTGTTCCCATGATTAATCCCACTGACTTCAATAGTACTATGTATATGAATAAGTGTTACTCATGTGGAGAAAAGGAACGTAGCATCAGGCCATATGTTTATTAAGATTTAAATGCAGAGGAAGAACAAACCCACACTTCATCCATTTGGTCTGTGTGCCTTGAAAACTATTTAAAAAGCAAATATTGACTCTCCCCATTCCATCTCAACCCACCCTCAACGAAATCACAGCAATTCCATCCCATGCAACATTCAACCAGCATGACAGGCAAATGAACACTCTCCTTCTACATTCTTCCCCTTAACCCTCCAACTCATCAAATGGTGGCGAAAGCCAGGCACAACATTCTAATTAATTTATCCTTGCTGCAGTACATGTAATCCTAGGTAAGTTCTGCTACTCAGGAAAATATTTTAATTATGCTGCTCCATTGAGTAAGACCAGTTCAGCTCTCAGTCTGACTAAATCGTCTATCAAAGCTACATGTGGGTTTAAGGGCATGTTTACCAAAAGAGAGCTCCAAAAATTTTCTGTTCACTTATTAGACACACAGATGCTATTTGTTAATGAGCTTTTAAATGTTAAACAAGCAAATGGTGTAAAGTTTATATTATGCTTTATGAATGTATGGATATAACAATCCTTAAAAGTCTTTTTTCCCTTCATATGCGTCTCTTTGGCAGCCAAAACCAACACAAGACTCTTAGCCTGTCAGTCTAACTTAAGTAAACCAGGAAGCTCACTTTTAATATTTACATTATGAGACTGCCATTTAAACAGCAACAACCCCACACATTCCTGACTCCTGGATTTATGGTCTAATGAACAGATAATTAGATGTACTAGAAGAGATAGCTGCCACAGTTAATCACACAGACCATCCTTCCTGAGAATCACTGCTCACTATAGAAGAGGAAATTTCACCCATAGCAGAGGTATAGTTTAGTCCTATAGGTGTGTGTCTGATACAGAATGTAGCATGGAATAGAAACGGTGGGAGAAATTTTAATTATTTTATCTCATCATATTTTTGGCTTTTCTAAAATCCCCAATCCAAAGTCATGTAATTAACTGAGAATCTCACCCTTCATTTAAAATAAACTTGCAGAAAAAAGTTTGGGGAAAAGACGAGTAAAAGCTCAGAAGGAAAATGATGTATTATAATTGCATGTTTTTGGTCAGACTGACTGATGATTTCTGAAGCCCAAGGATTTGAAAAATTGCAAACAAAGGAATTCCTTTCCAGTTTCACATTAGCAACCAACCGTAAATCAAAGCTGATCCCCAAATAAAATGAGCAACAGTCTATTGGCAGGTTCTAGCTAGCAGATCTCAGACTGGTATCTCAAGCTGGCCCCCCAAAAAAGGGAGATTCTCCCCTTCCTCCTCAGTTATAGAAATGTTTACTCAGTCTTTATCCAAGCTAAACTCCCATTTGTTTAAAGACCAACTATGATCTACATTGTCAGATCCTTTCCTTACCCATGGAAAAACCCACAGATGAATCCAGTGGGGATGACTACTCAGGATCATTTCGCAGAGGACAGGTTTCACCTCCTGCAGCCCAGAAACCTGGGTAATGCACCAGAAGCCCAGAGAGACATCTCTGCAAGCTTCCTGTGCCCCTCTATGGCTCCCATTTCTGGCAGTTCCAGCAGCAATACAGCTACCCTTCTAGTCCTCCCCGCTGCATTGCTCCCATCCCTGGCACTTCAGTCCAAGGGGAGTTCCACAGAGAAACAAATGCCATCTCTCCTATGCTTGTGCAGGTTTAGGTAGGGGAGAGAAGGATAGCATATGTAGTCTCCCAGCCCACTATATTTTAGTCCCAACCCTCTAACTGGATCCTTCTAAATGTTATGAATCGGGTTGTTAAGGAAGTTCGCCCTCCTAGCATATACAGATGTCAGGGCTATCCAACTACAGCTACTGAGGGGGTTTTACACCAAAAGTCATCACTCATTGATTACTGGGATTTTCCCCTAATAAAGAACTCTGCCCTCAGTTCCCCTGAACATACATGTGACTGAGTGCAGCAGAATCTGACCCACCATAGAGGCTTGCCCAAGCAAAGCAATGCTACTGTAGTTCTTTATGCTGTATATGGGCTCCTATTGTGATTGGCTCCAATGATGACAATGTTTGCAAATTGCATGTTCCACAGCAGAGACCAGCCATCAATGCAAAGCATCTGCTCAGAGGAGCATAGGAATTGCTTCCAACAATTACCCCAGAAACACAAAACTGGGTGAGGAATGGGAAGGGCCACACTCTTGTCTCCCAGGGCCAGTGTTTAGAAACAGGGGGAAGAAGCAAACAGTTGCATTATCCAGAAAAAGTACACCATTACCCCGAGATGAATCTCTGCACACAACATAATTCATAAACCATAAGACATCCCTTGCAATTCCCATGCAAATAAATCTGTATTATTTCTACCAGTCACTTCTCCAAATACAATCTAGATTCAATGGCAGTGAGAAAGGAGGCACACACACATCAAGAGGTCTCTAAAATTATCTATGAATGGTGCAATTTCTAGATCAAAGCATTAATTAATATGAACTAATGGTTTTTTGCCTGCCTATTTTTGGATCTTTCTGCAGGAATTACATAAAGTGACACCAAACTTCTCAATGCAAAAGTGAGCTGTTAAAGTTGTACAAACTCTCCTCTTAGTGGGGACGTTAATGGAAAAATCTGTAGCCTGCCTACTACCAATCTCTCCATGAAACAGTCCATAAACTTACTGTCATAAGACTAGAGTTTAAAAGCTGCAAAAAGTTTAATCTGGAATGCCACTTTGCTTCTAACGTAAACATGGTGAATAGCGCCACTCATCAAACAATGGTCTAAATCTAACTAATGCCAATGAAGTTGATAGCTGAACTAAATTATACCCATTGAGTGACTCCATTGAAGCCAATTAACTTATTTTGACAGATATAATTTAAACCAGAATTTAGTTGTGTGTTATTAATGGCTTTGGTTAGAAGTTCCACCCTACAGACACATGTAAATTCCTCACAAGCAGATAACTCTTGACACACTAGTCTCTTAAATATCTTCCTGCCAGAGTGTGCTTGAAAGTAGAAAACTGTCACTGAGCCTACAGGTAATGCCTCCACAAAAACTGTAACAGATGCACACAAATTTTTAAAAGTACTTTAATTATTCCCCCAATCCACGTAGAGGGAAGAAAAGGTAAATTCAGTTTTAATCTAAAATACAATTAAACAAGTCATGTGATCAACAGCCTCAGAAGCCTTAATGCGTTGTTCTATCCAATATCCAACACAGACCTATCAGTGCCCTGAGATATCCCATAGCAATTCTTCTCTTTCCAAGAACTACAAAAAAAAAAATAATTGGCCTCTGCATCTTACTGTGAACTATTGAAGCTTTGCCACAATTCTCTTCTAATATTCTTCAGCTATACCTTGGATCTACGACCAATCATCGGCCTCTCTATGGAGTCTACCACCAGTGCTAGCTGCATATCTGGAGACATGAACCTGAAAACATCTATTTGTCACACTTCAGGTGGAAAGTCCACACACAAGCCAAGAAAACTATCATGTTTAATAAAAGTAAAGACAAGGAACATGTAATTAAAATATTTTATAAAGAAATGTCAGCCAGCAATATTTAAAATACAATGGACTGATCCTGCAAACACCAACAAATATTAATGTCTCTACACCCATCTCCTTTCCCTTCCCTGGATGGGGGAAGAACATGGATATAGAAAAATTGTTCTTGGACAACCAGTGACTTCTCTGACATTGAGTTTGGGGAGGGGTGGGATCTTCATGGGGTTCAGAAACTGCCACAGGTTCACCATGTCCCTACTGGATGCTCGAGTCTCCGTTGCCTAGAGGTTTCAGGTGTCAATGGAGGCATGCTCTTGGGCGTCCTGTAGGCTCCATGTTCACCTCTCAGTGGCTTCAGGGGATGGCAGATACCTAGAAAGATCACCCCATGTGTCAACAGAAGCTGAAGGAGGCAGTGGAGGTGGTTTGTGGATGGGTGCAGTAGCCAAACCCCACACTTGTTCAATGGAAATCAACACATCATTGATCTACAGCTGGGTTTTCCTTGGCAGCCATGTCCAGGTAGAGCAGAGTGGGGGCATGACGGAAGTTGAAAGAGTTTGATAAAAGTATGGGGCATGACAATAGCATTTCAGCACTGCTGTTCAAACACAGACACAGCATGGCCTATTACCCAGGGAGGGAAAATGCTTCTTCCACAGCACTTCAAATGCCCTGGATATTAAAAACACCAGAAAAAAGTAGATATTGGTCAAGAAGGTAGGGTGTCCATTGTAACTTACCAGCAACAGATTCTGGTTCCTCCCAGGGCTTAGAAACTACCTCAAGTTTGCTTGGGAAGGGAAGTTGGAGCTCCTTAACAGCTTGTCTGGCACAAAGGTTTTAAAAAACACATTCTTCATACTCCAGCTCTTCCAAGGCATCGTTCATGGCCCTGGTGCCACTTCCCTGGCCCTCACTGGCATCTGATTTGACAACGAGGCTTTCAGGGTTAAGAAAGGCTTGTGAGAACACCCCATCCAAATTGCTATAGAATAGATATGCTTCATGCAACGTTTCCTCTAATTTTTTCCATCCATGTACATAATAGATTTTTGTTATGTGTACCAAGGCATGTGTGGATGTTCACCACCAGTAGAAACACCCGGTGCTGGCTGAGGGTGCTCTGCTAACCACAGGGCAGCATTTGAATCCTGCGTGGCTGGACAGCGCTCAGCTTATAGGAAACCTCCTTCCCCCACCTTTCATGATATTTCCCAGTAGAAGTAAAGGTTCCCGTTGCTCCCTTCAAAGTCACGCAGGATGGTGTACTCCAACCACACACGGATCTCCTCCTAGTCAGCGTCAACAGGCCAAGCAGCTGGATTAGAAGCACGATCCGTGTTCTTACTTGCCCCTCTGCTCACTTTCAGACACATGCTTCTGGGGTTTAGTTATGAACAACAGATTATGGCACACCCATGCACAGTGTGACAAGGTAAGGCTGGGAGGGGGTAAGAACAAGAGGGAAAAGCAGGGTGTGAGCAGCTGGGAAGGAAGCCACCCTGGGCCAACTGAGGCCAGCTGGTCCCACTTAAGAACCCTGTGCCCAGTAGGCAGGAGAAGAGAGAGGAGAGTGACAGAAGAGGGGATAGAGGAGAAGAGAAAAGAAAAGAAAGCAAAAGGAGTGTTTCTAGAGACACCAGAGAAGGAGAGGAGTGCTCAGATACAAGGGCTAAGGCCCCTGCCCAGGAGGCCCTGAGATTTGGTGTAAGGCCAAGCAGGCTGATCACACAGGAGGAGCCAAACCAGGAAGTGAAACAGGCTGCTGCTACCGCCACTGCCACTACAGGCGGGGCGGGGGGATGAGGAATCCTCCGGGGAAGTGGCCCAGGGAACAGCTGTGGTGTTCATAGTGAGGGGAGCCCTCCCACACCACTAGCAGCCACACAAGGTCCGGGGGCCGGAACCCAGAACGAGCGGGTGGGGCCCGGGTTCCCCCCAGACCACCATCCGTCCTCCGTCTCAAGCAGGGCAATGGTATTCTGGCTGTGGGGTTAGTGGACTAAACAGAGGTCTGGAGCCCAGGAAAGCGGCTAGCCTTGCCACAACAGTCACTTAGGTAGAAATCCCCACATAGACTCATTGTAAAAAAATCCACAACCTAGTGCTACTTTGCATTGCCAAAGACGTCGGATACAAAGTAACTCAAATTTGTAGGCACAATTTCTGAAATGTACCAACTTGTCTATGATTTAGTGTATGTGCATCATATGTTTGTCCAGGAAAGCTAGAAAATAAGCATTTCACGTACAGAAGCTCAAACAATTCATACACGTGAACAAACCAAACATAGTCTTGAAGTGGAAATAGAAGAGTGTGTTTTCATAGCAAGAACAAAGACATTTCCTAGAGCAGAGTCCTCTGGATGACGACACACACTGCAACTTAGCAGCACCGTTATAGTAACATCACTGCAGTCACATTTTCAGTACAGTTCCTTTCTTTTCAATTTCACAAGATTTTAAAACTAGAAAATCCAACTGGACTATTTTCATATTCCATGATCTGTCTTGAAAAGACGCTCCCTGAGGAGCTACTATACATGTTGTTGTAAACTTTGTAAAATACAGGAGTCTGAACAGTCTAACTTAAATAAGAAACAGTTACTATAAAAGGTCTTTTTGTTAAGGTGTATGAATCAGAATTTTAATAAAGCAATAGACAAAAAGGCTGGTTTTAATTTACATAGGATGCAACACTGTGTGGAACAGTCAGTCAGAATGAAGATCTGTGTTCCAGTTTTTGTTGCAAGTGAAAATCATATTACAGGTGAACCTCCCTTGTCTGGAAGCATCTGTAATCAGGAATGGTTTTAGTCGTGAGTGTAGCCAAGTTCCCCATAGCCCTATAAAGTTTGTTTACAGCCACCAGTCCTGGCTATCAGTGTTCAGTGCTGTTATTTAGCTCTAATGTACCCCTAGAAGTCTTCTAAGAGCTCAGTCAGCAGTGGAAGTGGAGGTAAAGCTGCCAGAAAACATTGACCTCCCATGGCGAACAACCTCTCTTTCACCATCAGTCAGGTCCCAAGGGTGCAAGATTAGAGAGTTTCAACCTGTGTATAATAGAGTAGTATCACCATATAGTTATAACGGAGTCACTCCTAACACGGCTATAGTTATCAATACCTTTCCAACTCATTTGGTATATGTCAGGTTCCTAAAGGTTATATCTAAAACATCTTAGTTTAAAAAAAAAAAAAACCACAAACTGTACCTTTTGGATGTCGCATACCATTGTCTATAATTAGACTAGACTCAGCTGTCTTTGCTTACCAGAACAGTAAGCAATCAGAAACCCAAGTGATCGAACTCTCAATAAATTTGGCACACATTACTCTCACTCAAACATTCCCTGCTCCTCATCTTACTGAGGTCAATGGCAAAATTCTCATTTATTTCTGTGGCAAAACAGCAGGTCATTAGTGTAAAGCAAGACACTCTCATGGAAAAATAGAACAGTGGCCGTCAGGACATGCACCTCCATTAGCATGATGTTAGCAGGGGTAGTCAGCTGATTGTGCCTTTGAATTCACATGCAGAGCAGGCAAATTACAGTGACAGTGGAGAAAGCCAAAACAGGGTTTCACGTGCTCCACATACAGCTCCCAATCATGATTCCTGCTATCACATGAAGACTAGTGTACATGTGAGACAAACAAAATGACCAGGGTCACTTCCAGAGAATGTGAAAAATGTGAAAAAATTGCCACATAATAGCTACGTCTACACATGTATGCTACATCGATTTCGATGAATAGCGTCTACACGTCCTCCAGAGCTGGTGCCGTCGACATTCAACATCGATGTTGGGCAGCACCATATCGAAGTAGGCGCTGCAGTGGAGCATCTACACACCAAAGTGGCCCACATCGAAATAAGGGTGCCAGGAACAGCTGCAGACAGGGTCACAGGGCGGACTAGCATTTCCGGGGCAACAGCTAGCCGCTCCCTTAAAGGGCCCCTCCCAGACACACTCAGCCTGCACAGCACGTGGTCTGCAGAGCCACAGGCATGCACACCCATCGAAGCAGTATGGACCCCCAGCAGCAGCCAGAGGTGCACACAGCCGCCCCTGCAGGAGCAGTGCTTGCCCTGCTCAATGCTATGCAGGAGGCAGCGGACCACCTTTTATTCACAGAAGAGGAGCTGCCCCCGGGGGAGGAGGAAGCAGCCCCAGACCTTGCTGCCCTCTGACCCCACCCCGCCGCACATGCCACCGGCTGTGGAGCTACCCCACAAGCACCGACTGGTGGGAGCGGCTGGTGCTCGGCGAGTGAGACAATGACCGCTGGCTCCAGAACTTTTGCATGAGCTGGCAGACATTCCTGGAGCTCTGCCAGTGGCTCACCCCCGCACTGAGGCACCAGGACACCGCCATGTGGCGTGCCCTCAGCATGGAGAAACGGGTCGGCATCGCTGTCTGGAAGCTGGCCACTCCAGACAGCTACCGATCCGTGGGGCAGCAGTTTGGCATGAGCAAGGTCACCGTCGGGGCTGTCCTCATGGAGAAAGAGGACGCAGGGGAGGGCAGCCCTGGGCGGGCGGGCAGCCCTGGGGGGGCAGGGCACCCCTCATCGGTGCTCTCCCATGTCCATCCCCTGCAGGTCGTCCGCACCATCAATGCCCTGCTCCTCCACAAGCTCGTGCGGCTTGGGGACCCGGATGCCGCCATTGTGGGGTTTGCCAGCCTGGGCTTCCCAAATTGCTTTGAGGCTCTGGATGGGACCCATATCCCCATCCATGCCCCGGAGCACAGCGGAGGACGCTTCCTGAACAGGAAGGGCTACCATTTTGTGGTCCTCCAGGACTTGGTGGACAGCCGGGGCCGCTTCCTGGACATTTATGTTGGCTGGCCTGGCAGCACCCACGACGCCTGGGTGTTCAGGAATTCAGGCCTGTGCCGCCGGCTGGAGGCGGGGACCTACATCCCCCAGTGGGAGACCCCTGTGGGGGACACCACCATGCCCCTCTGTGTTGTCACAGATGCAGCGTACCCCCTCCGGCCCCGGCTCATGCACCCTTACACAGGCCATCTGTCAGCCAGCCAGGAGCGCTTCAACATGCGCTTGAACCATGTGCACCAGGTGGTTGAGCGCACTTTTAGCCGCCTCAAAGGGTGCTGGAGGTGTCTCCTCACCCGCCTTGATGCGGGCCCCACCAACATCCCCCAGGTTGTGGGCACGTGCAGCGCACTCCACAACCTGGTCGAGAGCAAGGGGGAGGCAGTCTTCCAGGGCTGGGCTGTGGAGGCTGGCAGGGCTAACATGCAGCACCCGCTGCCCCCAGTTGCCAGGTGGACCCCGAGGGGATCCGGGTCCGGGAGGCCCTGCGGGCCCATTTCGACCAGGCCGCGGTGTGAACACTGGCAGGCCCCCCACTGCACTCCCCCCATCCTCCACAACACTCCCTGCCCCCATGCCCACACCACTGAGCACCCAAGAGCAAACCCCCCGCTTTCTTGCAAATAAAAATGGAGCTGTTGTTTTTTTGAAACCAAAAAACGGTGATTTGTCTTATTATTCAAACAACAACAAAAAAAATATATATATATAGGGCTGAACAAAAGGGGGGAACTATTTACTTGGGGGAGCAGGTACCACACAACAGAACAGGGGTAACACAAACTATATACAAATATATTATATGGGGGGATATGTACACGGGGGGGGCACGTCCTGGGCCCCGCACCCCTCTACTGTCCGGCGCCCGGGGTTGGCAGGCGTGACCCTCGCCTCGGCCTGTGCCCTGGCCAAGGCTGGCTGGGGGCCGGGCGAACCGGCAGGTTTGGCCAGCGGGTGTCAGCAGGCCCCAGGTCCCCCTCGGCAGAAGGCCCCGGGGTGGCGGACAGCAGTGGGACGGCAGTCGAGCAGCGGGTGGAGCGGTGGGCAGGGTGAGCAGAGCGGCGGGCAGGGCGAGCAGAGCGGCATGGGGGGCCAGGTATTCCGCTATGCACTTGAAAGTGCGCATAAAGGCCCCCCATGCCTCCTGGCGCCAGGCCAGTGCCCGCTCTTGTAGTTCCAGCCGCCGCTCGTCCACCCGCAGGTGCCGCTCTGACACCTCCAGCTGACGCTGGAGGGTCGCGAGCAGCTGGGGGTCCGTGGCCGTCCTCTGGTGGTGGCGGCTCCGCCGTCGGACCCGTCCTGGGGCTGGTTGGTGCTCTGCCGAGGGGCTGGCCTGCAGCGATGGCCCTGGTGGGCTCTCTGGGACCACAGACACCTTGCCGGCGCTCTCCGGGCCCTCTGATGGTGCAGCTGCGGAAGACGGGGGGAAGAAGAGTGGAGACAGCCGATAGTGTGGCCCCCGAGCCGTGGCCCTTGTCCCCCTACCCCTCTGCTGCTGGTTCCCCATCCCCGTTCCCAGGAGATGCTGCTGCTGCTGCTGCTGATGGGTGTCCCACCCCTTCCCCCCCAGGGGACCCTAGGTTCCGTTCCCCCCCTCCCCAGGGACGGGGCATGGCACTGTCCTGCTGGGGAGGGCAGGGGCTGATGCACTCTTCTGAGGGACATGCTACTGCTGTCCTTGGGGCCATGGTCATCTGGGCATGTGGAGGGCCCTGGTCATGTCTCTTGTCCCTGCCCCTCAACTCCGGGGGTGTGCACCGGGGGGGGTACATACCTGACGGTCCGCTCCCACGGTCGGGGGATACCCTCTGGGCGGACGCCCTGCTGGAGCTCCGGGATGGCAGGACAATCCGCAGCCCCCCGTCGCTGGAGGAGGATTCCCCCTCCTCCTCCTCTGGCATCCCAGGGGTGGGCTCCTGGGGGGGGGCCCTGGGGTGCGGGGCTTGCCTCCGGGGCGGACTCCGCCTACGGGGCCTGCTGGGGCTTGTCGGCCGAGGTGTCAAGAGTGGCCGGCGGGGAGGAGGTGTACCGGGGGCCCAGGATGGACCTGAGCTCCCTGTAAAAGGGGCAAGTGGCGGGGGTGGCCCCAGATCGGCTGGCTGCATCCTGGGCCTGGGCGTAACCCTGACGCAGCTCCTTAACCTTATTCCTGACGTGGTCAGGAGTGTGGACAGGGTGACCTCGGGTGGCCAGGCCCTTGGCCAGCCGAGTGAACGCATCCGCGTTCTGCCTCTTGCTCCCCATTACCTGGAGCACCTCCTCCTTGCTCCAGAGCCCCAGCAGGTCCCAGATCTCGGCCTCCGTCCAGGAGGGGCCCCGCTGCCTTTCTCATGCTGGCTGGATGCCTGGGAGCCCTGGCTCCCCTTGGTGGGGGTGCCCTGGGGGCACTTGGGGGCCTGGCAGGCGGCCATCGCAGCGGGGGGGTGGCTTGGGGCTGCAGATGAGTGTGCACGCTGGCCGTGTGGCAATGCTGCTGCCTGTACACGCTCCCAGCTTCCTGCACAGGAAGGCAGGGGGTGGGGAGCTTTAAAGCGCTGCTGCACGCGGCGACCATATTGCTCAGGGGCTGGAGAGAGCGTCTCTCAACCCCCTTAGCTGATGGCCGCCATGGCGGACCCCGCTCTTTCGATGTTGCGGGACGCAGATCGGCTACACGTGCCCTACTTCGACGTTCAACGTCGAAGTAGGGCGCTATTCCCATCTCCTGATGGGGATAGCGACTTCGACGTCTCGCCACCTTACATCGATTTCAACTTCGAAATAGCGCTCACCCCATGTAGATGTGGCAGGCGCTATTTCGAAGTTGGCGCGGCTACTTCGAAGTAGCCGGCACGTGTAGACGCGGCTAATATGTGTTATCAAAGCATGCACATATGTGGCTTGTCAATAAGTAAGGAACATTTACTGATATAAATACTAACACAACAGAAGTGTTCAGAAAACGCCACACAATGGACAATAAACTCATCCATTACTGACTTCAGAACTGATAGTTTGCAGGACGATACCTATCCAAATGCTCATCCAGACTTTGTATGTTTTTCTCCCCTCGCCCCCACAGTTTGGGATTAACTTTTCTATCACAATATATATGTGCCGTATGAACCTGTCAAAGAATTCTTTAGCCCAAGAAAAACGACATAAATCACAGCAGAAATTAATACCCTTGTAAATCCATACTGTTGAATTACCACAATATAAAGGAGAGTAAATTTGGTCCTTTGATGCCGAAAATATGAGAGAACATGACTGTATTTTAAATCAATGATATATATCAACATTCCAGAAACATAGTTATATTTCTTTCAATTTCTAATGTTCCACATCTCTAGCTCCTCCTGCGCACATATGCAACTGGAGCAAAACACCTCAATAGCTATTAAAAAAATAGGGTCAAATTCTGACTTGCAGGCTCCCATTTTAAAAAGGAGTAAATGAGAGCAGAATCTACATGTAAGCACAAAATAGCTTGCTGTCAATGTGCAATATGCAAATTTTGAGATGCTTTCTATTTTCTTATGTCTAAATTAGTTCTTTCCTCACCCCATCTAGTATTTCAAAAGCAAAGAATCCTGCAGAAATTCAAGGCGAGTTTGGGTTCTAATTTAAAGTCCTTTGAAAACCCAGTTTTAAATCCTCAAAGAATTTTTTATGCAATTATGATTAAGTCTGGCAAACTTCCAAACCCTTCATATCATGTATTATGTGATTTACATGACAGCATACCATATGCATTTATAGAAGCAGGACCTAAGCTACATCACTGAACAATTAGGCTCATCCTTAAAAACAATATACAGCAGTTCTGGATTATCAGCTTTTAACAGTTATGTCTTTCCACTGTTTTATGGTTTTTCACAACGTACAGTAAACTATTTCATATCCAGCACTCTCTCATCCAAAACCATAACTGACATTTCAACAATATAAGTAAATTTTAGTTATATTTTCCGTACAGTAGTGAAAGTAAATACAAATAAATGCAGCAAATACAATATAAGTTTACAGTGTACAATACTATTGTTGTTAAATAAAGTACTCTGCATGCATTTGTTTATTTCTTAATATCTAATCTTGTTTTACTTTAATGTTATGCATTGCTAGGTATACCTCTCTATTATCCAAAATATTAGAATATCAGGCAAGCTCCCAGTCCCGTAATGCATGCTGTACGTGTAGACAGGCACCTTTCAAAAGGACCCACTGACTTTGAAAGTCCCTTCTTCCTACTTGGTTTTGGTTCTGGTGACAGAACTTGTCAAAGGCTTTCTGAAAGTTCAAGTAAACTATAGCCACTGGTTCACCGTAGTCCACATTTGCTAGCGCCCCCCCCGCCCGCCAAAGAATTCTAATAGATTAGTGAGGCATGATTCCCTTTTACAAAAGCTGTGCTCTTACCCAACAAATCATATTCAGCTACTTGTCTGATAATTCTGTTCTTTACTAGAGTGTCAAACAATGTGCCTGGTACTGAAATTATTCCAAATGAGGATCTAGCTCCACATCCATTTCTAGTTTTGGGGATGGGTGTGGGACATAAGAGAAGGGTGTGCCAACTCTCCCCACTTACAAATAAGGTGTTGCTTCTTACAGCTGCAAGTTTTGAACTATATTATCACACAGGCAAACCAATTTTTTATGGTTGTATTTAGCTGCTCTAGCATATATTCTAAGACCTCATTTTGAGCTTGGAAAGCCACAGTGAAGAACTATGGCCTCTGTTTGGAAGGGGGGAAAAAAAGTGGGAGGGTATGGGGGATTCTTCCCTCCACTTGTTTATAAACAATAATTTCTGTGTGTGATTCTAGTAGATACCTAAACGTGTATTACTGGGAAAAACAGGAAAACATCTCCAACTATGATGAATGCTAACAATACTTGCTTCTTGATGGTAACAAAGAAGACACTCAATCCAGCCTGTATGATGATTTAGAATTCCTGCTTTCTACTCCGTCTTACATAGTTTACTAACATCTTCTCAAACACACATTTTTAATAGTGTACTTCCTTCAATCAAATTGAACCTTCTCCCTTCAGCTCTTATTCTTGCAGAGCCCCTTTACCATCTGATATCTGACATGAAACAAAATGCCTGTTGCAGTCTTAATTGTGGTATAGCTTCTCACCACCCCATAGCCTCACATACTGTACATACCCCAACTTTAACCTGTTACATTCACTGCAGAAAAGTAAACCCATAGTGCCCAACATGTGTTTGAAACATGAGATGGTGATTTGTCATTTACAGTATTAAGCAACAAGGATTTAGAAAATAGCTGAGTACTCGTACTATGATGGCATCAGAATTATTCACACAAAGTTCTAATACCAGATCATCATATCTAATTGCCTGAAACCATGGTTGTTGGAGATAGCAGACCTGTAATCTGCTCTGCATTAAAATCTCTTCCCCCCCCTCAGGATATTGGAATCAGATCACCTGCATAAACAAATACCTACACAGAACCATTACATTCTAGCTAAGAGGGAGATCTCGAGTTACTAGCAGACTAAAAACAAGCATGAGCTGTTTACTATCTATTGTCATCCAGACAAGAGCTAAACTAGAAATAAAGAACTTAAAAAGAAGCTGCCAGCATGATATATTTTCATTGGTTCATTTTATCCCACAGATAATGAAGCGCTACGCAAAAAAGCAAACAACAAATTAATATAACTAGAAAAAGGGATTTGGGAACACAAATTCCCTGTGAATACTTGTAACAACATTCCACATTAGGTATCAACGTAGAAAAAAAGAAAACTTATTAGGTTGACTGCGAAAAAAAGTGAAACCAGGGAACCTGTATGGCGTGATTGAAGAAGTGAAGATTTTTCCTTTTTATTCACACTGGTTTAAAACAATATTAAAGTGATGGTAGCAGTCTGTCCTCCACTGGAAAGACGTCACCCAGGAAAGGAACCTAAGGCTTTGCCACTGATATTTTGCCATTGCAGACTGTCCATAATGAGATAAAAATGGAATAATATTGGCAGCTCTGATGGCTTGGACACACTAAGCAGATATCCACGGACTATCGCTCATGATACTCCTTTTCATAAAGAAACTCTCTTAAAAAGGTAAGCAGAATAAGCAAACAACATTATTTGAGAGGATCCACCAAATTCAGAGTTCCAGACTTACAATGATATGCTCTGAAGTATATCTTTAAAACTAATATTACACTTAAAACTATATAACCTTGGTTAGCACAGCTGCTTAAAGTCAAATGCAAATAAAGCTGAAAATGTAAATCAACGGTAGTCCTTACAGGCAATTTTCTTTTGAAGCACACTGACAAAAAACTAACTCAAATCCCCACCATGAGCCTTTAACAAAAGGAGGAAAATGCTTTCCTCAGACAGTGAGCCTTAAATATGCAACGTAAAATTAAGAGGTGTCATTCTAACTAAAAGCAGTTTTCTGAATCTGTATTTGCAGACTATTCCATGGGGAATATATTGTGCAGTAATGGGAATCTCTAGCCTAGCCAGAGATTTAGATTCAATGACATACAGTAACTAGATGGCAAAATGAATCTTGCAGGAGATGTACAATGGCACTACGGAGTGGTAAACAGAGGGTTTCCTTAAAGGGGTAAGGGGCACTGAATGTCATCATGGTCTAACCCTAATATTTAGCAAATACTGTCAGAATGTTTATGAGTGTAAAAAGGATCTCTCCCCCCACACATACTCCATAAAGTCATGGAGAAGAAAAGCAGGAAAAGCTTTCCACAATTTATGCTTACATAAAATACAAGACACAGAACTGTGCACACAGATTTACACACATTGAGGGTTGTCCTACTTTTAAAATGATTAAATACTAGCTTTTCTGGACACATTTTTCCAACATTCATCACAACACGTATTGTCAGCGGCAAGCAGACATTTAACATGTCATTATATTCATCTGACATGAGCTTCGGTATGCAGGGATTGAGACCCACTGACCCAAACTTAATGGGTGGGCACTGACCCCTTTGAGTCTGCAAATTAGCAGTGTGCATGTGTCTCTAGGCAGCTGCTTATTCCAGCTTTTATCCCCTCACCTTTCTCTGACTCAGTCCTTTAGCCTTTCTAACTGGATTTACATTTTACTATCCAACCTTCTCGGCTGCACTTTTGACACTAGCTAAAGCTGAAAGCACTTCTTAACCCCTAAAGCTTACAAGATATAGAAGATGTTTCAAGCTCAACTTTGTCATTTCACCAACACCAATGAATTTCTGCAGAAAATAAACTCAGGGATCTTCACACCTTGACTAATGGTCACCTGGGCTTTTCTCCCAAAGGGAAGGAAGAAACCATGCTTAGAAAAAACACTTTTCTTCTGCGATTACATATTTCACTTAATAACCAGAGTGCCAAAAAAAAAAACAAACCAAAAAACTCCTTCCTACCTGAACTGTCCAGCTGCTTATAAAAGAAGCGCTCAAGAAAAACCCCGTTCAACTTTTTGTGGCGGGAGGAGAAGGGCTGTGTCCTCTCTAGGCAGCACTGACTTCGGTCTGGTCGCACAGCAGCTCCCGGGGTGTGTTACACACATAACGCCTTGACCTAAAGAGTTCAGTGTACACAAACATACAGGAGGCGCTACCTCACCGCCCCCACCCCGGATTACAGCCCGACGGGCATTCACCATTCTGCCCCGGCCGGTCTTCTAGCAATTTGCAGCTCCACCGTCCCTGGCCCGCTCGCAGAGCGCGTCTGGAACTACCTGGACTCGCTTTTGCCAAGGCTTCCGTGCAAGAGGCAGGGCTGGGATCAGCGGGCACCTGCTGCATCGCCCTGCCCTCGCTATTCTGCGCACAGAGCCAGCTCCAGTAGGGGTCGCGCAGCGCTGACCGCGCCCTACCCGAGGCTGGGCAGACGCGTCCCGGCCGAGCATTGCCCAAGGCCCGGGAAGAAGGCAGGGGCCTCGCCGCACTTACGTGCCCTGCTGGAGTTGCAGCGCCGCAGCCAGGGTGCAGGGCAGACAGCAGCCAGGCTCCCGGGCTCGTCCCGGCGCGACGCGGCTGCCGCAAAAGTTGAGCGGCCGCCGCAGAAGCGGCCTGGGGTGGAGGCGGGGCGGGGCCGAGCTGAGCTAGTGCTGGGAGCCGACCCCGATCAGCGCCCCCGCAGCCCCGGCACCGGGTGATCAACAGGCTCCCGGCGCCCCGCAGCGCCCAGCCGCAGCCCTCCGAGCAGCATATCGCCGCCCCGCAGCCGCCCACTCGGCCAGCCCAGCCCAGCCCAGCCCGCCGCTTCCCCCTCCGCTTCGGCAGGCGGGGCGGCGCCGCGGCTCTCGGCTGCTTTACCTGCAATTTCTTCCCCGGTGGGAGCAGTGACGCCGCTTCCCCCCCGCCCCCACGGCTGCGGCCTTTCCCCCGCAGCAGAACCCAGGCCCCCGCCCCAGGGTCGCCACCACCCCTGCGACCTCATGCCCCCGTCTCCACCCGCGCAGCCCCTTGCCCCTCGCAATAACCCTCTATCCCAGTGCTCCCTCCCCAGTAACCTCTGCGTCAGTGCTCCCTCCCCAGAGCCTCCCACCCCTACAACCATCTGCCCATTCACCCCACCGCAACCCTCCCCCAGTGTCCCCCCAACCCTCTGCCTCCCTGCTCCCTCCCCAGCACTTCCACCCCCCTACAAATCTATGTCCCAGTGTTTCTTCCCCCAGGCCGTACAATATGCGGAGATGGGGATATCAAGTCATATTATTGATAGAAATCATTAAGGACCTAATCTGGCAATTGTTACACCTTTACCTGCCTGAGTTAAATCCGTAAGACCGCTCCCAGGAGTAGCTAAAGGCTGGTGCATCACAGACACGTTACTAGCATTCAGTAATGTTTTTGAAGTGCTTTACAAACAAGGGCTAAAAGTGAGCCTCCTTATTACTGTAGCTGTATTAGCCCAATTATACAGCCTTCTGATTGTCTTTGGACCCACGCAGGAGAAATCAAGGGGAGTCCCCTTCTGAGGAAAAGGAAAGGGGATGTCAAGGAGGCACCATCTTTTTGCTTGATGTGGACAGTGGCTGCTGGTCTATGATCCCGGTCTATGACTAGGGCTTCTACACACGATAACTATACAAATAAAAACCATACTACCCAGCCTCCCCTCGTCACACCTGCAGTCATATGTTTTCTCCATTTTCTCTGCCCATTCTCTGTCTCAACTGCGAGGCTGGGAGACAGGGAGAAGATATACAACCTAATGCCCTAATCATATATTCACTTTCCTGGTCTTTGCTCCTCTCTTTTCTCCTGAATTTTTGTCCAACTACATCTCCTCTTGTGGAAAGTCACATCACTTCCCTTCTATAAGGAGATGTCTCCTAAATCCAACCTTTTGATACTGCCACCTTTATAGACTGCAACACTGAATAGCCGCATCTGCACGTGCCGGCTACTTCGAAGTAGCCGCGCCAACTTCGATATAGCGCCCACCATATCTACACGGGGCGAGCGCTATTTCGAAGTTGAAATCAACGTAAGGCGGCGAGACGTCGAAGTCGCTATCCCCATCAGGGGATGGGAATAGCGCCCTACTTCGACGTTGAACGTTGAAGTAGGGCACGTGTAGCCGATCTGCGTCCCGCAACATCGAAAAAGCGGGGTCCGCCATGGCGGCCATCAGCTGAGGGGTTGAGAGACATTCTCTCCAGCCCCTGAGCTCTATGATCGCCGCGTGCAGCGGCCCCTTAAAACTCCCTACCCCCTGCCTTCCTGTGCAGGAAGCTGAGAGCGCATGCAGGTGGCAGCACTGCCACACGGCCAGCGTGCACACTCCTCTGCAGCCCCAAGCCACCCCCCTGCTGCAATGGCCGCCTGCCAGCCCCCCAAGCACCCCCAGGGCACCCCCCAAGGGGAGCCAGGGCTCCCAGGCATCCAGCCAGCCTGGGAAAAGGCAGCGGGGCCCCTCCTGGACGGAGGCCGAGATCCAGGACCTGCTGGGGCTCTGGAGCAAGGAGGAGGTGCTCCAGGTAATGGGGAGCAAGAGGCGGAACGCGGATGCGTTCACTTGGCTGGCCGAGGGCTTGGCCACCTGGGGTCACCCTGCCCGCACTCCTGACCACGTCAGGAGTAAGGTTAAGGAGCTGCGGCAGGGTTACGCCCGGGCACGGGATGCAGCCAGCTGATCTGGGGCCGCCCCCGCCACTTGCCCCTTTTACAGGGAGCTCAGGTCCAATCCTGGGCCCCCGGTACACCTCCTCCCCACCGGCCACACTTGACACCTCGGCCGACGAGCCCCAGCAGGCCCCGGAGGCGGAGTCCGCCCCGGAGGCAAGCCCCACACCCCAGGGCCCCCCCCAGGAGCCCACCCCCCGGGATGCCGGAGGAGGAGGAGGGGGAATCCTCCTCCAGCGACGGGGGGCTGCGGATCGTCCTTCCGTCCCGGAGCTCCAGCAGGGCATCTGCCCAGAGGGTGTCCCCGACCGTGGGAGCGGACCGTCAGGTATGTACCCCCCCGCTGTACACCCCTGGGGCTGAGGGGAGGGGACAAGAGACACGACCAGGGCCCTCCACATCCCCAGATGACCATGGCCCCAAGGACAGCAGTAGCATGTCCCTCAGAAGAGTGCATCAGCCCCTGCCCTCCCCAGCAGGACAGTGCCATGCCCCATCCCTGGGGATGGGGGGAGCGGAACCTAGGGTCCCCTGGGGGGGAGGGGGTGGGACACCCATCAGCAGCAGCAGCAGCATCTCCCAGGGACGGGGATGGGGAACCAGCAGCAGAGAGGTGGGGGGACAAGGGCCACGGCTTGGGGGCCACACTAATGGCTGTCTCCACTCTTCTTTCCCCCCATCTTCCGCAGCTGCACCATCAGAGGGCCCGGAGAGCGCTGGCAAGGTGTCCATGGTCCCGGAGAGCCCACTGGAGCCATCGCTGCAGGCCAGCCCCTCGGCGGAGCACCAACCAGCCCCAGGGCGGGGCCAACGGCAGAGCCACCACCACCAGAGGACGGCCACAGACCCTCAGCTGCTCGCGACCCTCCGGCATCAGCTGGAGGTGTTGGAGCGGCGCCTGCGGGTGGACAAGTGACAGCTGGAACTACAAGAGTGGGCACTGGCCTGGCGCCAGGAGGCATGGGGGGCCTTTTTGCGCACTTTCGAGGACATAGCAGAATATCTGGACCCCATGCTGCACCGCCTGCCGCTCTGCCGGCCCTGTCCGCCGCTCCACCCGCTGCTCCGACTGCCGTCCCACCGCCGTCCGCCCACCCGGGGCCTTCCGCCGAGGGGAACCTGGGGCCTGCTGACACCCGACGGCCATACCTGCCGGTTCGCCTGGCCCCCAGCCAGCCTCGGCCAGGGCTGATGCTGAGGCGAGGGTCGCGCCCGCCAACCCAGGGCGCCGGACAGTAGAGGGGTGTGGGGCCCAGGACGTGGCCCCCCCCTTTGTACATATCCTCCATCATACCTATTTGTTGTATATAGTTTGTGTTACACCCCTGTTCTGTTTTATATGGTACCTGCCCCCCCATGTAAATAGTTCCCCTCTTTTGTTTTGCTCTCTCTCTATATATATATATATATTTATTTGTACTATTAATAATAAGAAAAATCACTGGTTTAGGTTTAAAAAACAACAGGTCTATTTTTATTTGCAAGAAAAGGTGGGGTGTGCTCTTGGGTGCTCTGTGGTGTGGGCGTGAGGGCAGGGAGTGTTGTGGAGGATGAGGGGGTTGTAGTGGGGGGCCTGCCAGTGTTCACCACGCGGCCTGGTCGAAATGGGCCTGCAGGGCCTTCCGGACCCGGATCCCCTCGGGGTCCACCTGGCGACTGGGGGCAGCGGGTGGCTGCAAGTCAGGCCTGCCAGCCTCCACAGCTCAGCCCTGAAAGAATGCCTCCCCCTTGCTCTCAACCAGGTTGTGGAGTGTGCTGCACGCGCCCACAATCTGGGGGATGTTGGTGGGGCCCGCATCAAGGCGGGTGAGGAGACAGCTCCAGCGCCCTTTGAGGTGGCCAAAAGTGTGCTCAGCTACCTGGTGCGCATTGTTCAAGCGCATGTTGAAGCACTCCTGGCTGGCTGACAGATGGCCCATGTAAGGGTGCATAAGCCAGGGCCAGAGGGGGTATGCTGCGTCTGCGACGACGCAGAGGGGCACGGTGGTGTCCCCAACAGGGATCTCCTGCTGGGGGATGTAGGTCCCCGCCTCCAGCTGGTGGCACAGGCCCGAATTCCTGAACACCTGGGCGTCATGGGTGCTGCCAGGCCAGCCAACATAAATGTCCAGGAAGCGGCCCCGGCTGTCCACCAAGGCTTGGAGGACCACAAAATGGTAGCCCTTCCTGTTCAGGAAGCGTCCTCCGCTGTGCTCCGGAGCACGGATGGGGATATGGGTCCCATCCAGAGCCCCGAAGCAATTTGGGAAGCCCAGGCTGGCAAACCCCGCAATGGCGGCATCCGGGTCCCCAAGCCACACAAGCTTGTGGAGGAGCAGGGCATTGATGACGCGGACGACCTGCTGGGGAAGGACATGGGAGAGCACCAGTGAGGGGTCTGCAGGGTGTGTCTGGACCTCACCTCCCAGGACTCCCTCTCCCCCCACAAGGCTCCCCCCCCATGGGTCCTTTTACCTCCATGAGGACAGCCCCGACGGTGGCCTTGCCCACGCCAAACTGCTGCCCCACAGATCAGTAGCTGTCTGGAGTGGCCAGCTTCCAGACAGCGATGCCGACCTGTTCCTCGAAGCTGAGGGCACGCTGCATGAAGGTGTCCTGGTGCCTCAGTGCAGGGGTGAGCCACTGGCAGTGCTCCAGGAATGTCTGCTGGCTCATGCGGAAATTCTGGAGCCAGCGGTCATTGTCCCACTCGCCGAGCACCAGCCGCTCCCACCAGTCGGTGCTTGTGGGGTAGCTGCACAGCCGGTGGCGTGTGCGGCCGGGGGGGGCAGGGGCGGAGGACAGCAAGGTCTGGGGCTGCTTCCTCCTCCCCTGGGGGCAGCTCCTCTTCTGTGAATAAAAGGTGGTCAGCTGCCTCCTGCATAGCATTGAGCAGGGCAAGCACTGCTCCTGCAGGGGCGGCTGTGTGGACCTCTGGCTGCTGCTGCTGCTGCTGGGGGTCCATACTGCTTCAACAGGTGTGCATGCCTGTGGCTCTGCAGACCACGTGCTGTGCAGGCTGAGTGTGTCTGGGAGGGGCCCTTTAAGGGCGTGGCTAGCTGTTGCCCCGGAAGTGCTAGTCCGCCCTGTGACCCTGTCTGCAGCTGTTCCTGGCACCCTTATTTCGATGTGTGCCGCTTTGGCGTGTAGACGCTCCCCTGCAGCGCCTACTTCGATGTGGTGCTGCCCAACGTTGACGCTGAACGTCGACGGCACCAGCCCTGGAGGACGTGTAGACGCTATTCATCGAAATAGCGTATTTCAATGTCGCTACATCGAAATAAGCTATTTCCATGTAGCATAGACGTGTAGACGTAGCTAATGAGACATGCAACATCCTGTGGGAACTGCGGAAGGATTTGTTCTTGTAACAACATAGTCAGGTAACCCCATTTTCATGGTGAGTTCAAGCTACATAGAAAGGAGACCTCTCCATTTCCTACTCTCTCTGTCTCCTACTGCATGCTAGGCAATAGGGTCTCCTTTCTCCTGGAGGCTAGACAAGACCCATTTCTCCCTCTTATGGGGCTGGCTCCTGAATGCCAGGACCCCAGCAGAGGGGGTCTCCCCACTTGACTTTAATATTTATTTTTGTGGATGCTCCTGCATTCTTCATATGCCACTGAGTACTTCACAAATTTAATGCATCCAGTCACGCAACATATCTCCCCATTTTACAGCTGGAAAACTGGAGCATGGAGACTAAAAGCCAAATAAAGCTGCAGATAGATGCCTAATTACTGTTTTTTTAAATACATCTGAATGTCAAGATATGTCTACGCAGATATTAGAAACCCACAGCTGGCCCATGGTAGCTAACTCAGACTCACAGATTGGGCTCTGGAGCTGTTTAGCTGGAGTGCTGCTGTTCAGCACTGCACTGCTGCCCAAGCTCTGGGACTCTTTCACTTTACAGGGTCCTAGAGCCCACTCTTCAGCCCAAGCCTGGACATCTAAGCCGTGTCTACACGTGCACGCTACTTCGAAGTAGCGGCACTAACTTCGAAATAGCGCCCGTCACGGCTACACGTGTTGGGCGCTATTTCGATGTTAACATCGACATTAGGCGGCGAGACGTCGAAGCCGCTAACCCCATGAGGGGATGGGAATAGCGCCCTACTTCGAAGTTGAACATCGAAGTAGGGACCGTGTAGCTGATCCGCGTCCCGCAACATCAAAAGAGCGGGGTCCGCCATGGCGGCCATCAGCTGAGGGGTTGAGAGACGCTCTCTCTCCAGCCCCTGCGGGGCTCTATGGTCACCGTGGGCAGCAGCCCTTAGCCCAGGGCTTCTGGCTGCTGCTGCTGCAGCTGGGGATCCATGCTCATGCACAGGGTCTGCAACCAGTTGTCGGCTCTGTGGATCTTGTGTTGTTTAGTGCAAGTGTGTCTGGGAGGGGCCCTTTAAGGGAGCGGCTGGCTGTTGAGTCCGCCCTGTGACCTTGTCTGCAGCTGTGCCTGGCACCCTTATTTCAATGTGTGCTACTTTGGCGTGTAGACGTTCCCTCGCAGCGCCTATTTCGATGTGGTGCTGCGCAACGTCGATGTTGCACGTCGACGTTGCCAGCCCTGGAGGACATGTAGACGTTATTCATCGAAATAGCCTATTTCGATGTCGCTACATCAAAATAAGCTACTTCGATGTAGGCTTCACATGTAGATGTAGCCCTACACTGCAATTAAAAAGCCCATGAGCCCAAGTTTGCTGGCATGGGCTAATCTTAGGGTATGTCTCCAATTTAGAACCCAAGTGACTTACCCAACAAGGTCATACGGGAAGTTTATGGGGCAGGGAATTGAATAGAGGACCCAGGCAAACACCCTAACTTCCAGACCACCCTTTCTCTCTTCCACATACTTCTTTTCTGAAGGTTGGCTGCTGTGAGAAAAAGTGACTCTCCTCCTCCTTCATAGCTACTGAGAAAGAAGGCTGCTTTCTTGGAGGTACTAGCAGACGAGGAAGAGAGAACACACATGGGCTACGTCTACACGTGCCCCAAACTTCGAAATGGCCACACAAATGGACATTTTGAAGTTTACTAATGAAGCGCTGAAATGCATATTCAGCGCTTCATTAGCATGCGGGCTGCCGCGGTGGTTCAAAATTGATGCGCCTGTCCGCCGCACGGCTCGTCCCGACGGGGCTCCTTTTTGAAAAAGACCCCTCCTACTTTGAAGTCCCCTTATTCCCATGAGTTCATAGGAATAAGGGGACTTCGAAGTAGACAGGGTCCTTTCTTAAAGGAGCCCCGTCGGGACGAGCCACGCGGCGGACAGGCGCATCAATTTTGAACCACCACGGCAGCCCACATGCTAATGAAGTGCTGAATATGCATTTCAGCGCTTCATTAGTAAACTTCAAAATGGCCATTTGCGTGGCCATTTCGAAGTTTGGGGCTAGTGTAGACATGGCTATGGGGTGATGAGTGTCAGTGTGAAAGGAGCATGTGTAAAGAATGGCCTAACCCTAGGAGAAGAACCACTACACTGCAGGGGAAACAGGCTACTTGCAGATCCCTCATGACTTCATACTACACCAGGAAGATAGGAAATGTACTACTAAAGGCTCCAGTCCAATTCCAGCTGAAGACATTTATTTTTTTCTTTAAATAGAGCTGTCTTAGGCCCAAATTGCTTCCATAACAACTCCAGTCAGGGCTGGCCTTTGCTGGGGGGGTGGGATTCAGGGCACTTGTCAAGGGTGGATGGCCAAAGACAGCACCATGAGCTGGACCAGCCTGGCAGACACACACAACTTAAAGTTCCCACAACGCATTGCTTAAACACGACTACTGTGTAGAAGTTTATGAGTAAACATCAGCTGTAGAAGAAGTGTGGATTAATTTCCCTTGATTTAATTCCTGTAACATGACACATCAGTTTTCATTCTGAGTGTTAATCAATGTTTGGTTTCTGTTTTCTAACGGTGTTGTTGAAACACTTAGGGATCATAACAAGAAAGGTATTTTTACACAGCAATGTTCATTGTTTTAAAGCCTGAAGTGACACAATGCCCCTGGGATTGTATCAAGGAAGTTTCAATATTTTTTCAATGTAAAGAAAATACATTGCACATATAAGAACCCAGTGCTGATTAACTATACCCTGAAATTTCCAATGAGCTGCTTAGCCTTTTCTTGCATCTGGAGTAGTTTTAACTTGGCAGGGCCCTGTGATCAGCTAATCTCATTATCTCCTAGAGTGCACATAGGTTTTTAATCATTTTATTTCTTAAACCCTAGAAAAAATTTCCATAAAATAATAGACCTTCTTTATATCAAGGCTGAATGTTAATTAGAGCTGAGATGCCATCCCCAGTCTGAAACTTGTTTAAGATCAGTGCGTGACAAAACAGTAACAGCCAAGACTATGCAAAACTCTTGCCCACCTACTTACACAAACTCATTTTTAGAAGGTGATTTGAAAAAAAAATTCTGAAGATCTGTGGGACAAATTATTTAACGTTTTTCTCACATTAATATTTTAAATCCCTTCACCAAGTGTTTTTGAATACACATTTAAGACATATCAAGTAGTTATAAAAAAGCATTGGCACCACACACACAAATAAGGATTTGCAAAATGTTCTCCAAAAGTGAAACGTAGGCCTCAGTTCTGCATTATGTGCTTTCTTACTGAGTATTAATTCCTCAGTTATATTTTGATATAATCCTGCAACCTGCTGACTTCAGTGGGACAGCAAGACGAGTCACGAGTGAGTTGCAGAGAACAGGTCTTAGAAGCATATGAAGAGAATGGATATGGCTATAGGACGGCTCCTCAGTGAGCGCAAAAGGCTGCAGCTCCATGGTGCTGCACACCATGGCATTAGAGGAGAAGTTGCCCCATGAACATCAACAAAAAAACCAAACACACATGAACTACAAGCCACATGTGGCCAAAATACATTTTGTTCTTGCATTTTTTTATAAAGTGGCTTTGTTTTCTGCCTATTAGTTTATGCTGTAAATTAGTGTTTGGTATGCTCATGAGCAATGACATATAATGCAAGGAAATTACTCATATTTTCCACTGGGATTACATGGCAAAGTAATACTTCCATAGAAAACAATGCAGAGTTTGTTTCCTGTTAACCCACCTCTGAGAAGAACTTACTCTTACATTCATTCATTCTGGTGTTCTATGAACAGAAAGATGAAAAGGAAGCAAATATAACAGTTTACGCATTTTGGTTTTAGAAGGGAGGCTAATAAAATACTTAGGCCCAGTATCATAAAGGCACTGAAATGCCAGACATATGTGCCTAAGGGCATGTCTACATTAAAGACATAAGTTGTCCTATTGTATGTCCCCCTACATAGGGATCCCTGCAGGGATGCTGGTGGCTGCATGAAGGATTCCACTCCTCCATGTGCAGAGCTCCCCACTGGGAGCCCAGCTGTGGCAGGGAGCCAAGAACCTAGATGAGATCATGTGGGGTCCTAGCAGCATGTAGTCAAGAATTGCATTGGGAGCAGGGAGCCCAGAGCCTCCCGGCTACACCTGGGCTCCCTATGGGGAACTGGGAGCCTCAGGGTGGCAACCCCACATGGAGTGGGAAGCCAGACAGGGACAGCCCCGCTTAGAGCAGGGAACCCAAGCAGCAGCCATGCTCTGAGCAGGGAGCCCCAAAGCAGTCTGGCAATAACTGGAGCCTCCACCCACTCCAGTGAGAGCCCAGTTTTATTGACTATTTCACAGCTTCATGAGAAGAATGACAACTTATGTAAGTAAGACAGTTTCTACGCAGGCACTATGTCACCCTGTCACACTGACAAAAAGCTTATGCCTCTCCTGGAGGTGGAGTTATGTGATGTAGTACATATGCCAAAAGTGCCCTCCACTACTGGCGGGGAAGATGGACCTAATTTATACAGCTTCCGCTATGTGAATAACATAGTGGATACTGACATACTTAGAGCTACTTACTGCGTTGTCTTCACTTCCATGCATTGATGGGAGACACTCTGCTGTCGACTCCCCTTGCATTTCTCGCACTTCTCATTGAGCTGGAATACCAGCGACACCACGAGAGCGACTGAGGGTTGATTTATGGCATCTATACTGGACTCAATAAATCAACCCCCTTTGGACTGATCACTGCCCATCAATCCAGCCAGCAGTGTAGTCGTACCATTACATCTGTGGGATCAAAGCTACAGTGTGCACACTGACAAAATCAGGTTGATGTAAGCTGCAGTTTACGTCCAAGCCTCAGTCCCAGCTTTGGCTCCACTGCAATGCACAAAACTCCTGCCAAACCCTGTTGTGGCCTAAACTAACTCCACTCCAAAGTTCTCTGGGCCAAAGTTCTGTTAGTACCTTTGTTTCTGTCTCTGGATCATGCACTGTGCCCCCTACGTCCTCATGCAGCCAGATGCTTATTTCCCATTAAGTTGCAGAGCAATTCACAAACTGGCATTTGGTTGCTTTAGCTGCATGGGGGACCCAATTCAGTAGGCTTGCTCAAAGCCTACCTACCAGATCCAGTTCCATTCATAATCAAGAAAGAGAAAGAAAAGATGGTACCAGTACCAAACTTTTTACTCTGTGGTTAGAGCATTCACTTGCGATTTGGAAGACCCAGGTTCAATTCCCTTTATTTGCTAGAGGGGAAGAAAGGATAGAGGTGTAAGACATAGATCTTCCAAAATAAAGAAAGAGGGAGTGGAGCAGAATCCTCCACCTCTCATGTGGGTGCTCTAACCACTAAACTATTGAGTCATTGTCTTTCTTTATATCTGACCCAGTGATTACTTTAACCAGTAGTTCTTGAACCGTTGTATTCTGAATGGAGTATAGGTCATCTATAAGTCTCCTCCACTTCACTCTGTCTTGGGACAAAACTTCTAGCTGACTCCAAGAGTACCCCAGTTGTTGTCCTTTAATCTCAGTAGATCTTCTCCATGTTGTCCCAGGTCTTCCTCCCTCCCTCCAGTGATTACTTCAGTATTTATTGACAATGGAACAGTCAATCAATGAATATCCAGGATTAGAACTCCACTCTTCTGCCTCTAGTGTGGTAACCAGTCATGCAAATCACACTTCCTTTCCAGAAAAACAGGAACATCTTTGAATTCTCTTCTTCACCCATAGTTCAGTGTTTTATTTTTAAATAATACTACAGTTTTTTGAGAGGAACACAGTTTCCCCTTATTCTCACCATGGAGTCTGAATTAGAATCCAAACCCCAACTCAGTATTTTAGCTTTATTTCAAACTGAAAATGACAAACCAGTAACCTCAGCCTTGGCATCTCTCCAAATTTAGCTTCCCTTTTCTCTCAACATTAGTGGTGGGCAACCTGTGCCTGTGGGCCACATGCAGCCTATTGTTCTATTTGTGGCCCAGGAGACATTTTGTTTACTGTTGCCTGTAACAGGGTTGCTAGATTCTGCTTATTTTTGTCTGTGTAGGGATTTTTCCCCCGCATCAGCATTACAAATGTGACACACATTTAATGCCAGGGCATGTGAAGTGAGGTGTGTGCTGATTGCACACAACATTGTGAGAGCCATGCACTCCCTTTGCATAAAACCAGATTACTGCTATGGTTCAGTCAGCTCGCTTCACAGATTCCAGCTAGGCAGATAGCACAGTTAGCAAAAGCATCCTACCCAGGATAACAAGCAGTCCTGTAATACATTAAAGACCGACTACATTTTTAGATAATGAGCTTTGATGGCAAGCCACACTTCTTCAGATTACTGGAGTAGAGAGTTAGAATCCAGCATTTATACAGCAAGGAGAGACGGTTACAACAATCTTGCAGCCTACTAAGGTGAAGGAGGACCACTCGCAGCCTGTTCACTATCCTAAATTGCCCCTCACTGGTCTATGTTCTAGCTATCAAAATAGATGGTCCATTTATTGCCTCTATATCCTGTCTGGAGCTAATTAAACCCACTCATCAGCAATCACCCTGAATTTTGATATGAGTTTTAGCTCCCAAGGCTATGGTGACTCAAGGGAAGTCCCATGCATTCCTGTACACTGAGACTGACCTCCCAACAGCATATTCCACCACACTTGTGGTCCATCCTTCTCAAGTCAAACAAGATCTTTTAATATGGGTATTTCCATGTTGTGGGTCACATTATAGCGTACGTGTACAAAAAGCAGTCACTTGAAACATAAGGCACAACATAAATTGAGCAGCAGCAGTACATTTGTTCTACTGTTCCAACACCTGACTCAAGTATGCAGGTTGAAAGAAACATTCATAAAGCCAACTGTCTAAAGCATAGCCACGTGTCCCCAGAAGAATCAAAGTAATATTAAAAACAAGATCCAAAAATGGACAAGTCACATACATTGATCTCTATGTGAGACCCTAGAAGAAAACCTAAAATGGCCAAGAAATCATTGGAATTTAGGCAGCCAAGATACAGTAAACCCTCGACATATGCAGCTTCAAGTTGTGCGTAACTTGCTCTAATGTGAGTTAAGCATAACTTGAGGCTGCTCTGCAGCCCCTTATCCCTGCCTTCTCCCAGCTGCATGGCTGTCAGCCTGACAGCCACGATGCTGGGGGAAGGCAGGGGGAAGGCTTTTAGTTCGCCTAGCTGCCGCAGCTGTGGACAGCTAAGCAAGCTAAAAGCCCCTTCTCCCTGCCTTCTCCCAGCCATACGGCTGTCAACCTGACAGCCGTGTCACTGGGGGAAGGCAGGGAGAAGCAACCAGGAAACTGAGCAGCCCTGGTGGGCTGGTCAGTTTCTCATGTCTGCAAGCGGAAGAGAGCTGGGAACCAAGCAGCAGCCTGGTTCCCATCTCCCCCAGACTTGCACAAAAATTTGAGTTACGCTGGGGTTTCAGGAACACAACTCCTGCGTAACTCGAGGATTTACTGTACATAGGAATAGGAGGAGGAGAGGACCACATGCTCCCTTCCCCCACAATAGCAGGAAACTGAACATATAAAATTCATCCACTGTTTCCTAACAGATGAGTCTCAGCCAATTTAATTGCCAATATGCCCAGGGGGAAATTTCTTCCTGACTCTACATCTGGTCCTTCCTGGTGCATATTAATATTTCTGCATAGTTAAACATCTACTGTAAATCCAAGTAGCACTCCTCTAATCATTAGGGTTGCCACAAGATGATCTGGATTTCCTCAGCTGTTAACAACATTTGAATTTGGACACAGTAGCAGAGCCTGCCACTTCACAAGCACAGCCCCGCTCTATCTCAGATGAAATGATATGACAGCTTTCGAAGGAATTATCCCACAAGTGTCTCACCACTGAGATCAGTGCTTCATTTGGCCTGGTGACAGGAACAGTTTGAGAACTAGCATAGTCAAAGCACCAGGGACTGCTTGTATTGTTCTCACTACATTGCCTAGTCCTACTCTGACCAGATCTAGACAATCCAGTGATACAAATAGCATGGCTATGTCCACCTTAGTGCTCCTGTGGGGGAAGCCAAACCAGGGGCAGCCGCAGTGGGACATTTCATAGAAAAATGGCAGTACGGCTCCACAAAGGTGCCTAAGTAACCAGCTCTGCCTCGATGCCTAATCCAGGATTTAAGCTCCACTGAAACCCACAAAATCCTCACTACATTTCTGCCTTTGAACACCTGCATTGCAGCCTCAGGCTGGCAGATGGCTGCCTTTGCCCCAGCATAATCCTCAAACCAGGTGGTGATAGGTTTTGCTCCACTGTTCATGCCTGTGGGTCCCACTCCAGTATGCGTGCTCAGAGCATGCCTGACTTCATGAAAAATGGCACAGTGGGCATGGATGGAGGGGCAAATGGGCATGGATCTTTTAGCCCAGCCACCTGCCATCACCATTGCTTTGTATGAAGTTAGGCATTTGTCATCACCATTCATGTCAGAAGCAGCTTAGCAACATGACTCCAGAACAGGGTTCTCAGCGGTAGGAATTGAGACAGACATCTCCATGAGAGTGGTGCAGTTTTGGACCCTACCCCTCTAATCAGTATCTATTGGATGACTAACTTAGGTGGTTCCCCACCTAGCATGATGGCTTCTGTAAATCTTAGACATCTGTCCTTCCCCATTCATTGCATAGGAAACATAAGCCCTTGGCCCCACGTTTGTGGATTCCAGTCATTTTTTCAAGCACCTAAAAAGTAAGGTGTTACAATGTTGAATGTTGCAATGCTGGCTGTGGATCCAGTCCATACTGACTTCTGCACAATCCCTGCCAACACCTGTGAATTCTTACTTATTAGTATACAACCTACTTGTTATGTAATTTAAATACACTTTGATCAAGGCACTAAATATTGGGAAGTATCTGAAATTCTGGTCGAAACACCTATATTTGTTTAACAGCAAAGCAATTCCTTTCCTATTCTCTGCATCATGCTCTGCAAGCCCTGACTCTGCCTGCTAGCTTGAAGCAGAGAATATGGTGTATGTAGCCCCTGCAAACTGGGCAGCTACATCCTTATTGCCCCAAGGGACTGCAGGGGGCAGAATACAGTCTAGTCTAGTGGGACTACACAAGGTACAAGACAGTGAAAAACATCTCCCTCAGTGGTTGGACTTGCTATTGTATGGAGAATATGTAATTTTCATTGCTCTCTCCTCTCGTTCTCTGAGTTGTCCATAGAGTAGGGGCAGGCAAGATACAGTCCATGGGTTGGATCTGGCTCACCAAGCTGCTGGAGCCAGCTCACAGTGCATTGGGACACTCAGCCAGGCTCCCTGCCTGTCCTGCCCCTTAATGCCACTAAGAGAAGCCCACTGCAGGGCCATGTGCATCTGTGAACACTGTGAGCCCAAGAAAAAGGAGAGAAAGAGGCTTCATGTGCTGTCCCTGACCTAGCACAATCTCACAGCTCCCATTGGCTGGTTTCTGGCCAATGGAAGCTGTTTGTCTCAAGAACAGGCAGTGCACGAAGTACCCCTGCCATCCTATAGAAAGTGCAACCTGAAGAAGGAGCTGCTTGTGAAAGGGATCCCTGAAGAGGGACAGGCAGGGAAGGCGGGAAGGCAGAAAGGAGTGAAATCGGTTGGAGTAGCCCATTTCTACCCTCCAAAGGGCCCAGTGATCCAAGGTGGCTCAGACCATGAGGAAAATGGGACAACCAGTTGAGGAAGGGCAGGGAAGGGTCCAGAGGCATCAGTAATCTGTCCTTGGACACACTTTCAAAATGAATGGGGCTCAAGCAGGATTTTGTCTGGGCCTAATCAGCACCCAGTGGAGCCCAGGACAATTTCCAGCTGGAACAGTGTGGCCATTGCCGGGAGCAGAAGGGCTGAGCATGACGAGGTGAGTGCTGAGGCTTGAACATCTTGCACTTGAAGTCGTTGAGGCTATGCACATGTGAGTTCTTTTGCTCAGCAAACAGGCCTACCCCATCAAATGGAAGATCCTGAATTATTGTAGGACCTTGGGAGGAAGTCCAGAGAGCTGAAGCAAGGCAACCCAGTACATGGCAATGCCAGAGGCGGGTACTCTCACTGCCAAGTCGCATGCATCCAGGGAAGCTTAAAGACAGGTGTGCAAGACTGTTTTACCACCCTGGATGAGGGCATTATACCCATTCTGCGACCTCTAGGGTAGCAGGTAGCTGAATTTAAGGAGGGAGACCCAAGAGTTATATTCATAGCAACTCAAACTAGCCAGTTGGTTAGCCACTCTGAGTAGCAGGCCGCCCATGGAATAGATCCTTGCCACCAAATAAGTTCAGGCACTTAGCATCCTTAGATGTGGGAGCTGGGGCTTGGGGACACTGTCATTCCTTTTCTTTCACCTCCTCCACCACTAGGGAACAGGGTGGAAGGTGTGTGAAGAGGTATTCAAAGTCCTTAACCAGAATGAAGTACCTTTCCACCCTGTTAGCTGTAGTGGGGTGAGGGGGTGGAAACAAGGGTTTGTCATATAATTTTGGCGGATGCCAGTGTAATTTTATTAATAGAGAAGGCCTTCTGCACCCCAGTGTGCTGCCCCAGATCACAACCCCCTTCTTCACCCAAACTCCGCCCCCCCCAGATTGCACACTTGCTCCTACACCACAATTCCTTACCCCAAGCTCCCTTCTGCTCCCAACCTCCAACTCAGACCCTGCACCTCCTCCATTAATACCATGGAAGAGTGTGGCCCTGGACCAGTTGCCAAATTCTTGGAGTGGGCCACCCATCTAAAATTATTGCCCATCCTTATCATGGAGGTGCCAACATAATTTTCCTTTCCAAACATTGAACATAATACAGATTACACCTCTTCAACCTGGTACTCCCTCATCTGGCAACTTCCATGCTCCAGCAGGACCCTAGGGCTACGTCTACACGTGCAGCCAACATCGAAATAGCTTATTTCGATGTTGCGACATCGAAATAGTCTATTTCGATGAATAACGTCTACACGTCCTCCAGGGCCGGCAACGTCGATGTTCAACTTCGACGTTGCTCAGCCCAACATCGAAATAGGCGCAGCGAGGGAACGTCTACACGTCAAAGTAGCACACATCGAAATAGGGATGCCAGGCACAGTTGCAGACAGGGTCACAGGGCGGACTCAACAGCCAGCCGCTCCCTTAAAGGGCCCCTCCCAGACACAGTTGCACTAAACAACACAAGATACACACAGCTGACAACTGGTTGCAGACCCTGTGCCTGCAGCATAGATCCCCAGCTGCCGCAGAAGCAGCCAGAAGCCCTGGGCTAAGGGCTGCTGCCCACGGTGACCATAGAGCCCCGCAGGGGCTGGAGAGAGAGCATCTCTCAACCCCTCAGCTGATGGCCGCCATGGAGGACCCAGCAATTTCGACGTTGCGGGACGCGGATCGTCTACACGGTCCCTACTTCGACGTTGAACGTCGAAGTAGGGCACTATTCCTATCTCCTCATGAGGTTAGCGACTTCGACGTCTCGCCGCCTAACGTCGAAGTTAACTTCGAAATAGCGCCTGACGCGTGTAGACGCGACGGGCGCTATTTCGAAGTTGGTGCCGCTACTTCGAAGTAGCGTGCACGTGTAGACGCAGCTTAGATGTTGCAAGACAAGGGCGTCCTGGAGCTGGGGCTAGACTTACATCCATGGGTCAACAGGGCTGGGGCCGTAGTGGCAACCAGCAGCGCAACTGGGGCTGGGACCAGAGCTGGAGTCCCTGCTTGCTCCACGGCAGCCCAGGGGCTGGGGCCAGAGCCCCCATGAGAGCCTCAGGAGTGTGGAGCGGGAGCCCCCTGCAGCCCTGGGGAGCTGGCAGGGACAGAGTCCTGGTAGAGCAGGAGGCTGAGACTACCTGGGGCAGAAGTCCTGGACTTGCCCTTGCCTGGCAAATTCTCTTCTTCAGGACCTGTCAGGTCCTGAAACACACCAGTCCAGGGAGGCAAAGGGCTTCTACCCAGGTGGCCTCTGCACTCCCACTCCCCCTGTACTTACATGTCATTGTCAGTTCATAAATTCCGTGGTGAAGGCAGTTTCTCTCACACCATTCTCTTCGCCCTGCACTTCATATTTAACCTTTACTTCCGTCAATTATCCGCATTACTCTGATTTCCATTCTACACAGGAAAGAACTAAAGTGTACCATGGCATAAGCAAGTTTCCCAATTGCACTGGTAATCTCTCTCTCCTCCCCCATCCTCAACATTTCCATTTGCTGCCTGGTTTTTAAATCCTGGCTAGTGGCAGGATTTCACCTTCCCTCCTGATAGCAGCTCTCGTGCAGAGATTGTAATTAAAGTAGCTGTGCTGTGTTCTGTTATTAGCAGAAATTGTGATTTTTGGGGTGGTGGGTTAATTGCTAATAACCATATGTAATGCTTTCCCTCAAGATGTTTTCCATTGCATTAATTAACTTAGCAGCTGGGATAACAGACATTAACTGTTTGTCTTCCCAGTAGTCCTTAGTTTGGACAGTTCCAAAAGTCTCCTATTTGGTTTTTTTTTTTGTTGGTTTGCTTGTTTGTGAAGTCTCAGGGGAGTGAGAATGAAGAGAACTGAATGTCATATATTGGTAGTTGGCTACTTTCAGGTGTTAACTGTGTTTCATTGTGTTCTCAAGGGGTCTGATTCTCTCCACTGCCCTGCACCTTCCATAGTCATATATACCTGTGGAGAATGGTTGTAAACCACTGCCAGGTCAGAATAAAGAAGAAAGTATAACAAAAGGTTTCTATTGATTCATACAGGTTGAAACTCCCAAAACAGGCATTCTCTTGTCTGGAAATATCTGTTGTCTGGCGGGACCATGGATGTTATTGGACCAGAGATGCCAGGGTGGGAGGTTAGTAGAGAGAGCCTGGCTGCCTTGGGCAAGGGAGCCCAGCAGGACTTGTGGCCATCACCAGAGGCACAGCCAGCCAAAGCCGGCCTCCACAGGGCTGGGGACAAAGTCAGAACCAGTCTGTGTGGGGCCAGGACCATGCCAGTAGCCCAGCCTGTGCCACAGCTGGCCACCAGCCTTGAGAACCACGCCAGCAGTCCAGCAAGGGCTGAACCGGCACCACATGGCCTTGGCTGTGACCACATCCGAAGTCAGCACCCGCTGGGCCTGGGCCATGTCTGGCAGGCTGGTTGGGGCTGGGGCAATCTCTGCAGCCAGCAGCCTGAGGTGGCCAGATTGGTGTTGGGCCAGCAGGGTCCATGGTCCAGGAAGGATGTAAGGGGACCCTGAGGCTGGAGTTGGGGGTGGAGAAGCAAAAGAGAAGCCGGCATCAGACTGGGTGCCCAGAACAGAGAACTTCCCTTCATCTGGCAAATACCCTCATCTGGGACCAGTCAGGTCCCAAGGGTGCTGAATTGGTGTATGGATCAGTGTTAGATAACTGCCGAAGCAGTGTCATTTAGAAATCAGACCACTTGAAGGTTTCCCAAAGTTATCTTTAAATTTAAACACGAGGGCTGCGTCTGCACTAACAAGTCATTTTGAAATATTTTTCAAAAGAAGGAGCTCTTTGGAAACAGCCTGTCGAGCGTCTATACACAAAACGTTCTCTTTCAAAATTACTTTTGAAAGAACAAGGTGCTGCTTTCGAAAGTGCTCTTCCACGCCCATACCAGGAAGAGCACCTTCTTTTGAAAGACACTTTTGAAAGAAAATGTGTGTAGACGCTCCACAGGTTGCTCTTTCTAAAGAGCCGTCCTTCATGGCGCTGGCCAGCTGAAGTGCAGAGACGCCCTGGCCGGTGCAAGCAGAGCTCTATGCTCCCTGTATCCAGCCACTTTTAAAGCTGCAGGAACCCAGAAACCCCCTGGCAGGAAGCTGAGAGTATGCTAGCAGCACCACAGCCACCAGCCTGCAGCAGCACACCCACCAGCCCATAGACTAGCCACTGGACATGGCCAGACACTCCATGGCCAGCAGCCAGGAGTCCTGTGTACCCCGGGGCCCCACCAAGCTGGTGAAGGGGTTGCAGGAGCCCACCCACAGCATGAAAAAAGAGGGCCATGTCATGAGGGGATCCAGAGCTGCGGGACCTCCTCAGCCTGTGGGGGGGATGAGGAGGTCCTGCTGCAAATGACCAGCCAGCACCAGAAAGCCATGACATTCAGCCACCTGGCCACTGGCCTCACCTCCCAGGGGCACACACCCCTGAACCAGGTGCACTCAAAGGTTAGGGAAAGGCGGCAAGCAGATTGCAGGGCCAGAGACGCAGCCAGCCACTCAGGGGCAGTGCCCACCACTTGCTCCCCTACGAGGAGCTGGATTGCCTCTTTGGGGTGAAGGAGGAAGACCCCCCAGCAGTGGTGCTTGACACCATGGGTCCCAGGCCAGAGCCTGAGGCAGAGCAGGAGGACTCTTGGCTGTGACCACCTCCCTGACCACAGGAGCTGGAGCAGGAGCAGGAGATAGAGCCGGAGCCCACCACCAATGATGATGGATCCAGTGATGGGATGCTGGTGATTGCCCTCCTATCCAGGTCCTCAAGCCAGGCACCCTCTACTCAGGCCTCCCCTGAGTTCCTTGAGGGACCTTCATGTAGGAAGGTACTGGGACCTTCAGACATCCCAGGGCATGTGGAGAGGGCACTCGTCTCCACCACAGCCAGCAGCAGGCTGGTCACACCCTGCACAGCTGCATTCCCCAGTCCACAGAGAGAGCCGCGTGTGGCGCTCAGCATCTGCTCCCCTGGACAGCAATGCCAACTGCACACCTGGGGAGGGAGGGGGGGCCTGCACTACACCTGCCGTACGCCACATCCATGTGGGGACTCCTCAGTGCCCGGGAATCCCCGGGGCCACCAGAGCAGTGGACAGCAGGGAAGGGGGGGGGGCACAGCTCTTTGAGGCCAGGCCATGGGACTGATGGATCATCCCTCTCCCCTTCTGTCTCCACAGCTCCACAGTCTGAGGGCCAGGGAGCTACATGGCTACCCAGAGGAGCAGAGCAGCATGAGGGAGTGGCTGGCAATGGAGCAGGAGGCCTGGGGTAAGTGGGAGTCGCCCTTCACACCTTCACCAGGCCATGATTGACCACCTGCCCCAGTGTCCTGCAATGCCCACCTACAGCCCCTCCCACACTTCCTCCTGCAGCCCTTCCCTCAGTCCCCTGCTGCCCGTCCTCTTCCCAGCTGCCCAGCTGGAGCTCGCCCAGTGGCTCATGGCCAGCGTGGATCATGCTGATCCTGTTCCCCTTCCCCCCCATACCCCAACACCCCTCACCAAGGCCGAGGCTGCTGCACACCTTCCATACCCCTACCTCCCCATAGTCCCCACCCTGTCCCAGCCCCAGTGGGGACCCCAGACCCAGGGCAGTAGCAGCTCCTGCAGCCGGCATGGCTCACAGTCCCCCACCCCTACAGATGACTAAGGCCCCCTACCCTGACCCCAGGTCCCTCCTCCAAGTTGAGGGGCCCCACCACCACTCCTGCACCCTACATTGTACATAGTTCTCCCCCATTTCCCTGTATATAGTTATTTGTACAGTTTTGCATTGTTACATTCCAATATTTAGTTAAAGAGTTTGTGAATGGTGGGGGAATGGTGAACTGTGGGTGTTGGGGGTCATGATGGGGGAGTGGTCAGAGGTGGGTGCTGGGGGGTTGTGATGGTGGGTGGAGGCCCCTAGCGAAAGCCTCCTGAAGTGAGTCCCTGACCCACACACCGTCCCAGTAAGTCTGGTAACAAAGGGCATGGCCTGGCTGCTCATAGCCGGGGCCAGCCTCGGCAGCCCACCCCTGCACAAAGAGGAATAGGTCCACAGATGCTGGATCGCCCGGGGGAGGAGGGCGTGGATGTTGCCCTCAGAGGCTGCCTGCAGGACTGTGGTGAGGTGGGTGACCCCATGAAGGCTCTTGAGGGCAATGAGGACCACCATGGCCAGCAGGTGGACCATGGCTTGCAGGAATTCCCCATCAAGAAGCTGCTGGGGATCCATGAGTGTCTCCACAATAGGTCCTGTCTGTGCACAGAGTCTGCTGTGCTGCAGACAGCCTGGCAGCCCTCAGCATGTGCAGCACAAGAGTGTTGGGGAGGAGCCCTTTAAGGGGGCAGCTGGCTGCAGCTCCTGGAATGCCCCGTCCATGGCATTTCCTGCTCCATTCTTTTGAAAGAGCGGCTGGGGCTGTGTAGACACTGTCTTTTGAAAGAGCAGACCGAACACTCAATCCGCTTTTTGTGCGTATACACACCCTTTTGAAAGGTGATCTTCCGGAAGATCGCCTTTTGAAAGAATGCAGTAGTGTAGACGTAGGCCAGCTCTTTAAGATTGCTCTTAAAATTTCAGAGAGAATAATACCTGTATCTTGATATTTTTGAGTAAATCACGTCCTGAGTGATTTAGTCAGTTCCTTTTCTTTCTTCAAAATAAAGTCATGAATCATGCTGATAGGCAATGGAAATGTGTATAGAATTGAGCTGCAATGGCTTTTGCAATACGCTTCATTTCTGCAACTTAAAGGGAGAACAGAAGAGAGCATCCAGTTGGTAGGACCATATGGTATTGTCATGGGTATTTGGTTGGCTTGCGTCAAAAGAGAGTCCTGCAAGAGAAGACTTTGCTCATGGGATTATTGTAAAAGATTTTAGGGAAGGTGATGATAGCTTTATTTAAGTGCACTTTGGTCAAACAGAACAAGTTCTGTAAAATGTAAAGTGTAGCAAAATTTCAAAGAGATGTTCACTGAACAAATCTGAATAATAATTGTGAAGAATAGGCAATTTGCCTGATTAAAAAAATGAAGGGTGATTTGCTGAGTAACTTATTCAGAGTGACTTATCAGTTCAGCTCTAGTCACAAAAGTGTAATGAAAACCATGGAAAGACTAACCTGGGATGCAGGAAAGAAGTCAACTACACCAAAATGAGGCACTAATCACTTGGATTTACAGTCACCAAACACGTCTGTATGGAAAACTATGTACAGCTTATTGTTTTATTTTTTCCTGACTGACTATCACTAATTCCTCAAATGTTCTCATTCAGGGCCACACCCTGAAAGGTACTAGCATATCTCAAATGTGGTCATTAGAGGTTAAAGCAAGTAAGTCTAATAGATTTTAGTGTCACCCGTTACATAAAAGAAAACCCTGTTTAAAGTGTAACCTCCCTAGGAAAACTGTATTTTCCTCTTTGTGTTACATAGTGCTGGGCATATGGCTTGTATTTAAGAAATGATAAGCACTGAATTGAAAACCAAATAAATAAATTTAAAAACAGGAGCTAATGATTCTCAGATAGTAAGTACAGTTGCATGCAAACCTTGATATAAGAAACAAAATTCTCAACTAAAACACATTATTGTGTTCTCGTATAACTTTTCTCTCTGTTTGTGCTTCCATCACTAGACACTTCTTCCTCAGAGATACTTTAAGCATTTATTTATCTCCTTTCTTCCTCCATCTCCAGCCCACCTACTGTCTCATTTCACCACTGATCTTTTAAATGTCTGATGCAGCTTATAAGCAGTCAGTCAGGTAATTAGTACAGCAACCGAGAGAGGAGGAGGGATGAGAAAGCTGAGGTGAAAAGGAAGAGGAGTCATTTTCATTATTTTTAAGTTGGGTTTTTTTTTGGCTTTGAAGGCACTTGATCTACAATATAGAGGTCATATGTATGAGAGGAGGGTTTTTTGTTGCTGTTGCTTATTTTTTCTCTGTGGGATTATTTGTTTTTCATAAAATAGATTAGCTATCAGATTCTGGGATATGTACTTGTTGTAAAGGTCCACTGGAAATCAGGAAACCAAAAACTTTCTTATTTATTATTTTTCAATCTCATCTCAAATTCTCAAAGGGTTCAGTGTTAGTTTGGAGTGAGGAAGAACTGCAGGATTTGGCCCTTACAGGAAATTGGCTTTAGAAGAATGTGGATTCTAAAATTTATAAAAGTCTAAACTCCCTTTATTTTTGTGATAGAAAGAAAGTATCCTCCTCAAAGACACAAAAGGATCAAAAGATTTTACAGTACCCCAAAACAAACAAACAAACAAACCTCTGAATTATTTTTTTAAACTCAATGGACTGTATTCAAAAGAGAGTCAGAGTTAGATTGGCTTGATATGACCTACACCTTCTTCCAGATCCCTAAACGTGGATATTTTACCACTTATCATTTACTTTATAACAAAATCTTTCTATAGTAGTATGTCCAGTGCGATCTAATGGAGTCTAATTAGATGTAACAAACATACTAAGGGGTATGGTTAAGGTTAGCAAGGTTACATAGCTAAAAGGAGGGTAGAACACCATCACTTTAACTTACATTTCCTTTTAAGTCATCATTATATAATTTGATTAAATTACGAAGTAGAATGGATCGTTGTGCAAAAGAAAGCCTAAGTTAGGTTATGTCTACACTTATTGGAAGACTGACTCCTTCAGGGTTGATTGTCTGAGGTTCAATTTAGCATGCTTACTGAGGACATGCTAAATTGAATCAACAGGGCTCTACAGTCTGCCTTGGTACTCCTCATTCTCCCCAGGAATAAGGAAGATCTAAGAGAGAGTTTCTTCTGTCAACCTCCAGCTGTGGGGACAGCCAGAAAAATCGATCTAGGATACCTCAGTTCCAGCTGCACAATTGTTGTAGCTGGAATTGCATATCTTAAATTGACATTTTGGTCCAGTGTAGACCTGGCCTAAGAGTAAATAGTCACAGAGGAGTATCTGTGTTAGTCTTAGCTTCACAAATGACAAGCAGTCCTGTAGCACCTTAAAAACTAACACATTTCATGGTAAGACACACTTTTTCAGATGATTGGAGTAAACACTTAGAATCTGGGGTATTTACAGCAGGGAGGGAGAGGTCAAAGGAAGGAGGACAAAAAGGGGGCAGGAGTTACCTGTGACTAGTAGGATCAGTAGATGAAGCAAATTAAGTAAGATGTGGCCCATTCCTGAGAATTTCAAAGGTGGGGAAATTGCCCTTGTAATGCATAGGATAGGTGAGATATTTGTTTAGGCCTAATTTAAATATGTCAAATTTTCAAAAGTATTCCAGTTCAGATGTCTCCCTCTGTAATCTTGTCATAAAACTCTTTTGTAGAAGAATAGCTACTTTTAAATCCATTATTTAATGTCCAGGAAGGTTGAAGAGCTCCCCAGTAGGTTTATATGTATTACAGATCCTGAGGTCAGATTTGTGTCCATTTATCCTGTGGTGCAGGGACTGTCTGGTTTTTCCAATGTACATGGCAGAGGGGCGTTGTTGGCACATAATGGCATGTATCACATTAGTGGACGGGTCCATGGTGTGGCCGGATGTGGTTAAGTCGAGTGATAGTGTCGCTTGTGTAGATATGTGGAAAGAGTTGTCAATGGTGTTTGTTGCAGGTTCCTGAGTTAGTGTTTCTGTGCTATAGTGTGTGGCTGCTGGTGAGAATTTTCTTACAGTTGGGTGGCTGTGTGTAGGAGAAGATTGGCCTGCTACCCAAGGTCTGTGAGAGTGAGGGATTGTGCTCTAGTATAGGTTGTAGATTGTCACTGATGGTCTGGATGGTTCTAAGCTGGGGGCTACAGGTGGTGACAAGTGGTATTCTGTTATTTTCCTTTTTGGGCCTGTTCTGAAGTAGGTGATTCTGGGTACTCATCTGGCTCCTTCAAGCTGTTTCTTTACTTTCCCAGATAGGTAATTAAGTTTTAAGAATTAGGGCTTGGCTGTAGACAATGTGTAACCCACATACCTAAAGATCTGGTTGACTGTCCCATATGGCAGGACCACTACAAAGAGAAAGAATTCAGTATCTCTGCAGTCCAAGCTGTGCCCCAAATGACTTTTAGCTCAAACTGTAGTGGCTCTTGCACTAAGCTTCAGAGCTCCCAGGTTCAAGTCTGCCTGTGGGTGGTTACAAATGGATTACGTGATGTGTCCTGGATGAAAGCCAGGGGCATGTAAATAAGAATAATGATCAGTGGGTTTCTGGTACAGAGTGATATTAATGTGACCTTCTTTGATTTATACTGTCACACCAAGGTTAAGTTTGATGGTGGGGTGTAAATTGTTGAAATCTCTGTGGAATTCTTCAAAGGTCTCCTTAATATGAGTCCATATAATGAAGACGTCACCAATGTAGCATAATTAGAGGAGTAGTGCTATGGGATGGGAACTGAGGAAATGTTGTTCTAGGTCACCCATAAAAATGTTGGCATATTGTGAAGCCATGCAGGTGTCCTTATACATTCTGCTGACTTGAAGGTATAAATTGTCCTCAAATTTGAAATAGTTGTGGGTAAAGACAAAGTCACACAGCTCACCCACTAGATGTGCTGTGCTATCATAGGAGAGGATGTTCCTGACAGCTTGTGGTCCATCCTCGTGTGGAATATTGGCATAAAGAGCTGCTACATCCATGATGGTGAGTATGCTGTTTTCAGGAAGATTACAAAAGTTCTGTAGTTTCATCAGGAAGGCAGTGGTGTCTTGGAGCTAGCTATGAGTGAAGGTGAAGAAGATTGAGAAGAGAGTCAACATAGGAAAATAATCCTGCTGTAAGGATGCAGTTTTTGTGCAAATCCTCTGGGATTTCCAGGTTTATGGATCTTGGGTAGCAGATAAATTATGCCTGGTCAGGGCTTTGTGGGTGTGTCTGTTTAGATTTGGTCCCAAGCTGAAGCAGGGAGTTTCTTGAGCAGATGCTGAAATTTCTTTTGGTACTGCTCAGTGGAATCAGAGGAAAGAGGCCAGTAGAACGTAGTGTTGTGGAGTAGTCTGGCTGCTTCCTATTCATGGTCTGACTTATTCATGATGACTACAGCACCCCCCTTGGATCCCAAATGCTGCTGTCATTTATACTAGTGTAAATCAGGGGTGACTCCATTGCCTTCACTGCTGTCTGTTGATTTATGCTGGTGTAAATGGAGACAAAATTTGACCCAGGTAGCTCTTACCCCACTTTAAACATCACTTCTGACTCATCTTCACTATCTCTTGCCAGAGGTCCACACAGCCATATTGAGCACTCTCTTCTGCTCACAGTTATACTGTTGCAACTGCCAGTGTACCAAAGCCCCTAAAATTTAATTAAAAGCTTTCTATACACGTATTGCTCCTTTAATGTAATACATTCAACTACTTGGCTTCAGACCCTTCCCCACATTTTTTGCAGTCTCTGTTTTAACACACCAGGCAACTTCAAATCTAGAAATATCTATAGCACAGTAGTTAATAGGATGAATTTTGCAAGCTTTCTTGCATGTTTCACTATAACATGATGACAACTAACTTCTCTGGCAAGGGCAAAAGACTCATTAAGGCAACTAGCTTTGAAAGGGTCCTGGCTTGCTAATCTTGCCTGTTTGGGGATGTGTAAGAAGTTAATTTCTTGTTGATAACCAAGCTGCACCAAAATGTTCTGAGCTCCGTTATCTTCAGAAAATCTATAATCTGGAACAGCTCTCCCAATCCACGGCATGTGACCTGATACAATAGCTATATAGCTATAGCTGCAGCTATATCTAGTATTGGGTGGAATTTAAACGTTTTTCTCTTCAGGGAGTTGATGAAATAAAGATGATTTAATAAGCTTTGTTTCAAATTCTTCAAAGAGATTGATCATAGGATCAGCACTATCTGTTGCCAAATACAAATAAAATCATTTTGAGTGGGTAAATTGTGCTGACCGTGCTTCATGAAACAGCAAGCATAGGACTGTAGGAATAAAATGGTAATTAAATATTTCACATACACTTACATTTATTTGTCTACATCTTAAAAGACCCAATACTGACTGTATCCAAAACCAATAAAAGGGTGTCAGAACTGTGCTCCTGGATGCCATTTCTATGCCTATTTACCAGCCTGAAAAGAAATCTGCATCACTACATAGACTTAGGAAAAAGCATGTATAGTTGAGAAATATATATATATAGAGAGAGAGAGAGACTCCTATCCATCAGTCTTTACTCCAGCTAAACCATCTATTGCCTGGGATAAGAATGGCAGGTAATGTAAACTATTATTCCATTTCAACTGTTACTTACTCATCTCCAAATGAGTTCCATCATTATATCCAGACACAGGATGTTGCACTAGAGGAAGCAACAACAGAACAACTCCTGTTTGAATAAACAATGCAACTTTATTCATAGGACATCAAGGTTGACACCAGTATTGCATTTTTCTCTTAGAAAATATTAGAAAAACAAAACAAATAAAAAATAAAAGAGCTCTGTCTCCCACTAATATTCATTAACTCTATCCACAATTTATAGAGAAAATTAGAAAGTAGACATTATGATTTGAACATTGTATCTGAAATATGAAGAAATTCACTCTGATATGCAAGTTTTCCTCAGTTTAGTAGCCAGTGCATTAGTATGATGTTTATTTTATATGCAATAAAACACCAGTGTCCCAATAAGAGTGTATGAAGAAGAAATTGCAGTCACAAAGGTGTTCTGTACTCAGTGTGCAAAGTGGTAGCAGTGAAACTTCCATTAATGCTAATAAGAGCTAAACAGATATACTCATGTTAAAAGTGAGGTTCTGCCACAAGAAACTTCTATTTTATTTTCCATTTTTCTTGTCTCTGATTGACTTCCAGATAAAATGTGTTGAATTTACAATTAGTAAGGCTATTGTTTTCTCTAACTGTGAACCTAATCTCAGGATATGAAAATCAAGTTGTGTCTTTCCTCCTTTGACCTTGCAAGGAAGGACTGTTCTTGCAGGCAATATTATGACATTCATGCTTCAGTGGCAATACAGTTACACAGCGTAACTGATGAGCCCTGGAAATTTGTAAACAGTTCTGTACTGGTTCTGCAGTGCTGACAGAATATGTATGAACTGATTAATCTCACTAAAGCAAGCAGATATGGCTGATATACACAAGGAACAGATCAGATAAATACAGCATTTTTCCAAAGTAACTTTTCTAAGGAGACCCATACATATTATTAAATCTGGCTCACAAAAATATCAGCATAATTATCCCTATTTTACAGAAGGGGAAACAGGCAAGAAAAGTGAAATGATTTACCTAAGGTCATCTAGCAAGCAAGAAGCAGAGACTCTTGAGTCCCAAACAATGGTCTAGCTCTATGCTGTCCAACAAGTTCTGAAGCAGTAGCCACTATAGCAAATTAGCCACATTATTCTGAAAATATATGTATTGTTTAAGCCAACTAGCCACACTCAACAGGCCAGAATGCCACAGATGGCTAATGGCTAATGTGTTGGACATGACATGTCTAGCAACTGGCACAAACAGTGGGCTGCAATGTGAAACTACCCCATGGTTCACCACGAATAGAAACCTCTTCAGAGCGACCCTGGTCTGAAAATCCCACGGACATTGCCAGAATAATGACCAAATGTCTATGTATCTAGTTATCAGCACTCATCAAAACGGTATTTAAGAACTTGCACTGTAGTGTAATTTCACATTCCAATGCTATCTCTTTGATATAAATATCTCAACTTCATAGACAATAGAACGCAGCAAAATCATCCCCAAAATGGTAAACCACGCTTGAAATTACACAACACATCTACATTACCTAGGGACATAATGATTTCTTCTTAGAAGAATAGATCATGGAAAAATTACCTAAGGATTGTTTAAAAAAAAAAGTCAACCACAATTTCAGAATGCAAAGCTGCATGCACCTACACTCAAGCTAACAAGACAGCCAAGTGTAACTCTTCCACAAAGAGGCTGACACAGCTCATGCACTACTAGTGGCTTTTATTTGCATGTTGCCTGCAGTGTGAACTGATTAGATTTTAGAGTTAAGTTAGAATGAGACAAATATTGAGTGATGTTGCCATCATACAGAACATAGATGCTCTCTGTGTTTTCAAGTCATATATTTACAGATAATGGAGAGCTTACTAAGGTTAACATTGCAGAACATTGCATCATTGGTGATGGTACGTGAGGGAAAAAACCACAGGCAGGCTAGCAGATCCAAGGTTGAGTTTGCAGAGCTTGCCATTACAAAACTTAACCTGGAATAACTGTAAAGGAGTAAACACTGAATTCTGTAATACCATTCCTACAGCACCATCTTTTCCTCTTATATAATGCTTCACACCTTACAATAAACCAAAAAGAGAGGCAGTAACATTATGAGACCACATTCACTTAATATCAGTTAAGGCTATTTTATATACCATTGGCTATGTTTATAATGCATAACATATACCAAGGAGATTAAAACATATATTTAGAAGTGATAACAATTTCCTGGAACCCAATTTGTTCTTTTAAAATAGTTTCAAAAGTCAGAGGATTTTTTTAAGATTCTCTTTCTTGGGGAAACTGAATGTCGTTTCCTGTTATAGTATCTCCTGGTTCTTGCAATATTATGGTTCGAGTGGACATATTAAAAATTAGAGGTGTTTTTATATATGGTCTCTCCAGCTACAGTGCTACATTTTTAACTTTGTCTGATTCTCCTTTACAGCTCTATATTTGTTGCATTCAGGGCAGAGCTTAAAAGTGCAGCAGCATCACAATGTCCAAAAGGAGCCTGATCTTGATGGTGGTTAGCGTTCCCAAAGAATACAAATGACAGTCTTGAGATTAAAGTGCTGAAATGAGATTCAGGACTGTTGGATTCAATTTCTTGCTCTGACTTACACTATATAACCTTGGGCAAGTTATTTAGGGCTGAATTTTTAAAACTATATAGGAACCTAAAGAGGCAGAAAGAGGCACATGGGACTTCCAAAACCCCCCAGCACGCACGTCCCATTGATTACAATGGCAGTTGCAGGCCTGGTTGCTTTTGAACATCCCAATGGGCATCACCTCTACCTATTAGTAGAGCACTGCACATATACAAATTTCTATCTGCTTCAGACCAGTGTTTCAAGGAGAAATCCATTTATGCTCCTGAAGTGCACAAGTACTATATTTATGAGAATCATAAATTTAAGTGGACAGACAAACCTCAGTGATATTGAAGGATTTGTGGGTTTTTAAGATCTTAAGTCTTCTGGCTTCTCAGGACTTGAATTTGGTTCACACACCTCCATTTCTTTCCCATTTAGAAGGCATGTGTTTTATTTCTGTTTTTCCCCATTCACGCTGGACAGCGTGGTGCTGATTCCCTCTCCACTCACATGGGTAGAAGTTAGCTAATGGATTGAATCAGACATAAATTTGGAATAAGTGAGAGAATAGAGCTTTATATTCCCTTTCTATTAAGGCAGCCTATAATTAAACAACCGCCCTTCTTCTGCAGAGGGTTTTTCCATTGATATCCATGCCAAGAAGATTGGAGCCAAAAGCTTTAGTGATTCTTTTTAAAAATTAAAAAGTAAGGTGAACCCTGAAGAATGAATCATCACACTTAAAAACAATGCTTGGTATATATAATAGTATGAATACCATTAGTTACACTGTGGGCCAACAATCTGCTTTTGTGGGAATAATAATCAGGAAAGTTATACCACTTCAAAACATTTCCCTCCCTCTCCCCACAAGGGGAAAGATTTTAGACTATAGATCAAAGAAGGAAAAGGCTGAACACATTCATACTAAAAGAAAAAAAAATAAAAACAAATATCTCTTCTCTCAAAAGTGGCACTGATTTATATATAAATTTCACACCATATGACTATAAGCACAAGCGTACATAATGACCAGTATTTGTTTGAAATTATATGAAAAATAAAACACTTCAGGATGATCAAGCTTTTTTGAGAGGCATTCCGACCAGGAAGACATCATGGCATATGTAAACACAAAGCCTCCCTGTGCTACTGGCACACTAGATTTCTCTTTTTCCTGGGACCCAGAAAGACAATGATGTACAAGGTGTAGGCTGATCTGAAGGCAATTCCAACCTTTGAGGCAGCTGTATGAATTGTCATTATCCTGCTGAATTTAGGAGAGTGATGACAATTTACACAAGCTTACAATCTGGCCCTTTAAACCTTTACAACAGTGTAAATCAGATTTGAGGGGAAAATTGCAACATATGTATACAATCAAGGACCGCAAGTCTAAGTAAAGTTACTGCACAGTAAGATACTCATATAAATAAAGAGTAGTTACAGCAGCAGTGAACCAATGCATCCCAGATGCAGGTCAAATTAATTCTTGCATGTGCAGAGAGGTACAAGTTATATCATATATCAGCTTGTCCTGCTGCACTACGGTGGGATTTCAGTAGGGTATGTGTGGTGTGAAGGGGTGAATTACACTCACAATGAAATGGAATACATTATGTGCAAGGCACTTATACACAGAAGTTAGATAAAAGCATACAATATTCTTGCCAGAAGGTTGCAATTGAACACTATTTTTTCCAATGCAGAGCCCTGACACACATGAACCAAAACCACAGAGAGAAAAAACAGGTGTTTTCTTAGGCAGAGAGACAAAAGTTCAACCCACCTTCTTCTAGACTGGCTTGTTGCAAACTGACTGCTGAGGATATAAATAACATGTTTCCCTCAGAGCCTCACAGATTGTAAGCAGGACCAGGAACCCCCTTAGGATTTAATAGGATAAGTTGTAATTTTAACAGTATTTTCAACACACCACAAAATGAAAATCCTAAAATATTTCAGTACATTTCAGCCTTTTATCCCAGTCTTCCTTTGCATGGCTGGTGCAGAGCAGCAACTACAATTTCACCTGAAGTTGACCAAGAGAAACAGCTATATTGGGAGTAGCAGAATGTATTACAGCAATTCCTCCTTCATATTTATACATTAGGCAGTAGGTAATTCCTATGACAGGCCATATTTTCAATGGCCTGTCATGGGAAACTACTCTTGCTCACTGGGGAGTGCTTGATTTTCCATTGGTGCGTTGGATAGACACAGCTGCCAGGGTGGGTTCAACTTCAGTTCAGAGTTGGCCAACATACACACGGAAGGTCAAACCCAGGAAACTTCTCTGTGGGATCTGGCACAAGGTACTTATTTTTTTTTAAGTCTTGTTTAGCCCAATCTGCTTTTCAAGTCTCTTTGTGATCACAGCCTGATTGCATGAGGCTAAACAACTGTTCCCAGAAATGCTTGCAGGACTTAAGCTATTGAAAAGGGGCATTCTCAAGGTTGTGGTGAATAGGAAGACATCTGTTTTCCTGGATTTGCTGAACGTCACAGAATTTTGAAGCAGTTCCATGTATTGGTGGAGGAGCAATGTTAGTAAGGCAGCCATGGTGTTGGAGTCAATGTCAGGGTTCCTGTGATGTATCCCATCACTCTTGTCAGCTGGATTATTAATAAGTCACGTGTGGCTGCATCTGTTCCATACCAGTGCATGATAGTCAGCTATGTACATGTGCTATTGCAGAAGTTCTCAACACCGATGCTGATGCACCTCAAATTATACCTGCCAATTTCTGGATTATGTTGGTTCTTGTTTTTATCTTTGGAGCTACTTTCACAAGATCCAAAATCCTGGGAGCCTACATCATCAGAGTGAAATACCTGGCGACGATTGCTACGACAGGACACCTCATCCTTTGATAGTATATGTGCAAGCCTCACAAAAGACCTTCATCTTAGAAGGAAAAACTCTCAGACTCGAGCAGTCAGAAATAGAGTGACATGCAGTTATTGGAATTGACCGTGCAAATCCAATATTGGATGGATAAGCCATGAGAGAAGCTGCAGACTCAAACACTTCCCACAGATCCTCACCACTGCTGCGAACCATCATCTCTAAAGACAAAAAGGGGCCACAGACTTTCACAAGAAGATCATGAAAACAGAAGAAAAAAGCAGTAAAGTAGCACTTTAAAGACTAACAAAATAATTTATTGGGTGAGCTTTCGTGGGACAGACCCACTTCTTCAGACCATAGCCATACCAAAACAGACTCAATATTTAAGGCATAGAGAACCAAAAATAGTAATCAAGGTTGACAAATCAGTAAAAGAAATACCAAGGTGAGCAAATCAGAGAGTAGAGGGGCAGTGGGGTGGGAGTCAAGAATTAGATTAAGCCAAGTATGCAAAAAAGGCCCTATAACGACCCAGAAAATTCGCATCCTGGTTCAAACCATGTGTTAATGCGTCGAATTTGAATACAAAAGAGAGTTCAGCAGCCTCTCTTTCCAAAGTAGTGTGAAAGTTCCTCTTCAGTTAAGAGCATACTCTTAAGTCATGAACAGAATGGCCCACTCCATTAAAATGTCAGCTGACCAGTTTGTGGATCAGGAGTGTTTTTATGTCTGTTTTGTGACCGTTAACTCTTTGTCTAAGAGAGTTTGAAGTCTGTCCAATATACAAAGCATCTGGGCATTGTTGGCACATGATGGCATATATGATGTTAGTTCAGGAACATGAAAATGTGCCCATGTTTCTGTGAATAACCTGGTTAGGTCCAGTGATGGTATCCCCAGAATAGATATGTGGACAAAGCTGGCAGCGGGCTTTGTTGCAAAAGTCCCAGGACTGGCATTCCTGCAGTATAGACTGTGGCTGTAGGTGAGAATCCTCATAAGGTTGGGAGGTTGTCTGTAGGAGAGAACAGGCCTGTCACCTAGGGCCTTCTGGATTGCGGCATCCTGATTAAGGATAGGCTGTAGGTCTTTAACAATGCATTGCAGTGGTTTGAGTTGGGGGCTGTAGGTAATGACCAGTGGTGTTCTGTTCTTGGCTTTTTTGGGCATATCTTGGAATAGCTGGTCTCTAGGTATTCGTCTGCCCCTGTCAATTTGTTTTTTTTTTTATTTCTCCTGGTGGGAAATTCAGGTTTATGAATATTTGGCAAAGATCTAGTAGTGTTTGGTCTCTGTCAGTAGGATCAGAGCAAATGTGATTGTAGATTGTACCTAAGGGCTTGACTGTAAACAATGGATCTAGTTATGTGTGCAGGATGGAAGCTAGAAGCATGTAGGTAAGTATAGCGATCAGTTGGTTTCCGGTAGAGTGTAGTATCGATCAGGCCATCCTTGATTTGTACTGTAGTGTCCAGGAAATGTATCTCTCATGTGGAGTAATCAAGGCATAAGTTGATGGTGGGGTGCACATTGTTGAAGTTTTCACCGTTTGGAGTTAAAACAGGAGGTGTGGTTGAGTCTAATTCTGAGGTATATTGGAGTGTAATTGCGTGGCACATTTTTACCACAGAAAGCTACTTTCAGTGTTTTTTGGTACTCATTATCAAGATGAAATCCATTATTTTTCCACGGTTTGGTTGGAGCCTCCATTTCTGGAAATATTGTTCCATATTTTGGAGGTCCTAGTCATAAACCAGTACTAAAAAAACTACCTAGCGCTGGCACTGGCTGAAGCTTAACATAGTTAACAGGAAATGTGGCCAAGGACAAATCAGCTTCAGCACACTTTCAGAAGCTATGGTTATCCTCATATCCATGTCACTTCTTTACAGCCTGAAATGTAGCTTGGCTGAGATGATATAGTTAATGGAACACTGATGCTCAGATCACATCTATTTTTTACATCTAACTGTGAGTTGGAGTGACAGTGAAAATGACTTTACAAATGTGGACAGCAAACTGTATTCTGTGTTTTTATGTTGCCATTTTTTTGCTGATATTTCTGTTTTCAGATCAGTTTGCTCTATGCATCATCAATTCTCTTTTGTTTTTAGAGTGGGGAAGGCTGAGTCAATCCATGTTACCATAAATCTTAGCCCTTTTTGTCTGATAGGTTCCAAGCATGACAGCAAACTACTGACAAACATATTCTAAACTATAATTTCTCTAGGCTACTAATTCACTAAAATGCTTTTAAAACATGAGGCCCATTCTCTGTGGGGCTTTTTCCCATACAGGCAAAGGTACTCAGTTAACATGGTGATAAGGTACATGTAAAAGTATAGATAGTTTAATTATTGGAAATAATAACCACTGTCAATGTCCACTTTATTTTATCAGCCCAAACTTGAAAGCAACATGAATTTTCTCACCTGTGATCTAGTGTCGTGATCTTGTTTTATTTGATTTAGTCGAGTAAACCATGGTTTTCGGTATTAAGTGGCCATGCTCAACAGGAAATGAAAGAAGCAGAATATGCAAAGGATGGGCATGGGGATGTGCTTTCTTAGTTTATTTTAGCAAAATTCAGTTTAATAATTGGATCTTATGAGCAAATCTATCTAAGTAATATTTAATTAGAACTTGGGAATCCATTTCCTCATAAATCTGAGCTGACAATATCAAGTGTCCATGGAAATGACAGACCTCTGTGGACCTTGGACTCATTTCCTTTCCAGATACATATTATTTTAAATATACCTAGGAACAAAGAAAGCACACGGAGAGCGAATCTAGCTTTCACAGATCAATGTATTATCGGTAGTGTCATGTTAACCAAAAAGAAGTCTTCTCCTGCCCCACTTCAGATTCATCCTGCTGATGTGGTTATGAGCAATTTATATCTCTCTTCTCCATTCACTTTTCAAAAAAGTAAATCAATGTGATGCTAAGCAATCTGTATTTACGCTCTTCTCATTCTGGCTTCCATTAAACAAAGAAGCTATGCAATTTGCATAGTGCAAATTCTGTATTTTATTTCGAGTTTACTGCATCACGTAGACATAGCCTGACTAAACTAATTCCTTTCGACCATTGTTGAACACAAGATGGGATCAAAGGACTTTTTAAAGCATTGCACAGCTTCTTTTGAATAGATTTTCAATAGAAAATAGGCTATTTTGGCCTGTGGCGCTGTCTAAACAGCACCCCATGCCAAAATAAAGTGTTATTTTGAGGCATCGCTGTACTCCCCACATGATGAAGTCTACAGGGATGCTGGAATAGCATGCCCTTTGTCTTGAAAACTGTTTTGAGACAATGGGCATGTTGCATAGATGTGGCAGCTATTTCAGGACACCACGATATACCAAAATAGTACCTGCCATCTAGACATAGCCTCAAAGGCTAACATAGTTGTCCCTAATAGAATATTTAAGGATTAATACATCCTTAAATCTTTGGAATAATTAGACTTAAAAATTCTCATGGACAGAACTCATTAACATGAAATATATACTGAACCTAGATTTCAAAGCAAGGGCATAAATAGTCCCATTCAACACCTCTTGTATGACAGATTAAAACTAAATTTACCGTTTTTTTGTGTAAAAGAAAAAAATATTTAAATGTACTAGTTAATACTTGTAAGTTCAGCTGTAGCTAGTACAGGTCAGACAATTGCCTGTTGGTTTCAATGAAGCGTTATAAAATGCCTAAGTGGGTTGATGTACTATGGATGAATATAATGAGTCTGCATAAATGCAAATGTTTCACTTGCAATGTCGACTTTAAGATGTGTAATACTGAGTTTGCAGTGAAAACAAGCAACTCACTGGCATCTTGGGAATCCTGTGTTAGTGTAACACTGGTGTAAGATAAATGGGAAATAAGAAAGTGTTCCAAGACCTACTGAAGACCAAGCACATCTCACTGCAGCTGGGTGAAAGGATCTGTGGGTTATCCCATGGCAGTAACTACACATAGATCATGATCACATCACTTAGCACTTCTTCAGCAGGTTTGTTTAAAGCATATTACAAACTTTTCACAGAGGTTCTCTCAAAAGTTTGAATCTCAAAATAGATCGCATAGACTTATTGTAAAATTTTGGACAAAAATGCTAGCAGCGAGCTATTGTTTGTATCTCACTAGTGCATCAGGACACCAGCCAAGCCTGGGGCTCCATTAGATAAATGTACAGATGGAGATGAGCAGTTTATAGACAATAACAAATAGATGAAGGCCGGGAGGAACTGTGTATTGCTCAGTTTTACATCTGAGGACCTGTTACACAAAGATTCCACTCTTTTCTATGTAAGTTCTTACACCATGCTCACCAGTGTATAGTTGAACAGCAGTGCATTATGCAATATGATTGTACACTCTCTGTTTGTTTTCTCATCTTCTCCCCACGGACAGAAGTGTGTGTGCAGGAGTGCCTTGATTGGGTAATTGTTGTTTATAATTATAGCTTTTGCTATGTATTTGGGCTAGAGAAGACAAGATCAAAAAATTACCTTGGACTTGGCAGAGAAGTGGGTAAGGTTTGTGATGGTCTTGGGTTAATTTATTTCAGTGTCTCTGAAACCCCCCCAACAATGCGCTGTCTTTTGTACAGACACGCTTCATTCTTTTCATTAAGAGTTTCATTGCCAGAGGAGTGAAGTTGATTATGAAGGTTTTTATCCCAGTGCTTTAGATGGTCTTTCAGATACACGGGGCCCATACCCTGGAGCCCTTTGAAAATAAGATCCTGAATGTGTATGGAAAGATAGCGTAGGGAGAATATCAAAGATCTGATACACTTACAGTAGCTTGTATTGCTGAGATGTGCCGCAGATTTCTGTACTAAATCAAGTTTCTTACATGTAGAAGGCTTTATGCCTGTGTGTACTGCAGTTCTGGAGTCCAGCCAAGAGGCACTGAAGGAGTGAATAACTGAGGCCAGGTCTGCTTCCACCAGGATCAGACAGAAGTTTTCAACCCAGGGGTATATGTACCCCGGGGGGTACACAGAGGTCTCCCAGGGAGTCCATCTACTCATCTATGTATTTGTCTAGTTTTACAACAATCTATATAAAAACATTGGCAGAGTCAGTACAATCTAAAATGTCATACACCTAATGAATTGTTTACATGGAAATGCAAGTACAGTATTTATATTCCAATTGATATATTTTATAAACTTATGGTAAAAATGAGAAAGTAAGCACATTTTTTCAGGAACACGGTTCTGTGACACTTTGGTATTTTGTTTCTGATTTCATAAGCAGTTTTTAAGTGACGTGAAATTTGAGTGTACACAGGCCAAATCAGACTCCCGGGAGAGAGAGAGCAGTCTGGAAGGGTTGAGAGTCACTATACTAGGCCACCAAAAAATGATAAAATGCGCATATTGTGGTAACTGCTATGTACCAGTGAGGAATCCAAAAGTACAATTGCTCATTCTATAAACCCTGGTTGGGCAACATGATGAGCGCCGTCTGTGAGGTGAGCCTTGAGGAGGTCAAGAAGTTGTTTCTCTCTGCCTGCATATCTTTCTAGGGGAGTGGGGAGCATGTGAGCCTACATTCGTTAATTTTTCAAGGCATCTTTCAGTGGACACGTGTAGTGTTTATTTTTAAATTAATAATACAAAAGGTTTTTTCGCACAGCTTTGTCTGATCAGTGAAGGGGGGCACCCTGGTAAACAGGTCTATTCCCCTGGCACTTTCAGGAGTTGGGGTTCACCATAACTGGTGATATTAGGAGTCAAGATATAAGAAAGTGGAGCTTTTTCTTTTACAATTGATTAACTGATGACATCTGCTGGACACTTTGCAACTCTGCACCATCATCCACAATATAATACAGGTTGAACCTCTCTAACCTGGAACTCTTTTATCTAGCAACATCCGTAACCTGGCATGATTTTAGTTAACTGGATGACCAATTATCATAGGTGTGACCAAGTTTCCCATGGTCCCATAAAGTTTGTTCACAACCACCAGTCCTGGCTGACAGTGTTCTGTGCTGTTATTTAGCTCTAATTTACCCCTAAATGTCTTCTAAGAGCCCAGTAAACAGTGGAAATGTTAATAATGCTGCTAGACAATCATGACCTCCTATGGTTCAGCAAATTCTCTCATCCAGCACTGGTCAGGGCCTGAATGTGCTGGATTAGAGAGGTTCAGCCTGTAGGTCATACTCCAGCCCAGATTATCCTCTCCTGCATTAGAACCTATGAGGGAGTTTTTGTGGAGGAGGAAGTCTCATGGAGATTCTCCCATACCTTAGTTTGCTGGGGTATAATTTGCCTGACAAGCTGGTGGATCCCCAGAAGCCCCAGGAGAGAAAGCCCATTTGGTACTGCCAGCTCTGGTGATTTTATCCTTAATAATTTTTGTATGTGCTGTTTTCCCTAGAACCCCAATTTTAGATATCATGTAATTATGTAGAAACCCACTTTTTTAGTGCTGCCAACGCTTGCACATAAACAACAGGATGGACAGACACACATTTTAATTATTTGTTTTAAATCTTGTAGATTTTAATCAGCTCTGCCTTGTATCTGAACACTTGGGAATGACGTACTGGGCCCCTACAACAGCTCTGGCCCTAGATGCTACTCTACAGGATCTTGGCAGCATGGTCCACTCCTGACCATGGCCTCCCTAAGATGAGAGGAAGGGCTATTAATCAGACAACAAATGCAGACTAGATCTATATTTGCTTTCCCAATTAAGCTGCACAAAGCTGAGAATGGGAACAATACAAATCTGACGAATCTCCCGGCCATCTCCCTGTACTGCACCCTTCTCCCTCTGCCCCAGACCACCTCGGCCTCTCACTATGTGATTCGTTAATAGGTCTGGCTGTGGAATGAAGCGCTTAGCATAGCAGTGGCATCTGCATGAAAGTGGAGACATCTGCAGGCAGAGTACCACCGCACACATTAAGGGGTCAGAATTGTGGCCCCCATGATACTAAGAAAAACATTAAGGGTCTGACTGTGCAGTTGGTTAACCCTAATGAAATGAAATGTGTATCGATGTTTAAGACATATGGCTGTGTGACCTAGTGGATAGGGCTGAGGAATCTGGAGAACCTGGGCTCAATTCCAAGCTTTCTCACTGTTTTGCTGGATGACCTTGGCAAGCCATTTCCCTTCTTTCTGCCTTGGTTTTTCCATCTATAAAATGAAGATAAAGATACTGGACTGCTTTCTAAAGTGCCTTGAGATCTACTAGGGAGGAAAGAGTGAAGAATTTTAGTTTTTCAGAGATACTACTACTGCATCCCTAAGCACTTGTCTCTTATCCCAACTTTCTGTCTTTGGTTAGTAACGGAGGGAAATCCATGCTTGTCTATATACTATCAAAACAAAAAAGCAGTAAAGCGGCACTTTAAAGACTAACAAAATAATTTATTAGGTGAGCTTTTGTGGGACAGACCCACTTCTTCAGACCATAGCCAGACCAGAACAGACTCAATATTTAAGGCATAAAGAACCAAAAACAGTAATCAAGGTTGACAAATCAGAAACAAATTATCAAGCCGAGCAAACCAGAGAGCAGAGGGGTGTCTGTGTGTGTGTGAAGAATTAGATTAAGCCAAGTATGCAAAAGAGCCCCTATGGTGTCCCAGGAAATTTGCATCCCAGTTTAAAACACGTGTTAATCTGTCTTTGGCATTTACTTAGTGCCTGGCCTTAGAGCACTTAATTCATTACAAATAAATTAAATACATTTTCAGACTGATCACCATAAAGCAGATATAAACATAGTCAATTCAATGCCCTTTTGAAAGGATGTGATGTATAGCTTTTAAAACATTATGTATGGGTCTCAGAGGAACTGAGCCCTGTCATCTGCCTTAAATAGGAATTGTTTACCTATCTGTGCACTTTTCTGGCCTCCATTGCTTTTGTATCTGAGCACCTTAAAATGTGAATTAATTTACCCTATTGATTACCAATCTCGACCCTAGATAGGAAATTACTATCACAAGAGCTAGTCAATTTTTATTCTAAAGTTTTTTCAACAAATTTTCAGATTTCAGCCAAAATCCTGGGAGAAGAAAGGTAGCAAGATTTCTGTTAACATGAAAAATGTTTTATTTTCCTGGAAATCCTTAATAGGAGAGGGCTAGGCAAGGGACTATTTCCTGACCAGCTGTAATAATTATGCCCATGTTTCTGGTGGATAACTGAGACACAGAGATTAAGTGACTTGCATAAGATCATGTGAGAAGTCTTTGGCAGAACTGGAAATGGAACATGCGTCTTCTGTGCTCCACTCTAATGCATGAACCACAAACAATTCATAAACTTCTTGGGTGTGCTCCAGTGTTCATTCAAGTCAATGGAAAGAGTTCAATTGACTTTAATGGGCATTGGATCAAGAGGTTTGTTTTTTTTTTCTGATTAGTAGTGCTCAGTTTCTCTGAACATGATCTTTTCAACAGCATTTTAGATGAAGTGGATGAAACTGAGGTCAAAAGTAGGAGGTTGCAGTAGTCAAGACAAAAAAGATAACTGAAGTATGGACAAGATTTATAACAATGGGGATAGCGAGAATAAGATTTTAGAGATGGTGAAATAACTCATCAGTTTGAATGGAGGTTGGATGCAAAGGAGGGACTGAAGCAAACTAAATATAACCACAAGGTTGCATGCCTGAGTAACCAGGAAAATACATAGCAATTGACAGAGAGCTAGTGTCAGGGAGAAGAGGAGTTCCAAGTGGAAATAACTTCCTATAGATGGACATGCTGTAATTTTTCAGAGATGTCATTTCTCTGCCTGTAACTATTGTAATATATGAATCACAATGCAAAATGAACATTTGTACCATAGTTGAGTAGTCTGTACAGTAGTTGGCACAAGTAATGATGATAGATACAAGCAGAATTAAAAATCAGAACTGTACCATGCTAACTGGGAGTCAGAGTGCATCAGCATCTACCATCACATTGTAGGTGTCAGAAATATGCTCATTGATTTACTTGACTTAAACCCTTGTACTCAGGGTGGAGCACAGGTCATCTACAAGTCTCCTCCATTTCACTCTGTCTCAGGACAAAAATTCCAGCTGATCCCAGGACTACCCCAGTTGCTGTCTTTCAATCTCAGTTTGCCCGACGTCTGCCTCTTTTGTGTTTTCCTTGCAGATTCCATTTGAGAGCCTGATGCACTATGCTGGATGATGTGTTAAAACTGGATGACAAAGACACTGCTCTTTCTTAGTGTAATACATAACTGTGCTAATTAGTATTTCTTCTCTAATGAAAAAGTGAAAAATAATATTTACACATTAACTAGTACAGGACTGACTTACATGCAGGCTACATCTACACTGCATTCCACTTTCAGAAGTGGAATGCAAATGAAGGAAATAAAAAATGCTGATTTACAAATTTCACACTTCATTTGCATAATCTTGCATGGTCGTGTTTCCAGAAGAGGTTTTTCTGAAAACAAAAACAGCTGTGTAGACAGGGTTCCTTCAGAAAAAAAAAAAGTTTTTGGAAGAACCCTTCTTCCCAAAACAAAATAGGAAGAAGCATTCTCTTGAAAATGAGCTTTTTTCCGTGAAGGAACCCTGTCTACATGGCTCTTTGTTTTTTGGAAAAGCCTCTTCTGGAAATGCGATTGTGTGAGATTATGCAAATGAAGCACAAGATTTGTAAATCAGCATTTCAATCTCCCTCATTTGCATTCTGATTTCGAAAGCAGAATGCAGTGTAGACATAGCCATGGTGATTTTGTTACATCTAGGTCGGATCTAATTCAGCACAGTCTCATTCAGCAACATCTGTAGTCTAGCATGATTTAGTTGGCCACGTGTGAATGTGGCCAAATTTCCCTTGGTCCCATAAATTTTGTTTACAGCCACCAGTAGTCCTGGCTGTCAGCGTTCTGTGCTGTTATTTAGCTGTAATTTACCCCAAAAGGTCTTCAAAGAGCCCAGTGAACAGTGGAAGTGTCGGTAATGTTGTCAAACAGTATTGACCTCCCATGGTTTGGCTCTCTTGTTCAGCACTGGTCAGGTTCTGAGGGTGCCAGATTAGAGAGAGATTCAACCTTTGGATATGCAAAAAACATGAAGGCATTTTTCATTAAAAACCTCAACATAAACCACTTACTTAAGTTATGAGAAATTAACATGAGTCCAGCAAGATTTTTCTGAACAAGAAAAATATCACCAAATAGTGAGACATTTACTTCACTAATTTAAATCAAGTTCATATTGTCATGAGGGACAAAAACATCTGCTAATGAACCTCTCTTAAGCCAAATTAAATATTTCCTAAATATACTCAGGCAGAATTCCCTTACTCTAATATTATATTAGCTGTCACTTTAGTGTTGACAATGTGGTTGATTCTGTACAAATGCCCACGAATATCCCCTTTGAGCTGTGATTATATTTATTTTCATTCTTTGAATAAAGAAGATTAAAGTACATCAGGAGCCAAGTTTCCAAAGTGCCCTTGCCAGACTTACATTTGCTCCTTCTCATTTGCATACTGTTCACAGCATGAGCAAAATTCATGAGACACTCCCTATCTAAATATTTGGTTTTTTTTAACTCATCTCATACTGCATGAGGAAAACTCAGAGAAAAAATATAAGCCCCCTGACGTGTTTGGCCCTATTGATTGGGGAGCTTTCACTGGGCTTAAATCTCAAAAGAAGATTCCTTTGAAAAGGAAAGAGCAAATGTTAACTTGCCGTATTTGGGACTTAGCATGCATGCATGGAGGTGAGAGTTTTGCTGTCACACTAGCTTGTTTAAATCAAACACACAGTACATCGCCAGGTATGAATGGAATCTCTAGGCCCAATCCTGCAACTTCTCAGACTGCAGGACTCCTGACATAGGTTTTCAGTTCTGCATGTAGACAATAGAGTCAGGCTTTTGTGCCTGGGTGCTTTGAGTGATGGGGATGTTGAAGGGTTCTAGGGGACAAATATAAGAGTGATAGAGGATTCCTTGGTGCTTTTAGGGCTGGGAATGATTAGGGAGGACTAGTGCAACATCTCTTTCATCTTCCCTGCTGCCTGCACAGTGATTGGCATGGGTGGTGGGTATTGTAGGCAAGGGGAGAATGAGCCTCCCCAGATAGCCTGGCATAGTCCACTGCCAGGAAAGCTGTGAGTTAAGTGCCAGCTCTTCGTCTGCCAGGAGGGCAGGCTTTTACTTGGGCCAAATGTCCTGGGACCTGGGGGGCAAGGGCTGGTGCTCTGCTTGGCACTCCAGTCCAGGTCTCTGTGGTGGCACCACCAGCCTGGTACCTCAGGGCTGGGTTCAGAGGCACTCACTCCAGGGCTGGAGAGCTGTGGCAGTATTACCCACATCGTGCTCTGGGGCTGGGAGCAACACAGCTGTGTCACCCACTCTGCACTCTGGATTCTAGTACGCTGCAGGCCCAGCAGGGGTATAACAAGAGGGGGAGGGGTGGAGCCTGAGGCAGGAAAGGAGGGGAGGGACCTAACTGCTGGTACACATACTGCCCCTGGTGCTCTGCTCCAGACAGTGCTGTTTCCGAAAGATATAAAGTCAGTTCTCTACAGTGTGCTGAAGCACTGCTTCCCCTGCCCAGACGCACAGATGAGGAGGAAGGAACAGCTCCGTGTGACCAGACTTGGGAGAGGGCAAAACAGTAGCTGTTGCAGCGGAAAGAGAGCAGGGAAGCAAGTTGCTCTTTCTTTGCTCATACCTGTGATTCTGACAGTTTCCCCGTCACTGCCATTCATCCCACCAGGTGCCCCCTACAATGTACATGAGGGTAGTACCTTGTAAGATGAGAGTCACTAGAGGAGCTAGAATAGCAGCATGATCTGGTATGACATGTTCTGCCTTCTAGCTTGGGTTAGGTGTGCATGTGTGAATTAAACTAAATGAAAATGTTGAAGTTGTAGTTTTACCTCTGGGAGAACTCTGTAGCACTGTGCACATGCATAAAGAAATAAAATGTGCAATACATGATTTACCTTTTTTCCTGGAGAAAACAGCTGCTCCCGGAAAGTTGCTGCAGTTCAACTTTTGCCCACCAGAGCGTGCTGTGGCATAAGAAAAGAGCAGACCCTTCTGTCCAGCCACAGCAGAAAATTGTTTCTGCCAGAAAGTTGCTGCTGTTCTGCCTTTTGCCCAACACAGGGTGCTAGAACAGAGCAGCCACCCCAGGCCAGCCCCTGCTACCATAGGGTTCCATCTAATTTTTAACATCCATGGGCAGAATAAATGTTATGTGTGCTGAGGCATGTGCAAATGTGCACCACCATATGCTGCTGGCTGTGGGTGCACTGCTAATCATCCGGGCAGTATCTGAATTGCTCCTTGGTGACCACCCAAGTGTTTGCTTACAGGGAACACACGTCTGGGAATGATGGGGCTCAGGAAGTGCAAAGTGTGCAGGGCGCACGAGGGGTCATGTGTGCCTCTCAAGGCAAGAAAGGCTGGCCAGCAGCTGGCAGGAGGACTAGCTGGGGGGGGACAAGGAGGGCCTGCACCAGCAGCAGGGGTCTGAGCCCCTGCCCCACTCACCAGCAGCAAGAGGGAGGAAGTGCACAAGGCAGCCCCAGCTCATGTTGCTCTTCAGCCATGCCACTTCCAAGGAGTGCTGGGGTGTCCCGCTTCTCCCTCAGAACAGCACGGCCAGAGAGCAGTGCATGCTGGGGCTGCCTTGCTGAGTTTTCCCCATATGAGGCAGCACTAAGACCCTATGTGGGGTTTGTTAGGCCACACAGCTTAGAGGGAACATAGGGGAGGAGGCAGACTGATGGGGGAAGGGACACATGGGTGTGCCAGACACATGGGACAAAAGCAGATGTGCCTGACTGAATGGGAAGGGCTAGGGAGTCAGCCAATATCTACAGAAGGCAAGATCCCTAACAAACCCTCCCCAGCTCCCCCGAAAAACCTCTTTAATTCTTTCCCACCCATATTCAACAACCCTCCAAGTTCATACCCAGGCTCCTTCCCAGAAATTACTTCCCTCTCCTTAAGCTCATCCATGATCCCTGACTCCCCGCAAGCCTTTCCACTGCTTTGAGGGGTGCAGGAAATATGGTTCTGTATTATAGTTTCAATGAATTATTGTTCAGAGTTCTGTATTAGTCTGAAGCTATTTATCAAAAATATATTTCCTGACTCTTTTGTTGTCTGCAATGTTATAGACATACTTGCTGACAGGCATTTTAAAATAAATTAATAATTGAAACAGTAATTATTACATTGTGTTATTTTGACATAGAAAATATGCTGAATTTTGCAGAATTTTAAATATGGCACACAGAATTTTTCATTTTTTGCAAAGAATGTCTAATTATTTGAGCTGAACTTCCCCATGAGTGGTATTTGCAACACAGTGCATGCAAAATAGCAGTTTGTTCTAAGATCATGAGAAAGCAAACTGATGCAACACCTCTCTGATCTCACCAGTACATGGACCCAGAGTGGCCAATTCTCACTATTTTCATAGATTCTGTGATTTTTGATGTATTTCTTAAAGCAGCAGCTCCTAGAATCAACAGGCTGAATAAGTCTCTCAAACTTTCATTTTTAAAAAGTACACTTTTGGGCCGCACACTTGTGGATTAAAAACTTGAAAATATGCAGGTGAGTACAAGTTTAAAAACCAGAAAGAAATAACTTCCAAATTATTATTTTTTAAAAAAATCTCATGACATTGGGCAGGAAGGAAGGGGGCCCCGAGTCATGATTTTTGAATGACTGGTTAGCAACACTTTGCATGGTGACAAGTATGAGGTAGCCAAGTTAGTCTGTATCTTCAAAAACAACAAGAAGTCCTGTGGCACCTTATAGACTAACAGATATTTTAGAACATAAACTTTTGTGTGCAAAGACCCACTTCGTCAGATGCATGAGTGCGGGAGTTCCAGAGGAGGGTTTAAAGAGGGAGTCGCAGTAAAGCGGAGGGCCAGAGCTGACAATGTCTGTTCAGTCATGGAGGATGTGGCCCATTATCAGCAGTTAATGTGGAGTTGTGAACATCAAGGGTGCATCTACACTTGCATTCCTCTTTTGAAAGAGGTATGCAAATGAGGTAAATTGAAAATGCAGATGAGGCATAAATTTGCATGTGGTGTACCTCATTTGCATATTCTAAATTCAAAAGAGCTTATTTCAAAAGAATGCCAGTGTAGATCCTGCTCTTTCAAAAGTAAACCCCATCTTCGAAAGAATCCTTCTTCCCATTAAATAAAGGGAAGAGGGATTCTTTTGAAGATGGGTTTACTTTCAAAAGAGCAGCATCTACACTGGCTTTCTTCTTTCAAAATTAGAATATGCAAATGATGTGCCAGATATGCAAATCTATACCTCATTTGCATATATCTTTTGAAAGAGGAGTGCAAGTGTAGATGCCCCCCAAGAGAGAAGAAATTAAGTCAGTTCAGTCAGGGAGGATGTGGCCCATTATCACTAATGAGCCACAATGGGCCACATCCTCCATGACTGAACAGACTTTGTCAACTCTGGCCTTCCCCTTGACTGAGACTCCCTCTTTGAACCCTCGTCAAACTCCTGCACTCATGCATCTGATGAAGCAGGTCTTTGCCCACAAAAGCTTATGCTCCAAAATATCTGTTAGTCTGTAAGGTGCCACAGGACTTCTTGTTGGTTAACAACACTGTGAACTGATTCCAAATCTAAATTTAGGTCACGTTGGAAGATGTTAGGTCAATATGGGATCACGCTGGGTCATAATGATGCAATAGCTACAATGCAAAAATGTCACGTCATGCCATATTTATATTTTAATGCTATGATTCTGCTTTGTATATACAGTAGCTCTGTAGCTCTTCAATGCTGGAAAAAAATCATTCGTTTAACTGTACGCCATCCCTGCAAAACAACCCAGAACAACAAGCATGAATGTCTGCTGATGTAACTGTGTTAGGGTTGTTCTTGGAATACAGTCCGATATTATGACTGCAGCATAGCCTCATCAGTTATTGCAATTATGAAGTTATTTCAACATGTAGTAGTTACAAATACAAAGTTCATTATTCAGATGACTACTCTGAGTTAATTAAGAGGATAAGATTGCAAGATCACCCAGAGAAATGTTATGAGCTTTAATTGAACTACAGACAATTATAACTGAAATCATGGAAGTCTGATATACGTAAGTGTAAGAAGGAGCCAAAATACAATAAAGTGGTTTCCTGTATTGTTCATACTGTAACCTTCTCTTCCTGCCTGGATCACCATGGAACAAGCACCTACTCACCCCTTGCTTGGGAGCCTGATTATTACTGAGGATAATGGAGATTCTGGGAGTGGTCCCAGAAAGATGTTGGGCATGATTCAAAACCCCTGAAGTGGCTCTCTGATCAGAGGAAGAATGACAGTAGATGGTGCCTTCACCTGAATGTACACTGCCTCTGTTAGCTTACCCTGTAATGACTGTACAGTTAACTCTTTCATATCCAGCATTCTAGCATCCAGAAATCTCAAATAACAGGCATTTTAACCATAAGTTAATTTTAGTTAGTTTCTCATAAGTACAGTTTAGTGAAAATAAATACAAATAAATACAGCAAATACAGTATAAGTTTATAGTGTACAATACTATTGTTGCTGGTAAATAAAGTACTCTGCATACATTTGTGTTTGTTTCTTAATATTAATCTTGTTTTTCTTTAGTGCTATGCATTACTAGGTATACCTCTCTATTATCCAGAATATTTGAGCATCCAGCAACCTCTTGGCCCTGGAGCTGACGGACACGAAAGAGTTTACTCTAATAGGCCAATAGGCCTCATTGCAACAATTAAGCTTGTGATGGCAATTTATAGACAACAAATTAAGCTTAGACACTGGTTTCCTCACGAAAGACTTATGTAAAAATGTAACAAACTCATTAAGGTGACCATATCTCCCAAGGCCACATATGGGACGAGGGGGTGGCTCCCCCCACCTTCCCCAAGCTTCGGGAAATGGCAGAGATGGGGCAGCCGTGGCACTCCCCCACCCCGCCTTTCCTAAGCCTTGGGGAAGGGGAAAGCAGGCTAAGCTGCTGGCTCCCTCTGTTGCAGAGGGCACCTATGGTGCTCTCAAGCCAGCAGCTGTGCCTGCTCAGTAAATATGGGACAATCGGTCCCTTTTATAAAATAACTTGCGACGCCTTTTTAGTATCCCAAATATTGGATCATCCTGCCAAAAAAGAGCTAGATGGTCACCTAAAACTCATATAGGACCATTATTAACATAATACAAACTCAGCCTCTCTCAGAGTGTGCACTTCCCAGAGCTTCAGACACCTTGCAATGGTACACTTGATGAATGGAGTTTAAGGGCAGCACTTGGCATCTCTGAATTAGCAGAGGCAATGCAGATACTAGGAGTGAGAGGCTTCTGTACAGATCAGGTAAAATTGACACAGTGTTGCTGAAAATAACCCCAGGTATAAATCTGCAAACACGAACTCTAAGCAGGAGATCATTTTTCCTTAGAAGCTCCGTCATCTTCACCGCAGCTAGTCTGCGCTGAGCCCTAGCACCTCTGGCTTCCTGCATCAATTATCAGTGTAAAAGTATTTCTTGAGCCCCAGCACCTCTTCCACTACAAATTCAGCAGTAGGAATGAGACACTTGCTAGAACAAGATCTTTCACACCAGCCCATCAAGGTGACTGACCTAAACAATGATAGTCTATGGGGTATTCACACTGTCCATCACTTCCTGCAGCTACAGCTCAGGATTTGCCACTGCAACCAGTGCCTTCTGGCAGCAGTGTTCAGAGTCTTGCTGCTGGAAAAGGGTAAATGTGCTGAGGGTTGGTGCTAGCAGGCACTGCAGGTGCAGGGTGGCGCTCAACAGGAACGGTTTGACAGAGTCTACCAAATCTCCAAAACCAAACACTAGCTCCCATCTCACCACATAGTCAAACCTGGCAAATCAGCCCAGCTGCTGCAGGCCTCTTTTCTCTTCCGGCCCTGCACCCCGCCTTAGCCCTTCCATTTCCAAGCCTGTTAGTGCAATTCTGGTATAATCTACTGACTTTCCACTTCAGCCCTAATACAATATCACAGAGCCGAGTCCAAAGTATCCCCTGAGGCAACAACCCCTGCACCACGGGGTTTGTAGTCCTCACAGTGTCTAGCTCTTATAATTCAGCTGGAAATAGTTTCAGCCTTCTGTACCCAGCACACAGTACAGGAAGGCCTAATCAAAGCACTCTGGCCAGATCTAGAGGCCCTCATAATGGGAGGGAACTACAATGTTTACAATCTTAGTTTGTGCATACATGCTGAACCTCTCTAATCCGGCACACACTCATCTGGCAGCATCTGTAATCTGGCATGATTTCAGTTAGCTGGACAACCATTTATCATAGATGTGGCCAAGTTGCTTGTGGTCCCAGGAAGTTTGTTTACAGTCATTAGTCCTGGCTCTCAGGGTTCTGTGCTGTTGTATATCTGTAATTTACCCTGAAATGTCTTCTAGGAGGCCAGTAAGCAGTGGAATTGTTGGTAATGTTGCTGGACAACACTGACCTCCTGGGGTCTGGCAAATTCTCTTGTTCCGCACCAGTCAGATCCCAAGAGTGCTGGACTAGATAGATTCAACCTGTACTTACAACATTACAGGGAACATTAGAAACACACAAACTAAGTGGAGACCATTCCAAGTTGTCCTATACCAGTGTCCCAGCTAGGGACTGGGGTAACAACATTTTATATTTTTTCCATTCCACCTACATGCATCCAGGACCATGTCTGACAAAGTTAAGTCTCACCCTCCTATTCATATTTAGTAGTTCCAATGACCAATTTCAGGATTTCAGTTGCCTGTAATTACATGTCTGACAGTTAACCCAACCATTTGCATCAGACCCTTTCCCAATCATTTCAATATGTCAGTGTGGCTAGCTCTTATTGCAAAAGGATTCCAAGATGCTATTATCTGTTGGCTTGTGGTTTACCTATTTAAAAACATATGTATTACACTCTCCCTCACGATACAAGCACAATTGGTTCACAATTTTCTGCTTGTAGGCAAAAACTCCTAAGGGGGACACTAAATTCTCATTAAAATATTTGTAAAAGTCTCTGATTTGTTCCAACTGCTTGTAACTCAGTGAAGGAGTGGCAGCTTGTGGTGCTGTTTTTGAAAGATATGTGAACCTTGGGTTGGTGGGGGTTGGGGAGGGTTAAAGGCTGGGGGCAAGTTGGGGCCATGAGTGGGAGGGAGGCTTAAAACCTGGTGGTAGGTTGGGTCCATGGGGCGAGTGGGGGGCTTAAGGCTGAAGTGGGTTGGGTCTGCGGGGCTGACAGGGGTGCGGGGGGGGTCAGGCTGCAGCGGGGTGGGTTTGCGGGACTGATGGGGGTTTCAGGCTGCAGCTGGTTGGGGCTGCGGAGTTTCAGGCTGCGGCAGGTTGGATCTGTGGGGAGGGGGAGAAGGCTTGTATTAATGGGAGGAGTTCACAAGGGTAGGTATATGTGTCCCTCCTTTTAGTGAGTACTCGTAAGTAAAGTACTCATTTAACGAGGGATGAGTGTACTCAGCTATCACAAGATACATACAGATAAATTTTATACCCTGAAGTTAAACCCTGAGACCTTTGGCTAACTAAAAATAAAGCCTGCCAGTCTAGTCCTCAACACACACTGCCTAATGATCAACACTATGCAAATAGGTTGCATTCTTGTACTTGCTTGCTACACCTTTAAAAACTTCCCTTCTGACTTCTATTCTCATGCTTAGCAGATTATAGTGTGATCAGAGCTAGACACATCCCACAATCCAGTCAGCAGTAAACAGCACACCTTCGCACTTATTTAAAGCTAGCAGATGTACCCAGCATTGCTCAGCTCTTTAACTGAAGTATTTTTTGAAAATAAATGAAAACTGCACCTGCTTTTTTTTTCCCAATGATAGCATTTTTCAAAAATGAAGAACGATGAGGGCTGAAGGGTTCAGAGGTGAAGAGGAGCTGGGGGTCGGTGGCTTAGGAGAGAGGATTGGTGGGCCTCAAGGCAGGTAGGAGGGGGAGAAGTTATGGCAGAGGTCTCAAGATGTGGGGCTGGGAGGTGAGGGGGGCTGCAGCTTGTCCAGGGGGTCTTTGCTTGGGGTAATGGCCACCCTGTCCTGCAGCCTGTTGGAAGCAGGGCAGCGCTCTGTGGGCTGATCCCAGCCTGCAGCTACCCCACACCCCTACATTTTGGGAGCTACCCCCAGCCTCCAGCAACACTTCCATCTGCCGCCTGTTTGATGAGGCACTTCATGGGCTGGCCAGGCTCTGAGGGCTGCCCCTCCCTCCTGCAGAGCCTGCATCCACAGCCTGCAGGCTGTAGAAGTGGGGACAAGGCTCTGTGTGATGCCCTGGCCTCCAGTGGCCCCCATTCAGCCTGCAGGCTGTGTGAAGGGAGGCTCTTGGAGCTGCCCTCAGGCTCCAGCAAGATCTCCCTCCTCAGAGCCTGCAGGCAGCCTGGTGCATGGTAGGTTCTGGGGGTGCCCCAACTTCCCCCCTCTGGCCTGCTGGCTGTCTGGGTGGGGAGCCAGGCTTCAGGCACAGTCCCACCCTCCAACGACTCTTCCAGAGCCTGCAGGCTAGCAGGGGATGATTCAGTCTCCAGGGGCTGCTCCTGTGATCTGCAGGCTGTCTGGACAGGGCCAGGCTGCAAGGGCTCCTCTTTCTCCAGCCTCCCTGCCCTCTGTCTCCCATGTAGTCTGCTGGCTGTCTGGGAGGGGCAGGCTTCACTGGGCTGTCCCTCCATCTGCCCCCTTGAGGCCTGCAGGTTGTCTGGGGAGGTCCAGGCTCCCAGGCTGCCCTCCTGCCAGTTGCTCCCCATCCAACAGCCCCCTCACAGCCTACAGACTGTCTAGGTGGGCTGAGGTTCTGAGGTCTGCCCAAGCCTCCAGCAGCACCTCCCATGGCTTGCAGGCTGTCTAGGATCTAGCCTCCTTTGAGGCCTGGAAGCTGTCCACTGCCTCACCCTGTCTCACATGGTTGGCAAGATGGCAGAGCCCCAACCTTGCTGGCCTCACTTGATGCTACAGTTTCCCTCAGTGGCCACTCTCCATATTGTGTCCCTCCTGTCTGTGCCCCTCCCTTCTGCCCCCTCCCTTTCCATGTTCTGGGAAATCCAAGGATTTCAGGCATTCCCAACATTCCACGCACAGCCAAACCCTGACTTTGGTTTAAGTTAAGGTGAGAAGAAGCTGTTTACCGTATTTTGTATTTGTGGCTCTCACAGTTTAAGAGGAGCTCTTGAATAAACATACCACCAACAGACAGACATACTCTAATTACATATATATATATATTTAGGTGTACATAGATGAGCCACACTTTGCATGGTCCTTCACAAAAATATAAAAGTTAATTGGTCTCAAGCATTTACAAGCTGAACAGGATTTATAAATAAGTGAAGAATGAGTACATGGCCAAATTTTGCTTCATGAGCTACACTTTAGTTAGGACGCCTAATACCACTGACAATTGTACCTTAATCAAAGTGCTCCTCAGTAGAGACTGAGCAGTGTTATTAGTGCGTTCCTTTGTTAGCTAAGAAGTTAGCTGACTTAATAAACAACTGAGTTCCTTTATTATAGAGCTACATCAGGGCCTTAATTAACGTTGACCCTTTTACCCACAGACAACACCCACAAATGCTTGCCAACTGTTGCCCTCTTTTCTCTTACACTTCTCTCCTTGCTTACTAAAGCTGCTTAGCACCCAAAGACTGCTCAGTGATTCCTCTGCCAGTTTTTCCTGTAACCTGAGCACTTGGGCAGCTGCCCAGGTCAAATGCAGGTGCTGCCCAGTTGATTAGCACAACACCCACAGCTGACATCCATACATGCCTTGGTGCACCTAACAAAATTTATTCAGACCATAGATGGAAAAAAAATAGAGGGAATGCTGCTCACAACAATATTCTCTGCTACTTGCACATCAAAATGTAAAAGATCAGTTTAATTTCATGTTTATCTCAAGCATTTCATTCAATTACACCATCATCTGGGATTGTCCTTCCTTTGTCAGGCAGGCTGGTTCAGGTTTCCTTGCTTAAAAAGTCTCTTCTTCCTTCTTGCATTGTTTCCAGCAATGGAGTCCAATAGTGTTAACGTTAGGGGGGAAAACATACATCTGTGTTTTCTTCTCTTCCAGACTCTAACAGTGGCTGGCCTGGGGCAGTGCAATGCAAACCCAACTTTTTTTGCTGAGTATGGACCACTTTCTGATGTCTATTCCCGCTGATGGTGAGTGAGGAGGGTAAGTACTGATGGTGAGTGAGTAGGGGCAGAAAGGAACCATGCTGGAGATGCAGTGGCTACAGAGACATGTCAGCTGCCTCCAGAAGCGGTGCAGGGCCAGGGCAGGAAGGGAGCCTACCTGAGTCTCTGCTGCACCACCAGAGTTCAAGCAGTTTAAAATCTTCTGGACTGGCTGCAGTAGCCTCTGGGAGATTAAGCCTGGTTCTGGGACATTCCTGGTGAACCCAGAATGGTTGGCAACCCTACATCAACTTCTGGATTTTTGTTCAAGATCTGTAAAACCAAATGCATGGTTTTCTAAAGAGCAAGGCAGTCTGACAACAACTGGAACCAATGGGGATGGAAACACACAAAATCCACTGGTCTACATACTTCTCCATCTGCCAAGGTCGTTGTGTAGGAGGACACACAGTGAGGCAAAGCAGAAAGAACTCATCCATATGGGATTACCTATTTTAACAGAAACATTTTCTATTGCCAGAATTTCTTGGTTCAGCATTTCTCAGGTAAACCATATAAAATATTAATGAGATGAGGAATGATTCTTCTTAGTTTCAGCTCAATTATTCTGCCAGTGGGGACTGGGATGTCCCATCTCCTCCCAAAAGAAAATAGACTCTTCTTCCAAGTCAAGTCACTCCCCCTTAATATTTGCCTGTAAGTCTGAAGTCTGTCACAGGCAAAGGGACATTACACAGTGCCATTTCTCTCTACACCAAGGATTCCCAACCAGTGAGTTGGGACCCAAACACGAAATGTCATTAGATTTTCTAAGGGTCCCCAGCTGGGCCACTCTGAGCCACGTGGCTCTTTAAGGAGCCATTTGCAGCTCTCACTGCTGCTGCTGTTCACCCCTCTGGCTCCCAGTCCCTGCCCTGCTGTGCTGAAATGGAACTCAATTTAATTGGTTTAATGGCCAGCAGGAGGGATCCTGCCCTTGTACTAATTAAATTGAGTCTCACTTCAGTGCAGCAGGGCAGGGAACTGGGGGAATTGGGGGAAAGAAGTAGGAGGGCTGGGGGGAGTCGTGCAAAGGAGTGGTGGCTGCCCAGTGAAGAAATGGTGGGGGTAGCAGCAGAGCTCATGGGCGGTAGGTGAGGAGGTGGTTTGGAGTGTTAGGGGTTTAAGCCTAGGGGCAGAGGAGGGCAGTTTGGGGCTGAGAGGGGTTTAAGTGCCACCTCCAAACACTATGCCCTTGCAAACAGCCCCACCCACCCTCCTACCTCATGCACATTTTTCCTAGGGGAGAACCTCCCTGCATCCCCGTTTTGAATTGCCTTGGGTCACAAAGTGTTACTGAGTTGTAAAAAAGGGTCACTGTCTCGAAAAGGTTGGGAACCACTGCTTTACACTGATTCTAGACTGCTATGCTCCCTGCTTTGGCTACCACAAAATAAAAGGAGGAAGGTCACAGTAGGGACAGTGACCATATCTCTACGAGCACATAGTCTCAGAACAACACAACTCCTTTCTCAAAGAAATGAGCTAGGTAGACCCATGTACTGATTTCAAGAACAGTAGTGGCACCCTGGGCTGTCCCCTTCAACCCATAAGCAGGAACAGCAGCATCCTCATGAGTGTCCCCCTTCCCACCAGCACCTAAGGTTTAGTCACAGGTGTAAAAAGCATGGACAAGTCTTGGGCCATGACTTTTGTCTATTGCCCAAGACTTGTTCCTGACTTTTGCTGAAAATACCCAATAATTTAAAAATAGCCTTATAGTATATCCAGCACTCCAGCTTACGTCTATTCCAGGCGATAGAACAGACTTCTGCAGTAAAGAAAATTTTTAAATAGAAAAATAATTTTAAAACCCTTTTAAAAATCTCATGAAACAAGTGGCTCTTCCATTCCACACCACAAGCTTCCCAATCTGCTGTGCTTCTCTGACTTAGTTCCAAGGCCAGCCTGCCCTCCTTTGCTCCCATTTGTACGTGCCATCTTCATTCTGCTCTAGGAGACTACGGGTCTTTGGATAGAATCTCAGTGAGGTTAAGGACAACAGCTTCTTTAGGGCTTCACTTTCCTGGTAAGAATGTGCTGACACTCCACCCACACTCCTTTAGGCTCCAGGACAAGTTCCAGCTTGAACTTGTGCAGAAGCAAATAGAGCACCAGCACGAGTCAGTTCCAGCACACACATGTGCAGCTGGAACTGAGTCACACAACACAACCATGTATGTAGGGGGAAACTACACACACACAACACCTCTGTGTATGCAGCTGGAACCCTCCACATATCTGTATGCAGCTGGAACCTACATATGCACACACAAACCTATGTATGCTGCTGCAACTGACACACACAACAATCACGTATGTAGCTGAAACCCACACACACGCTACATCTATGTATGCAGCTGGAACCTATAAACACATGCTTTTCATGCATGCAGCTAGACCTGGCACACACAATACATCTGTGCATACAGCTGGACTCTCCTCTTCACCTCTCACACCTCTGTGTATGCAGTCATATCCTACACTTTGACGCAACGCGTAGTGTATGTGCACACATGCCATTTCTCTCTGCAGATGGAGCACACAACACACTAACTGCCACAACCCATCCTCCATTGCCACAAGCCCACACTCCAGATGTACACAGCTGGAAAGCATGTTCCCCCAGCCCAGACATGCCTGCAGCTGAGTTGCACAACATGAAAAGCTGCTGCTGGGAACTGAAAGTGTGTACACCTACAACCTGTGCTAACCGCTATGAGCCACTCCACTTAAGCCTATTTGCACAGGTAACTCCAGAGGCACCTGGCTACGTCTACACTAGGCAAAGTAACAGTTACAGCCAGGCACTAAGGTACAGCCAGGCACAAAAGTTACAGCCAGGCACTAAGGTACAACTGTATTTGCTCTGATCCATCAGACAGAGACAAACATCTACAAGACCTTTACCAAGCTTTCCTCAAACTACAATACCCACCTAAGGAAGTGAGGAAACAGATTGATAGAACCAGGTGGGTACCCAGAAGCCGCCACCTACTACAAGACAGGCCTCACAAGGAAAACAAGAGAACACCACTGACCATCACATATAGCCTCCACCTAAGGCCTCTCCAGCGCATCATCAGTGATTTGTAACCCATCTTGAACAATGATCTTTCATTCTCACAGACCTTGGGAGGCAGGTTTGTCCTCGCCTATAGACAGCCTGCCAACCTTAAACAAATCCTTTGCAGCCACTACAAATCACAAACCAGTGACTCTAAGCCTGGAACCAGCCCCTGCAACAGACCTCGCTGCCAACTCTGCTCACATATCTACACCAGTGACATCATCACAGGACCTAACATCAACTATGCTATCAGGGGCTTCTTTACCTGCACATCTAATATAACATATGCCATCATGTGCCAGCAATGCCCCACTGCAATTTACATTGGCCAAACTGGACAGTCTCTCGGTAAAAGAATTAGTGGACATAAATCAGACATCAGGAACAGTAATGTACAGAAGCCTGTGGAGGAACGCTTCAATCTCCCTGGACACACAGTGGCAGATTTAAGGGTGACAGTTCTGAAACAAAAAAATTTCAAAAATCAAATGGAGAGAGGAATCGCTGAGTTGCAATTTATTTGCAAATTTGACTCCATTAACCATGGATTAAACAGAGACTGGGGGTGGCTCATAGTTTACAAAGGCAGTTTCTCTGCTCTGGGTGCTAATATCTCCCCATTGTACTCTGACAAAGGCTCACATCCACCTGTCTGATCTGACTTGTTTTTTCCTCTTTTGATAAGTGTTGTTCATAGTGGGCCATTTCCACCTTGCTGAATAGACCTTGTCAGCTCCGGCCCTCCCTCTTATGGGGACCCCACTCTTTAAATACCCCTCTGAAACCACCCCTCCACTCATGCATCTGATGAAGCAGGTCTTTGCCCACAAAAGCTTATGCTCCAAAATATGTTAGTCTATAAGATGCCACAAGACTTCTTACTGTTCTCGAAGCTACAGACTAACACGGCTACCTCTCTGGTACTGGGTAAAGTAAATTGAACACAGATATGGAATTCTAGCCACAGCATTTGCTGCGTAGCTAAAGTCAATGCATCTGCCCTGGGCTAAACTGGCTGCCCATACTGGGAAAGGATGACGGAAGTTTCTGCCGTTGATGGCCCTTGGTCCTCCTGCCTGGCCAGGAGTACAGGGGTTGACTGAGACCTCTGAGAGGTTGATGTCACACGTCCCTACAAGACACTTGAAATCGAACCTCGGAAGACGGCCCCTGAGAGGTTCGATCTTCCGGGGTGGTGTGGGCATAGCCTGCAGCGGGCTAACTTTGAACCCGCTGGCCAGCAGGAGGGAATGAACCTGCCACCTGAGGGGCTAAAGCTCTGTGCTCTGGCCATGGCTGGCTCTCAGCCAGGGCGGGAGAGCAGAAACCGCACTCTCCCCTCTCAGCGGTCTCAGTGCCCCGAGACTGCACGCAACGGGACAGTGCACACAGCGCACGAGCTGGAGCCTGTACACACGCACCTTCCACGTGCTTGTCCTGCAGGGACGCGCGCACCCAGCGCGGCCCCAGCTCTCCCGCTTTCCCCGGGGCGGCGAGCCAAGACCGCCGGAGGGGCGGGGAGAGGGAAGGAGAGCGCCTCGTGGCCCGGACGGACACAGCGGGCGGCCAATGCGCGCGCACACTGCTCCCAGAAGGGAGGGGAGTGGGCAAAGGCTGCGCCCAATGAGGAGCGCCCGGAGCGGCACTTCCTTCGGGAATCGCACCGCAGAGAGCTGCCGAGGAGCGGAGGTGACACGTAAGTTACGGGCTGGAAGGTGGCCAGGGCGAGCAGGCAAGTTTCCTTTGTTTCCAGTTCAGGTGGCAGCAGAGCGAGGCGGGCAGGAGGGGAGGGAGCCGAGGCGCAGGAACATCCCCGCCCCTCTCCGTAAGGCAGGCGGGAGCTGATGCACAAGGACCCGCGCCCAGTAAGACGGGCGGGGAGAGGGAGCCGCAGCAGATTCCTCCGGCAAACAGGAGGGAGGGGAGCCGATGCACAGTGACCACCCCCTTAAAGGGGGCAGGCGGGGTAGGAGCCGATGCACAGAGACCACCCCCTTAAAGGGGGCAGGCGGGGTGGGAGCCGATGCACAGAGACACCCCCCCCTTAAAGCGGGCAGGCGGGGTGGGAGCCGATGCACAGAGACCCCTCCCTTAAAGTGGGAGGGAACTGACCCCTCTCCCATAGCATCCCAGGCGGGACTACAGCCCCCGATGGCCCCGGGTCCCGCGGACAGGAGGGCAGGGGCTGTGTGGAGACCCCTCCCCGCATCCCCGGCCAGGCTGAGTTGCGGTCCCCATTTCCCCCGCCCCGAAGTGGGGCAGGATGTGACCCTGGAGCAGAGACCCCCGGCGGCCACCCAGCCCCCTGCCTCCGCAGCGCGGCCCTCCTCCGCCCGGGGTCCCGGCAGGCGCAGGGGGCGGGGCCGAGGCGCTCAGGTCCCCTCCTCCCGGTTCTGCCCCTCGGTGCCCAACGCTGCCTCCTCCTCCTCCAGCTGCCGCCGCTAAGCCGCCTGGGGTGGGGGGGCTCCGGGACCCGCGGAGGGACTATGGGCAACGGGATGTGCTCCCGAAAACAGAAGCGGATTTTCCAGACCCTGCTGCTCCTCACCGTCGCCTTCGGCTTCCTCTACGGGGCCGTGCTGTACTACGAGCTCCAGAGCCAGCTCCGCAAAGCCGAGGCGGTGGCGCTCAAGTACCAGCAGCACCAGGAGTCGCTTTCCGCCCAGCTACAAGGTAACGCTGCGTCCACTCACCCCTGGCTCCAAGCCCGCCTGCCCCGGGGGCTCCCTAAACTGCTGCTCCGACGCCAGGCCAGATGGGGTCCCCCTGTGTCCCTGTACCGAACTGTTCCTGAAAGCCTGGCCCCCTTGCAGGCAGTGACAGGCTGACACTGTTGGGACCAGCAGCCCCGCCCCCGTGTTCATATAATGCTTCTTAACCCATTTTACAATCTCCTAGTCCTAAAGGAACACTCACAGCATCCTCTTGTTTTTATTCATCCACCAACACAATGGTCACCCAGTGACTTGCCTGTTGCTTTAAGTTGTGCTGCCTGTATTATTCAGAGTCTACTGGTAGGAGATTCAACTGTGAGATTGTGGCTACTGTGCAGTACAGGTCATGCATATACACCAGGAGAGGATTATTGTAAGAATGTGTATGTTTGTAGAACATTCTTACAGGTGTCTTTTTAACAAAGATTTTTCATAACCTTGGAAACCTCTGAATTTCATGGGTAAAAGCAGCCACATTTTTAAAATCCTGGGCTTTGTACCTGATGCTGAGAACCTGCAGCTTTCATTTCATTCAGCACTTCTGAAAATTAGGTGCAATATGACATGCTTATGCATGAAGCACCAGTTCAGTGGGAGGTCTGAGTCCTGAGTACCACAGACTCCAGCCCTTGTGGTTTCAAGTTAGTCATACGCACATCTGTGGCTGTTTCTGAAAACTTTGGCCTTACTGTTTATATCTTCCAATGCTTTTAAAAGTGGCTAGAAAATGGACATTGATTATATTATAATAAACATCTAACCACATGCATCAATATATAGGATGAATACTATAGATTTGTTATTGCAACCTTAGAGAATAAGTTATTGCTGTGATCAAAACCATCACTACGTATCGTTATAGTATTTCAACATGACAGAGTTGACAGAAACTCAAGGGCAGTGTCCATATCTGACTGTACTTTGAACTTACATGTTTCAGTGGCTCAGATTTTAAATTGAGTGTCTACTGGTGACTACAAATATTTACTTTTCTCAGTTTCCTTTCTTTGGAGTTCTCTGTAATGTGAGCCAAGTTCATCTTATGAAATAGTGCTAATTACTTTAATGCTAAAAATAAATAAGAAACTATTGCCAATGTCAAAAACTTTTGGTTTAGAATAAAAAAAACCTATTTATATAGAAACACTTGGTGTTGAATTATTTCTTCCAGTATTTTTAACTTGGTGACGTTATTCTTATTAGAAAGACAACAAAATATCTAACTGGTAAACCACACTATTCTTACGTTTCTTTTGGCAAAATAAATTGTTCTCCGAGTATGTGGCTGCTGTTGTTGTTGTGATAAGTTTGGAAGTATACATGTGCTGAAATATTCTAAGCAGGAGTTAGAGGGTAAGATGACATTCAAGGTCCAGACTGGGTCTAGTGGACATACACTGCATTTAATTCAGAAAAAAACTACATGGGGAAGAGGTAGCAGAAGCAGAGAGAGAATGACCAAAACAAGAATCAATGGAAGAGTAATGTGTCTACTGGAGACTTTTAGTTATGAATCTATGGTAAGATACACTTCTAGGAAGGAAATTCAAGCAGATCCCTGTATAGTTTCTTACCTATTGTCACTCCTTTACTTGTAATATTTACATAGCTTTCTCAGGTTTCCTACCTAGCTCGGGAGATATGGGGGTGACAGGTGAAGAAGGATGCAGGGAGGACACCAGCAATTTGATCATCCCTTTATCCCCATGCCCCCTCCACCCAGACCATGCCCCATCTTTTCCCATTCTGATTCCCCACCCCACCCAGCCTCCTGCCCCCTTTCGCATTGCCAGTGGTAGAGGTGGGCCTTTCTTACCACGTTTCCCGGTTCCTAATGCCTGAATGAACTCAGAGCTGTCCTGTCTATAGGATGGTTTGGAGAAACCACCCATGGCCTGGTGCTTTGTGGGGTCCCATGCTGCAGTGGGACATGCAAGCATGGGGCCAAGGGTGGCTCTGGGGATTCGTGAGGTGGCTGGCACTGGCAGCAGGGGTCTGGCCCACCCCTTCACTCGCTGAGGGCAGCAAGCGGCAAAGTGATCTGCATCCAGCCTGTTCTGCTTTGCTGGATTCCTGATTTACTTAGGGGAGGGAAATTGGATGGGTGCCGGAAGAGGTAAAAAGGAGTGAGGTTAGAGCAGAGCAGGGGAAGAAAGAGGCAGGGTTGAGTCCTGGGGAGAGAGGTGGGGGTGTCTCTTGCCCTCCACCCCCTCTAGGGACAGCTCTGCTCTTGGTCAATAAGTCCAAAGGAACCACTTGAGTTATTTAGTCTGACTTCTGACATTTCATAGGCTGAACACTTCTCCAAAATAATTTCCATAGCATATATTTCTGAAAAACACCCAATCTTGATTTAACAGTTGACAACGATGGACAGCATTTTCTGCCTGTGATAGGCAGGTACTATTTTCAGAAACTTGATCCCTGTTTCATCTGTGAGGCTTCTGACTTTCCTTGTCCAAATTCATCCTTGGGCCAAGTGGATGTAACTTTTCTGAGATTAGTGGAGCTGCATTTGATTAAACAAGGCTGAATTTAGCACCTAGTGTGGTGCTTGTGTTTTCTCTCTGTTTCAGGCCTTTAATTCAATTTTATCAGAGGCATTTCCACTATTCCCCAAAAGAAAGCAGGGAGTTGGGGAAGAGGGAGCAAGTTGGAGTGGATGACTCTAACTGATTGGGACGTCTGTTTTGCAAGAGCTGGGAGGTTAGTTGCCAGTTCTGTGGTCTTTGCTAACATGGAGTGACATTATGTGAAGATTAACTTTGGAAACTAGGGTATTAAGAACTGCAGAAGAGAGCTTGCGTGAATCTTGTTTCTTGAGTTTTGCCTCATAATACATTCTTCCAATGGGACTTCAGATGCTGTAGCACAGCTTTTGTGACCCACAATATAATTACTGGAACAAGAGCTTAAACATGACAGGTGCTGGTTTATGAAATTGTTCATAGCTTATACAAAAACCTATTACATTGCTATGTCCCTGTATGACATTTCTCATTGGGAAGCATTTTATAAAGAAGATAACAATTGATCTACCCAGGAGACAGATTATTTTTGTATCTTATTCTCTCAGCATTGCATATTCAAAGCTTGGAGATAATCTAATTTAATCTGCTTTAAAGATCTTTCACATGTTATGGCATTTTGAAAATTTAAGGCTTAGCTTGATGCAGTTTGGCTATTAACTAGAGAGGAAAAGATTTCAGTATCTAGAATAGGGGTGCACTGACAGTTGTAAGAAAATGCAATCTCATTTTTGTCTGCTTCAAGTCTAAATGGGGCTACTGGTGATTTCTAGAGCTAAATAGTTTCTGGTCCCCCTATCCCAGGCATAAGATAAAATTTATTGGAATGTTCACTGTCCCAATAACCGTTGTACTTCTAAATGCCTTTGACAGTGGTACATGTTAAAGTAGAACCCCAATTATCTGAAACTTTCAGGCCAGCCTCTTTCCAATCCTGAAACATTGCTACTAATTGGGGAGGCAACACCACAGGATTCCTGGCCTTCAGATTTCAGCTTTCTGGATGGTTTGCCCTCTTATAAACAGCTTGAAAATTTCCCTAGGGCTGTCTGACCTATCAGGACTTAAGCTGCCACATGACGGCACATACAAGCTGGTAGCCTAGAGCGTCAGTGGATTTTGAGGAAGCCACCAGACAATTATTTGAAAGAGGGGATGTCCCTTGCTTCAGCTGGTGATGTCATCCTGCTTGGAGTAGTCTAGGTGTATTATCATCAGTGCTTTTTTTTGTGCTGAAACAGAATACCAGCACCTTTGCAGCCCCAGACACGGGATCCCTGGCCAGGTGGCAGGGAGACCTCGCAGCTGGGAATCGGCTGAGACGTGGAGCCCAGCTGGCAGCTCCAGCTGCAGGAACCCCATGGGCAGGTGTGCGGGAAGGAACTGGCTGTGTACCATTTCCTTTTTTCTAAACAAACAAACAAAAAAGTACTGATTACATCTAAGTGTATACAAAATGCAAACTTAAGATCTACTGATGAAAAATGGTATATAAGAGGGTGCATTATTATTTTTGTCTGTAATATGGTCCGTTTAAAATGTTCGTAATGAAATATGTGAACAAAAATGCCATGTCAGTTTAAATATAAATAAGAATTTATAATATGACTTCTTACTGTAAGCTCAGAAATGGCACTGGGCAATTAGATCCCATTAGGTGAAAGAGCAGGCTTATTACCTTCTGTGAGATTTCACAGTAAACAAGAGTGAGTCCCTGGCTCTGGCAGGTGAATTCCAACAATGGAAGGAGTTGATTAAGGCAATGCATGGGTTACCTATTTTACAATATTTGTAAAAAATGTGCAGCTCTAGAAGCGCTAAAATATCTCTTCATGGGCTATAATACATGTACTAACTAATTTGTAATTTCAGGCATAATTGTTACCAGTGCTGCAGTCTAGTCTCTAAGTTCCATAGCATAAGCTTTGCCTGTTAGATAGGGATGGGGTGAATGAAATAAACGGCCTTTTTTTCTCCTGAGTTTAAAATTGGCCCTTGTCAATGGTAGGATTTTGCAAAATGAAGCATTATAATCATGAGTAATTAGGGTGGATTTAGGGTCTTTTAAAGTTCATGAAAAGACTGGCTGAGGTCTTGGACAGTTCACAGACTTGTGCAGATGCTGGTCTGAAAGCCCTCTACCTTTCTGTTCTCAGTGCTGTTTCTTGCAAGGATATACAAATGATCAGCCTCTCTTTCCTTCTGAACTTGTTCCCATTGTTGGCCAAGGGGCTTACTCCTAGAAATTTTCTGAAGGCATCCAGTGGCCACTCATCAAAAGCTGGGGCAGTTCATAGATATTGACTGCTTCAATAATTGGAAATTCTAGAATAGCTTTGTGGGTAGACTGCACCTGTGCAAGCCTCTTAAGGTCAAGGGACCACTCATGGTTTTCTGTATGCCTGAAGACCGTGGAATCTATTCTCTGGGGCTATGTGTACACTAGCTCCCACCTTTCGAAAGGGGATGCTAATGAGACACTTTGGGATATACTAATGGGGCACTTCCATGAATCTGCAGCACCTCATTAGCATAATGGCAGCTGCGGCGATTCAAAAGTGCCACTTTTGAATCGCATGCCACCTGTGTAGACGGGGGGGGCCTTTCAAAAGGACCCCCAGTCTTCAAAAGCCTCTTATTCCTATTTGGTTTTAGGAATAAGGGGATTTCGAAGACTGGGGAAGGGGTGTCCTTTTGAAAGGCCCCCATCTACATGGGTGGTGTGCAATTCAAAAGCAGCACTTTTGAATCACCATGGCTGCTGTTATGCTAATAAGGCACTGCATATTCATGAAAGCTCCTCATTAGCATATCTCCAAGAGTCTCCTTAGCATCCCCCTTTCAAAAGGCAGGGACTAGTGTATAAATAGTCTTGAAACTAGCTGGTCAGCCAGGCTGAGTTGTCAGCCTTCCCTCTCCTTAGAAGATGGGAATATTGTGGCTGAAGGTTGGAAGTTGCCATGGGTCGGATGTTGCTTTGGAAAGAAGATGTGTCATGGGGCGGGGGGGTGGTTGTGTGCTCACATGGGGGATGGTTCTGGAGGCTCAAATTCTGCATTCACTGGCAAGCCAACAGGTTGAAACTCTGTAGTCTGGGACCCTTAGGACCAAGAGAATTTTCCAGACCACAGGAAGTCAGTATTTTCTAGCAGCATTACCAACACTTCCCCTGCTTACTGAGCTCTTAGCTCTTACCCCTCTCATTTGGGGGTAAAATAAAGCTAAATAACAGCACCGAACACTGAGAGTCAAGATTAGTGGCTGTAAACAAAATTTATGGGCTCACATCCATAAGTGGTTATCTAGCTAATTAAAATCATGACAGCTCACGGATGTTGTGGGACAAGAGATTGCTGGCCTAGAGATGTTCAACCTGTATCATCCTCTGTGGTTGAACTCTGCATAGTGCATTCACCATTAGCAGATAACTGAAAGCTCAGTTGTTCTTTGGTGGATAAGTGTTCATATTACATCAAGCACCATCACAACAGGTGCAGGTGCTCAGGAAGGAGACTGAGGAAATAATATATGTGGTATTCAAGCTTGATATCTATATAGATGGTACCTTCATACCAGGGATGTCTCCAGCTTTAGGAACAGGATGTGGGGAATCTACTTAGCTGTTGTTGTTCAAGCTGTACCAGCAGCACGCGGTAAACTATTCTTTTGTGTCCTTTATTTTAATCAGCATTTTTCTTTAGCTCAAATTCACTTACATTTGACTGCCCTGACTGTTTAGTTTAAAATTACTGAAATGCATCATCTTCCATACTGAAGCTTGTAAATCAGAGCCAGGAGTGAAGAGTGGCGAGTAGTTTTATGTATATACTTGCTTATCTGAGACCTCTGTGATATTTGCTATGGCATGGAGAATTGTATTATCCACATTCAGTGCAGGGCTGAGTATGAAGACAAATCCAGTGACCTACCACTAGAACTGGATTGTTTTGGGTCCTGGTTTGTGTTATGCATGGTCTTTTGGAGCTCAATGAGGTTCTGTGAAAACTTTCTGTGAAAGTCAGCACTAGCTTTGCTTGTATAGATGTGTAAAATAGCTCTGATTTTCAGTGTATAATCTGGGGGTGGCATTCAAAATAGTCCTTTAAGTCTTCTGCTATCAGGAAGTATAGTGATCAGTTTTAATTGCACCATGGGCTTAGGCTGGTAAAGAACAAGTTTTTGCATTGTATAGATGTTAACATAATTTTCATCACTGAGATATAGACTAGACTAATTGAGGTGGGCTTAAAGAAAAATCAGTGCTTTTGTTATTGGAGTTTCTTTTTGAGCACAGATGCAAAAGATGCATGACTACAGAAAGTTAGGTGATAGCACTTACATCACTACAATCATATACAGTGCACTAGTTCATGTGTAGTTTGAAGTTGGAACAGTTCCTTGGATTTATTCAGGAGAGGCAACAGTGTAAGGGTGAGGTCTGTTATGTTTCTCGGGGGTGAAAACTGAAATAATTCCTCTCCCTAAATCTAAGATGGTTTATTTATTTGGGTTTTTTTGGTTTTTCTTCCCTCGGCCCCTTGTCTCTGCCCCTGACTTTGCAATTCCTACACAGAGACCCTCTCTCTCTCTCTCTCTCTCTCTGTGTTGAAAAATCCTGCTGCACCGCTCCTGCTACTAAGAAGAAGGAAGATATATCCCCAGTGAGCTGCTATAGCACCTTTTTTGACATGGCTCGAAGGTGAGGCTCTCCAAAACCTCTCCCCTCCTCCTGAATGGTTAGTTGAAGATCAGAGCTGGGCAACCCTGAGCCCTTTTTACCCTGCAAGCTGCACGGAAGCTTCTCAAAGACACTATAATAGAGGCCCAACTTAAATGTATACCCCAAATTAAAAAACATACTAAGAGAGTGAAAAAAGAGCCACCATGGGTTAACACCCGTGGAAAACAAGCAGTGAAGGATAAAAAGGCATCTTTCAAAAGGTGGAAGGCAAATCCTAGTGAGGTAAATGGACAGAAACATAAACACTACCAAATTAAGTGTAAAACTGTAATAAGGAAAGCCAAAAAAGATTTTGAGGAACAGCTAGCCAGAAGCTCAAAAAGTAATAACAAAATGTTTTTTAAATACATTAGAAGCAAGAATTCTGCTAAAAAGCCAGTGGGTCCCCTACACGATACAAATATAAAAGGAGCAATCAAGGACAATAAAGCCATTGCGGAGGGACTAAATGATTTCTTTGCTTCAGTCTTCATGGCTGAGGATGTTGGGGAGATTCCCAAACCTGCACCATTTTTTGTGGGAAATGAAACTGAGGAACTGTCCCAGATTGAAGTGTCATTAGAGGAGGTTTTGGAACAAATAGATAAACTTAATGTTAACAAATCACCGGGACTGGATGGCATTCATCCAAGGGTTCTGAAAGAACTCAAATGGGAAATTGCAGAACTATTGACACTAGTTTGTAACCTGTCCTTTGGATCAGCTGCCATACCTAATGACTGGAAGACAGGTAATGTGACACCAATATTTAAAAAGGGCTCTAGAGGTGGCCCTAGCCACTACAGACCAATAAATTTAACGTCAGTTGCGGGCAAATTAGTTGAAACAATAGTAAAGAATAAAATTGTCAGGCACGTAGAAGAACATAATTTGATGGGCAAAAGTCAACATGGTTTCTGCAAAGGGAAATCACGTCTTACTAATCCGTTAGAGTTCTTTGAAGGGGTTAACAAACATGCAGACAGGGGAGATCCAGTGGATATAGTATATTTAGATTTCCAGAAAGCCTTTGACAAGGTACCTCATCAAAGGCTCTTACGTAAATTAAGTTGTCATGGGATAAGAGGGAAGGTCCTTTCATGGATTGAGGACTGGTTAAAAGACAGGAAACAGAGGGTAGTCATAAATGGTAAATTTTCCAAATGGAGAGGGGTAACTGGTGGTGTCCCCCTAGGGTCAGTCCTAGGACCAATTCTGTTCAGTTTATTCATAAATGATCTAGAGAAGGGGGTGAGCAGTGAGGTGGCAAAGTTTGCAGATGGCATTAAACTGTTCAAGATAGTCAAGACAAAGGCAGACTGTGAAGAACTTCAAAAAGATCTCATCAAACTGAGTGATTGGACAACAAAATGGCAAATGAAATGTAATGTGGATAAGTGTAAGGTAATGCACATTGGAAAAAATAACCCCAACTATACTTACAATATGATGGGGGCTAATTTAGCTATAACTAATCATGAAAGAGATCTTGGAGTTATCGTGGATAGTTCCTTGTAAACATTCACACAGTGTGCAGAGGCAGTCAAAAAGGCAAATAGGATGTTAAGCATTATTAAAAAAGGGATAGAAAATAAGACAAGGAGTATCTTACTGCCGCTATATAAATTTATGGTACGCCCACATCTTGAATACTGTGTACAGATGTGGTCTCCTCACATAAAAAGATATCCTGGCCCTAGAAAAGATTCAGAAAAGGGTAACTAAAATGATTAGGGGCTTGGAACAGGTCACGTATGAGGAGAAGCTAAAAAGATTGGGACTTTTCAGTTTAGAAAAGAGAAGACTGAGGGATGAAATGATAGAGGTACATAAAATTGACAGGTGTGGAGAAGGTGAATAAAGAGAAGTTATTTACTTGTGCCCATAATACAAGAACTAGAGGACACCAAATGAAATTAATGGGTAGCAGGTTTAAAACTAATAAAACAAAGTTCTTCTTCACTCAGCGCACAGTTAACCTGTGGAACTCCTTGCCAGAGGAGACTGTGAAGGCTAGGACTATAACAGAATTTAAGAAAGAGCTAGATACATTCATGGAGGTTAGGTCTATAAAAGGCTATTAGCTAAGGGTAGGAATGGTGTCCCTGGCCTCTGATTGTCAGAGGCTGGAGATGGACGGCAGGAGACAAATCACTTGATCATTGTCTTTGGTCCACCCCCACCAGGGCACCTGGCACTGGCCACTGTCAGCAGACAGGATACTGGGTTGGATAGACCTTTGGTCTGACCTCCTATGGCCCTTCTTATGTTTTTTTTCCAGCAGAATGGATGAGGTTGAGATTACAAGCATCTGCGTCAAACCTACAGCAGACTGAGTGAAAAGAGTTTTAGCCTGTTTGGCTCCTCCTCTATCACTTGCTCTGATGGAGTGCCCTGGGTGGCTGGGCAGCCACACCTAGTGGTAGGAAAATTTATTGCAGCCCCTGAAGCTCAGCACAGGCATCTCCCATGACATTCGAACTGCTCAAACCCTTTGATTACAGTGTAAGTCTGAAGCCCTGTAGTCTGTCACAAGGTGTATTAAGTGTGAACTTACTGTTGACACATGCCCCTTGTGGGTGGATATGGCATCTGGTGCCATCTGCTGACAACTCCTCCAGCCCTGCGGTAGGTGTGCCTCTACTTCTGACAGTCCTGCAGTCTGATCGGCTACATCTACACTAGTGCACTATGTCGAAGTAGCCTATTTTGAAGTAAGAACATCGAAATAGGCTACTTCAATGCGTATCGCCTACACGTCCTGCAGGGCTGGTGCCATTGACGTTCAGCGTCGAAGTAGAAACGGAGAATGTCGAAAGGAGCCGCCCCAGAAGGAAATGCAGAGCGTCCACACACACAAGTGCTCCCCGTCAAAATAAGGGGCCAGCAAAGCCCCAAGCCGCTCCCTTAAAGGGCCCCTCCCAGACACACTCGGCCTGCACAGCATGAGATCCACAGAGCCGACAACTGGTTGCAGACCCTGTGCGCACAGCATGGACCCCCAGCTGCAGCAGCCAGAAGCCCTGGTTTAAGGGCTGCTGCATGCGGTGACCATAGAGCCCCGTAGGGGCTGGACAGAGCATCTCTCAACCCCTCAGCTGATGGCTGCCATGGAGGACCCCGCTATTTCGAAGTAGCAGGACGCAGATCGTCTACACACTCCCTACTTCGATGTTCAACGTCGAAGTAGGGCGCTATTCCCATCTTCGGATGGGAATAGTTATTGACATCTCGCCGCCTAACGTTGATTTCAATGTCCAAATAGCGCATGGTGCGTGTAGACACGACACATGCTATTTCGATGTTGTGCTGGCTACTTTGAAGTAGCTGGCTAATGTAGACGCACCCATCATGTTCTAGTTTACTTCTGAGATAACACAACTCCAACAAACAATGTGAAGACCCTGGGTCTGGCAGATAGGAATAAGGGGATTTCAAAGTTGCCAGGGTCCTTTCAAAAAGGACCTCTGTCTGGATGATCAGCGCGGCTGCGAGCCGTGGCAATTTCGAAATGCCGCGGCTGACGGCGTGCTAATGAGGCGCTGAATATGCTTCATTAGTAAACTTCGAAATGGCCATTTGCATGCCCATTTCGAAGTTTTGGGCTAGTGTAGACGTAGCCTTCATATAATGTATTAAAAGAGCCAACTGATCTCATGTCAAGATGATATTCCACATATATTACCTCAACAGCCTGGGGCCGTGACCCCCTTGCATTATCCCCAGAGAGATGCAGTATTTGAGCATATGATGCTTCCCCATCTCCACCCTTACTCTGGAAGTTGAGCACACCCTGTAACATCTCTTAGCAGTGCTGCATAGAATACCAGAAGATTTATCTCACCCTGATCGCATGCTTGTTTTGGAATGTGATTACTGAATGGGAAAATGACTTGATTAAAACTCCTCTATTAAAGGAAATTAATGAGCAGTCTGTTAGTTTATTCGCAAGGGCAATAACTAATAATAGAGCAAGCACATGCATATTGTGCTTAAGGAAGATCTTTTTGGTGTGATTTGCTGTTTTTAGATGCCAGAAAGGCCAAATCCTGGTTCCGTTAAAGTCTATGGTAAACCCCTAATGAGTTCAACCTGATGATTTGATCCTGTTGCTTTTGTTTTATGCGAGTGTCTTTCCAGAAGAAAGATGCAAATGAGAGAGAAAATGTCAAGTCACATTTGATGACGACTTTGCTTAGATTGATACTTTTTTGCAGTTTTAAAGTTCTTTTCTTTTTTTAAGTTCCTTTAAGAAGAACAGAATTCTGTCTGAATTGTTTTGAGGAAGTGGTTTTGACAGTCTTGGAAGGTGCTAACCATAGTTCCCTCCTAGGTTTTGCTGTATCATAGTGGATATGCCAAAAGTTGATGTATGTTTGAATTGGGCAATACAAAAAAAAACTACACTCACTGCCTTGAACCTTGAGGCTTTTATAAAATCATTCAGAATCCAGTCTCACCATAGAATCTTGAAGAGGCATTTGCTGCTGTGTCCTGTCACCGTAAAAGAGTCTAAACCAACTGTCACTGTTATTTGACTAGTGCTTCTCAGTTTGGGGGTTCTGGCCCAAAATGCAGTTGCAGGTTGATCGCAAGGTTATTTTAGGAGGATCTTGGTAAGGCCACCCCATTTCTGTGCTGCCTTAAGAGCTGGGCAGCTGGAGAGCAATGGCTGTATTGCTGTCCCAAGCTCTGAAGTCAGCACCTCACTAGGAGCAGCTCAGGAGTAAGGGTGGTAATACCATATCCATGCTGCCCTTACTTCTCTACAGCTGCTTTCATAGCTGGGTGGCCCAAGAGCGGTGGCTGGTGACTAAGGGTCCACCTCCGCATGCCATCCTTACTTCTGAGCTGCTGCTGGCATTAGTTCTGCCTTCAGAGCTAGATTCTTTGTTAGCAGTCATTGGTCTCTCTAGCTCTCAAGGACATTACTGCCACCAGGTGCTCAGAAGTAATGGTGTCAGCACCGTAACCCCCATAGAATAACCTTGCTCCCCTGTCCTCAGCTCCATTTTGGAACAGGATGCCTACAATTACAACATTATATTTCAGATTTAAATATCTGAAATCATGAAATTTACAATGTTTAAAATACTATGACTGTGAAATTGACCAAAATGAATCAGAATTTGGTAGGGCCCTACTGATGACAATATGAAGGGCTGTGTCACAGGAAGGTGATGCAGTAATGCAGTAATAAGTCGTTTTGGATGTGTGTGTATTTTGGTACCTCCAACCTCTGCAGAGCTCTTAGCAACTTTTTATATCTTTAGCTGTATTTTTGATCAGAGCTATAACTATGCACCAGACTGGCACAATGAATGCATAGCATACATGAGATAATTAGGATTTCCACTGTCTTTTGTGTGTGTTGTTCTTTTAGTTTTCATTTTTAGCGACTTGTGCTGTGGCAGGTTTAATTATTGCTTATGGTTGTTTTGTGTTTTTTGTCAGTTCAAAGCAACTATTTCCTTAATAATTTACTACTGACTCTAACTTGCAGTGTGGCATCTGGCTCTCACTTCATCATGCTGTCCAGATAAAATTTGATAGTCTATTTATGCTGACTTCTGTGGAGGACTTCCCAGTTCAAAATCACATATTGCCTAATATAGGCATACTGAAATAGCCAAGTTAGTTACTCTTAAGCTTTCTAGCTCTTTGGTTTTCAGTAACATTAAAGGATCTCAGTTTTGCAGTTCATATTGTACTGATCCGTGTTCCTTAAGAATGATTGACATTGGGTTAGCAAAGAGCTAGTACACAGGCAGTCCCAAAACAAAGTCCACTAGAATGTTAAAATCAATAGTTAAACCTATTTAGGAAGGTTTAAGTGAGCAAAAGCGGTATGGAGGTGGCACTCTGTCAAAAATGGCATTACCTGTTTCTAAGTCATTGATAATGCAAAAGAAAATTATCTCCAATGTATACGATCAGTGTTCTAACAGGGGAATCATAAGCAGGTTTTCTTTATTTTTGCTACAGACCACCAAATCACACAGTGGAACAGATGGCCACCAGCTTATGCATCTGTCCGTAACATTTAGGGAAAAAAACAAAACAAAAAGCTGTGTGATTATGGGACTTCAGATAAAATGACACGCTGAAGGTCTCATGCTGCAAGTGTGAAAACATCTTTTGAATTTCTAAATAGTACAGATGACAGTTTCCAAACTCAAACAATATTGCATATAAGCTAGAGAAATTCTATATTAAACTTTATCTTGAAGATAAAGAATGGATCACACAAATAAAAATTAATGGTAGGTTAGGTATAAGTGATCATATTTATAATGTGCAAAGTCCAGATCATTAATATATACATGGTGTGTGAAAAAGGACAGTTTCTCAAAGCTGAAAACAATTATGAACCCAGTCAGCTGGGAGGAAGAATTTCATCAGGAAAAAGTGAAAGATAATTGGGAATTGTTTAAGAACGCTTTACTAGATGCCCACGTAGCTACAATCAAGCAAGAAATGTGTATTGGTTTAAAAAAAAACTTGGTTTAGAGAAGAAGTGAAGACACAAATATTCGTGTGTGAATATGCTATCATTCTCCCTTCTTCCATTTATTTGAAATGGAAAAAAGGTGAATTTGAGCTCAATGAATATCAATTAGAAGCTAGGAATTGTTGAACATAAGGGAGGTAAAGGGCCACCAGGAGAAATGTACAGACAGTAAGAGTATTTAACAAAAAGAATCCTGACAGTGGGACTGATCCATTACCAATGGAACTGGTAGAATTACAGTAAACCATCAATTTAACAGACTAATGTGGGGAACGGGTGTTTGTTAATGCCGAAAGTCCACTAAATCGAATGGTTATACTGTATGACAATGCACTGATCTTCCCAGCCCATCACTCACTCCTGTCCTCTTTCCTCCTCTTCCATTCCCCGACTCCTGCCCCATTCTTCCCCTCACAGCTCCATCTCCCCCTCCCAATTACCAGGAGAGGAGCTGCACGCCAGCCTGGCTCCCTCCTCCTATCGCGGCTCTTGCTGCACTCAGTGCTGCAGCTCCTCTGGACTCAGCAGCTCCTACAGTGAGTCCTGCAGCCCTGACAGCCCAAGCTACTCCAGCAGCTCCTCTGGCCTCGGCAGTGGCTCCGCTGGCATTTATGTGTTTGAGGTGGAGGGACTGGCAGACAGCATCCATTATTTCTGAAGCTTGTTAAATTAAGGGTTTACTGTCATGCAACAAAGGCACAAGTGATCAATAAATATTTTGATTTAATATTTTGGAAAAATAGATGTCATATCGTAACATTCAGTTCCACTGATATTCCATTCTACTGCTATTTGAGAAGGATATTCAACATAGGCTACTAATGTTAGCTAGACAGTACTTTAAATCAGCAGGTCTGGATAACTTGCATCCAAGAGTTTTAAAGAAGTGGCTGAAGTGCTAACTAGATTGTTAATATTAGTTTTTAATAAGTTCTGTAATTCGGGGTGGGAGGGCTCCAGAGGATGGGAAGAAAGCAGATATTGTGCCAATATTTTAAACAAGTAAATGGGATGATATGCTGTCAGTCTGACATCAGTCTTGTGTGAAATAATGGAGTGCCTGTTATGGGAATGAAAAAGTTAAAAGAGAATAATATAATTAATGCCAATTAATGAGGGTTTATGGAAAAATAAATGCTGTCAAATCCAATCTTTTCTGGTGAAATTATGCATGTGTTTGCTAACTGCAATAATATGGACATTATTAGCTTAGGTATCTGTCAGGTACTTGATTACAGATTACAGCTATTTCTTAGCAAGGCAGGGGGATATGTTTCTGGGATCCGCCAACCAGTAAATAATATACAAATAAGTTATTTCTGTAACCCCAGTCTGCTCCCTCTTATACAACTGAACTCAAACCAAGCTTTAAAATCTGCAACGTTTGGCAGATTTTTCTAATATTTTGTTGAGTTGGGTTTGTGTGTGCGTGTTTGCAACCAGAAGTAAAAGTGATAAAATATGATATACAAAGCAAAAGGTTCAGTAAACATCTCAGTCTTCAAGTGCTTATCTGAGCTACACCCAAACTCTGAATCTTATGACGTTCTCTCATGATTAGCTCCAATAACTTCTCTCATCTGTCTGTGAGGAATACTTCTAGGTGTGATGACAAATTTCACATGTTGTCTCTGTAACCACCACTGTCTTAACCAACATACTAGGGATTGAGAAAGGGACTTGTAGAACCCAAAAGCATCCACAGCTTGAGCTAAAGAGCCAGCTGGGGACTGCAACACATTTTTGTCCTTTGGCTCCAACACATGGGGTAGGGGAGAAGCAATAGAGAAAACAGCTTTCAATCTAGTCACGTGGAGCAGGGGGTTTACTGGCCTTCATTGTATCGGAGTGCTTCCCACTTACAAAGCTTTGTTTATAATATGAAGGTTGGGAATTTTTGCATGTGAGCAGGAAGAATCTTCTATAAAAAAGTTACATATGTTCTACCTCTTAAAACTGAAATTCTCTGGTGCAGTGAAATCCGTGGTCCTGTCAGGTCCATGAATGTTACTGGACCAGACAGCATCAGATGATAAAGCTATTAAGAAGGGAGTCTGGCAGAGCTTCACTGGGCCCAACACCCATGGTTGTGGTGTGTGTCTGTGGTACTTGGGTTTTAACAATTATTTATAGTGAAAACCAAAAATCTGACCAAGTGTTATATTCTCCAGTGTTACTTTGTTTGAATATTGGAAGAAAACTAATTGTGTGACAGTGTGCTATGCGATATACCTCTTTCTGGTTCCAGGGACAAGTAGGCATCAAAAGACTATTATTTGTGAAGCACTTCTATTGTACATGGGAAAGAGATGTGATTTGATTCTTGTTATGTGTTTGCCATCAACATTAAGCCAAATACACCACAAATACTTGAATTTATAATATAGATAGTGACTGTCCTTTTATTACCTTATACAAAATTTGTCACAAAGGGCTGTCATTTTATAGGACATCAAAAATCAAAGCAGCATTTATTTTTGGTCTGTGCTGCTGCCAGCAGATAATTTTGCTTGTCTTTGAAAGCTTTGCGTTCTTCTTTTATGATAATTGATTGTAAATTATTTAACAAATGAGCAATTATCTGAAATAGAAGTCTATATTGGGAGAAATCTGTTTCTCCCTTGTAAGCAAATCTGACTTTTGTAGAATGTAAATCTGGTTCTAAAGTATTACTATTATTTTTTTCTTAAAGAAAATGTAATTACAACATGCTGCAGGCAATTCTAATTGTTTTAAATTAACAAAATAGTCTGCCTCTCCACCAAATCCTTCCATGCATATTCTGTAAAAATGAATATTTTAAACAAAAAAAGTTTGTCCTTTTATAGAAGTGTTGACTATAAAATAGAAAAATGTCAGCATAATCCTATCTCTGTAGGCCTTCTGTAATGTCATTTCATGGACTCTACATAACAAAACAAAATTTTCCCACTTAAGTGACTGACATACTGGTGCTTTTTACAAAAACTTGCTTTTCACATGAAATTGAAATTTAGTTGTCTCTCCTGAAATACACAGTTGTAGTGCACAATCTGACCACAAGGAGCTGGAGTGCAGTGGAAATTGATGATACTTTCCCAGAATCCACCCACAATCTACGACTCTGGCTGTCTGGATATTTCTGATGAGGTGGTCATCAGTGAAATAGCGAATCATGTTATTTGAGCCATGAGTCCAGAATAATGAATATTCTCAATACAGTATGCTACTAAGCAAGTGCGTAAGACTTCATGGGCTTGTCTACACTTGCTCCAAACTTCGAAGGAGGCATGTTAATCAGGCCACGGGAGATTACTAATGAAGTGCTGTGGTGAATACGCAGCACTTCCTTAGGCCAGTTTTCCCCCTGCTGCAACTTTGAAGTGCCAGCATGCATGTAATATGAGTAAAGGGCCTTCAAAATAGCACACACACTTTGAAGTGCCTGTGGTTACACACATGCCGGCTCTTCGAAGTTTGAAGTTGCCGCTGGGGAAAATTAGCCTAATGAAGTGCTGCGTATTCACCACAACACTTCATTAGTAATCTCCCATGGTCCTGACTAACATGCCCCCTTTGAAGTCGGGGGCGAGTGTAGACAAGCCCCATGTGATCTAAATAGTTACTTCTAAGCTTCAAAGTTTATCCCCTATTGATAGGAATAGGTCACTTCATGCCTCTTAGAACAATTGTTACTTTCTGTCTGAATAATTAAGAAAGCACTGCCTTGAGTCATATGTGAAGGACTCTTTCCAACCAATAGGTTTCAAAACCGATAAGGTTACCAGAGTAGTGCCAGAATGGCTTACCACATACTGTTGATTGAGGCCAATTCTCACAGTTTGTATGAGAATAATACTGAGTACTGCCAAAATTACAACTGCCAGCTGCAGGGAACATTTGGAAAGACATTTAGCACAGTAGCCATGATATTCATTAAGATAACTGATTAGTATTCTGTAGGATTTTTAATATTTTTCAGCCAAGATGTAAACCTAAATTTTCAGTGCATAGAGCAGTGCAGCTCTAAGAGGGCATGCCAAGAGAGTGAAGTATTGTACTTGCAGAAGAATTGATAATGTAGTACGGAAAACACTGGCTTTTGTAAAACTAAAAGAATGGCTTTAATTTAAAAAGTTAAGTTTTCATGAGTACAAAGGAAAGATAGATGAGTGAACTAGTCATGAATGCTAAGTAAGCTTTCTTTCACCAGATCATTTGCCTCCCTGTGTTGTAATTAACGTTCGGAGGATTGCACCAAAGTAGTTTTTTGAGAACTTACTTGTTATTTTGATAGAATGGTGACCCCCCCCCCCTTTTTTTTTTTTTTGGTCATGATAAATTTTAAGTAAAAGATTTTAGTCTGAGATGAATTGAAGGAATATTGAATGCCTAACATTCTACCCTCTCCCTGGCTACTGCATTGACACAACATCTTTACTGTCCATGACCTTATTGATTCTGATTCTGGTCTTTGTTCTTTGAGCTAAATTGTTTATTTTTGAGGATTTATGAGGTTTTTTTCCAAGCCTGCAGGCGATTTTATGGTGATTTTTATAGAATTAACAGCTGTGCATATTCCAGCTCCATCAGTCCAGATGTACTATATGGCAGCCATTAGTGGCACCCACAGAGATGGATGAGGGAGAAGGAACAGTGTTGCCCAGTGGTCAGCAACCCTTGGCATGGGTGCTAAGAGTGGCATGCAAGGCAGTTTTCATTGGCACATGAGGTGGGAGCTCAGCCACATCCTTATCTCCCAAGCAGCCCAGAGCTTGCTCAAAGCCATGCTGCCTTTGGATTAAAAAAAAGACCAGCTAATGCTACCGACCGCCACCTAAACGGTAAAGCTCTGCATTTTAATTTACTAATGAAGCTGAGGTAAGTAGGACATTTAGTGACTTTAAAAAGTATCACCAGCACTCGGACTGTACGTGAAGTTTGAAAGGTCAAATTTCAGCATGCTGCCCCTGAAAGGTTGCTGACCCCTGCTGTAGGAGCTTGCTTGTAATTTAACATACTTCCCTGAGTACAGGTGTAGCTACAAGCCTTGTGCTCCAGGAGCAAACCAGACTGGACTATGAATTCACCATTCTTTTTCCCACTAGCTTAAGGGGAGGAGTAAGTTATTTCTTCCCTTTTCATGAATCAGTTTTCTTGACTTTCATCCAAACCTGGCTGTGAATTGACAAAGGTTGATCCAACCATCAGTGTTTCTGCAAAAAATTTCAGGGTTGACAAATCAGCAGCTCACATTGAAGCTCTGTCTGTATTGTAAAATTCGCAGCCTGCTCACCCCAGGAACCTTGGGTTCAAGTCTCAGCTGTGGTATACACTTCCTGTGTTGATCTCAAAGAAGTCCTGTCCCAGTCTGCGTGAACGGGAATGACAGCACTTCACTACTTGCTAGAGGTGTTGTGTGGATAAATGCCTAAAGATTGTGAGGCTCTCAGATATTATGGTAATAGAGGTAATTTAAGATTAATAAGATCCATAGAGAACCAGAGTGAGGGGGAGGTTGGGAAAGTAAGAGGAAAGCATCTGGAAACTTGGAAGGCTTAATCATCAATTGTACCAAATTCTGAAAAGAAGAGGAAGAAAAATGTGGTAAAACATTTTACAATTTCTTTCTTAATCAAAGAACTTTGAAAACCATGTATTTATTTACTTATTTTATTTTCATGGAAAATATCTGTGACAGTCAAAGTGGGGGGAGGAGGGAAGGACCAAATCTTTTGAACTCTTCTTTCCCTTTCTTTGATAAGTTACATTTTGTGCTTATGAAGCCATAGCTCAGTTGAGACACTCAAAACATTACCTCATCTGTGTGCCTGCTGTTGCTGATTCCTAAGCAGTTCTGGCTGTGGACCTCCTTAGAGTGTCATATTTTTTTTGTCAATATAACATAATAAGCATTTCATAATTAAGGCAAACAAACATTCTAATTATGATAGATTTGTGCATTTCAAGCCCTCTCAAGAAATCATGTGTATCTTTACCTGTGAATGTAAAAAACAAAGCAAAACAAAACTTATTTTAACATTTGAAAGGGAAATGAGTTGTTTATGAAGGGCATTCTGTGCGGATTGGCAATTCTCAAACTTCCTGAGTCCAAATACCATTCACACTTCTGCCTCCGTCACAAAAGAGGACTGTTAATGAAGCCTCCATCTGTTTATATGTGACTTTAGACTTTCAGGGCTGGAATATTACATAAGAATTGGCTTTGGGTGGCATCTTCTGACAAGACTACAGAGAATAAGTTATTTGTAGATGAGTAACAGAGAGAGAGCCATGCTAGTCTGTGCTCCAACAAACCAAAGTAGCAGAAATGTAGCACTTTAAAGACTAACAAAATGATTTATTCGGTGATGAGCTTTCATGGGACAGACCCACTTCATCAGATCAGATCTTTCTGTCCCATGAAAGCTCATCACTGAATAAATCATTTTGTTTGTAGATTGTGCATATTCAAAATCCTTAGAGTTACTGAAATCTCAATCTTGATTCAGAAGGGAGTGTTCAGATATCATAGGAAGTGGAGTAGCATTAGCTTAGTCTCCAGTTAATCTTCTCCCTTGTCTGGAAAGTTCGAATTCAGAAGCTTCTCAAGCAAGGCTGGATTTACAGCCTCAGCACCAGTAAGATTAGAATATAATGCTGGGTATAGAAAAATATCAATTTACGCCATTTGAGGATTTGGCTTTAAAAGTTCAGTGTCTTATTTAATTTCTATCAAAACTGAACATTTCCCCTTTAAAAATCAAATTTTTCCCCATGCATAGTTTTATTCAACTAAATTGTATGTTTGTTTTTTTTCAAAGAAGCAGTGAAGGTGTAAAGTAGTGTAGTGTTTTCTTCCTTGTTTTTCACCTTTAAATCAAAGTTTGCTGAGGAGGGTTACAGTACCAAGTAAAGTAGAAGTAGTGAAGTGAAAAAAGGTTTTCTGCAGAGTCTCATTATGGTTTAGCCTCTGACTGCTAAAAAGCCTACTTCTGCTCCTGAGAGCATGGAATGAGAAAAGCGTTATGGATTTTATTTTCTCTTATGAGTTGTTCCACTACTAGCACTGCCTCTTCTGAAATGTAATTCTGTATTTAAAATCTTTAGTGACAACATGAAACCATTAGTCCACTTCTTCCATTTTTTCTCTGCTTAAACTTAGTTGGTGGTGACTTTGTGACTATTTATTATACTGTACTCCTTGTTTTTCTTGCAGTAGCTCTTGATACATCAGTTCATCTTGACTGATGTCCTTGACTTGAAGAGATGAATGGCAAAGGAGAAATAGATGACAAGGATTGATTAGCAACCCTTCTTCAAAGTGAAAACTGTGAACATTTCTATATAAATCACTAACCATGGAGTCTGCAGAATGCATGTTAGAAGAATTAAGAACAAATTTTAAGGCTGTAAGACACTCTTAGAACTGCCGTAAACCAAATCTTTACATGATGTTTCTTTTTCATGGTTTATGATGCTATTCGGTACCTATTTCATTCTTCAGGGAAATGTATTTTCTATTTTTATGGAAGTCTACAATTTTCTATTATCTGTTTCATAAGCTGCAAGGTTTCTTGCAAAATTACTGTTTGGAAAGCGAACAAGATTTTTTTCAGTAAAGTGTGACCATTTGTCTTTAGCACAGCTGTGTAAAGCTGCACTTTTGCTTCACAGAGTAAAGTCATATTTCTGGATTTTCATTATTAGATTGCTTGAATTTGGGATTTGTTCAACCTGAAACTCAAAAGAGAAGGGAGAGTTGTTTTTTTTTCTCCTAGCTAATTGTGATATAAAATCAAAACTGACCTAGTTCTGAGCAAACCTGAATTGTGGTTCACAAACTGGCTGGACTAGAGTCTTTCAGTGAACCTGTTCTGGCTTTGAATTCATGTGATATTTGATTTAATTGCAAACGTTTTGCACAGCTCTAGTCTTGAGCTTCTAAAAGGGTTAATTATTTCTGATGATAGAGTAGTTTTCCTTTACAAATGTATTTTCTGAACCCAAATCACTGAGCATATCATGATAATGTATAGATACTTCACAGGTATTATCTTAACTGTCTAATTAGAGGTAAGATTATTATATACCAAATGTTCTTAAACTGTGACCTCCAATGCAAAGTTGACTGATCACATAGTATTGGCTCACTTCCTTGTTTTAAACTGTTTTACTGCATCAAAAACAGTCTCAGGCTACATCTACACTTACCTGGAAAGTTGACGGCTGCTATGCGATTTTTTGGTACACCAATTGCATACCAAAAATCGACTTTGCAGCTGTTGACTTCCATGCCTGTCTTCATGGCAGAATGTTGGCGGGAGCATTCCTACTGTCTACCTTCCTTAATCCTCACAGCTCACAAGGAGTTCTGTGGTTGACACTGACCCTGGAACATGCCATTTCCTGGGACTGGCCAGTCCTGGGAGCCACAAAACTGACCAGTGCAGTAGTGCTGGACAGTTTCCTGGCTCCCTCAAGGAGAGGAGCCAGGAGTCAGGCTCCCATGGCTTTCCACCGGTTCACCTTGCACAAAATTTGACTTACACGTAGTTGCCCAGGAATGCAACCTACATGTAAGTCAGGGGTTTACTATAACAAGCAGTCATGTAGCACTTTAAAGACTAACAAATTTATTAAGTAATGATCTTTCCTGAGTAGGACTCACTACATGCCTGCTTGTTATTGCATCAGTGCACCTAATAAACACTTAAAATACTTCCCTGAGGAACCATGCAGATGTGTACCACAAATTAGCCTCCAGAACACTCTGAAGAATTATGTTTAAAACTTCAGTTAAGAATTAGAATCCATTCTCTTAGCTCAGATTTAATCAAAGAACTAGCACAGAATAACAAAACTACCACAACATATCAGGTGTTTTTGCCTGGGCCAAAAAGTGTGTTCATTTGAAATTACAGGAGTACATGGTCAAAAGTAAATAGGGTTCTAGTATACTGGGACATCTATGGGTGAGTTAAATGGAGGAAGTAATGAAAAATATTTTTCATTTATTAGATAGGGTTTCAGAGTATAAAAAAATGAATGCTGCTTGTGTATTTTTTCTGAAATAAACTTGTCTTTTACTGACCTTGACTATATCACCAGAGGAATGGAATCTGAAAACTACAGTGCTATTGTAGACTACTGGGATGAATATATAGATTAGGAATAATTCTCACCATCAGCCTGAATCAAACCAATTCTTATGGTCAAAACTTTAGGGGTCCATTAATCTTAACAACTGTTGCTCCATATTTACATGGCTGTGCATGGATTGGCACTCTTTTGGATCATTATCATCAACACTATATTCTGTATTGCAACTGACATTAGTATAGATTAAAACATCCAAAAATATTTAAGTAAATGGTATTCTGTTACTGTTACACTACTCGCTGACATAAACTTCTACAGGTATTTGCCTCACTTTTTACTATAACAAGTAAATGGGACAAAAAGATAGCATCGTTTATAATTAGCCAATTTAAATAAGTAAAAGTCATTTCAAAAGCTGTATGTCTGAAACCATTTGAGTTTACAATGTCCCTATTGTAAATATTTTCTAACTCCAGTTGCTCTCTGCAAGACTGACACAAATAGTTGCCTATAGAAGCAAAAAACCAAAGCTGACACAAAGAAAATGCTATTGGATGTACAAACTAAACAAACTGGAAAAAGTGAAGAGAAAAATGTATCTCATTTCAGTTACTGTCACTGCAGCTTGTAACAATTATAGATTGAAAAATATTCAGACACAGGCGCTTTGGATTAAAATGTATATATTTAATTGCCACTAGGGCAATAATTAAAATAACTTTTTGTTAAAGGCAGTTTAGAACTTTTGACCTCTATTTAGGAAAACCTTTAAGGACATGTTTAAATTTACTCATAGGTTTAAGTCCCTTTGAAGTCAGTGTAGCTTAGATGCTTTTCCTGAACTGAGACTGAGATGGCATCTTGAATTATGGCCTTTCATACCTTGGATTGCTAATCTTTTTCAAAAAGAGGTTTGAGTCAGCGTAACTGTGAAGGATGACAGGCCCACATATTCTGCAGTTTAAAATACTTTAACCTGTTCTACTGATACAAATTATCTTGTTGTGCTATCCCATCCCCCAGCTCCAAAATGACTGGGACATCTTGCATAAAATCTGGTTGTGTTTTGGATACCTCACTCTGAGCAAGTGCATGGTGCTAATGTCCGAATCTACTTTGCTGTCTACGGCCAGGTCTACACTAGACATTAAGGTAGCTAGAATCAACTTAGCTAGCTAGAATGGGCTTATCTGACATCCTCACAGAAGGAGGTCAACAGGAGAAATGATATTGAGGAGTACAGGGTCAACTGCTGAACCCAGATAGCTTGCTTTTGAAATTGAACCCTGCAAGATTAACCCCGATGGGGTTGATCTCACACATAGGCTGTGGCCACGCTTGGCGAAAACTTTGAAATGGCCATGCTAATGGCCAGATCGAAGAATACTAATGAGGCACTGAACTGAATATTCAGCACCTCATTGGCATTCGCTCGCTTCCAGGTGTGGCGCTTCGAAAGTGCCACTTTTGAATACATGCGGCTCGGCGCAGCTACACAGGAGTCCTTTTCAAAAGGACCCCGCGCATTTCGAAATCCCTTTATTCCCCTCAGCTTTTGAAGTGCCACAGCTGGAAGCATGTGCATGCTAATGAGGGGCTGAATATTCAATTCAGCCCCTCATTAGTATTCTTCGATCTGGCCATTTGCATGGCCATTTCAAAGTTTTAGCCAAGTGTGGCCACAGCCATAGTGAAGCCATACCCTGAGGCAGAGGTGTGCAGAATGGAGGGCAGGCCCCTTCAGGGGTGTGTGACCTGGCCATCTGAGTATTCTACCTCCCACTATTGCTGAAATATTATCCCCGAAAATAAGGCAGGGGGCCGGAATGTTTTCTACATTGAGAAGAATGTAGGAAGAAAAATTTTTTGGTTTCCCCCTTCATTATATTGGCAACATGGGTGGCATAACTGTATTCTCAACTGGCCATCCATCCTACCTCCCATCATCACAGAAAATAAGAATTCTTGGTTTTTCCCTGGTGGCACTAGCAAGCCCAGGTATGGGCCAAGGGGGGAGTGTTGCTGGATGACCATGTGAAGTAGTCCTCCCCTGTCGGCAGCAATCCCCTTAGCCACCACAGGAAGATTTTTCTCCGGCAGCAGCAGTAAGCCCAGGTATGGGCCAAGGGGGAGGGGGTCAGTGGATGACCAGTTGAGCTATTCCTTTCCCATGTCGGCAGCCATGCACCCACTATCTTAACCACTGGGGAGACTTCCCCAGGGTGGCAGCAAAGCCCTCTCTTTCCTGCGCAACTGGCAGCACTGCCAGCATCGAATGGCAGGCACATCCTTTTGTTGGGTTGGGGGCTACCCACATGATGTGGCAGAGCGTGGGAAAGACCCAGACACTGTGGTGCCTGTGCGGTAGGGAAGGAGTTTCGTACACAAATATAAACATCTGAGAAGAATTTTGTCAGTGTGTTATGCAAGCATGACCCCCAGCACATCCTTGTCGACACATGGTATGGCATATCGGGCTGGTGCCAAGCACTGCAGAAAAAAAATAGTAATTGTATAGACAGAGCTACGAACTCCCTACAGGGGCTATTAGAATGGGTAGATGCTCTCACAGCATAGAAAGAAAGAAGCCATTTCTCAGGCTGTCCTAAACTAACACGAACCCACAGCTAAAGGCTCTGCTCCTGCTTGGAAAATCAGGGTCTTCCTGTTACTGGAGAGCAGCAACCAGAGCAAAGCACTGAGAGGGGCATTATGGGTTACATACAGGACACCTCTGGAGGCTAAAAGATTTGCTTTTAAAATGTGGCACCTCCACATTTGCATTTAATTGAACTTCTGAATTCAAGCTTGACACTATACCTGTCAGATAACTGCGATTCTGTAATCTCAAGATTAATGCACCCAAAATCAAACTAATGGTCTTTACAGTGAAGACAGTCAGGTAGTAAAATGGAGCTAACTGAATTAAATTTGACTTTATCTCATAGTGTAGATGCAGCCCAAGCCTGTGTTTCAAGGCTAACCCACAACAACTGGACTATTCTGTCTTTCTCATCTGCCATACTGCTATCTGCCTAGTCCATTCTTGTGAGCAAGTGGAGTGCTGCAAGAATTCTTAGCAGGATTTTTGAGTATTTCATTTGCCTTTTCATAGACAAGACAGAAGGGTTTGGAAAGAAAAGTGGTAAAGTTCACACATACTTTTATCAAAGAAATGAAGATGAACTGGTCGGTCTAACTTTAAGCCTACTAGCACTGACTGTCCCTATAAACAAATTGAGGGTGTAGCTTACTTGCCATGGATAGAAAGAAATAGAGCACAAACAGAATTTGAGTAATATTCTTTTAAAATAAAATAATTTAATTTGAGTAATAAATATTTTTAAAATAAAGTACCAGATATTTGGTCTTTATAATTTTGCCTATAGAGTGTCCTTGTGCATTCTGAACCAATAATATTTTGTTCTGCATTGTTCCCTTTTCTGTTATTTGTAAAATGAATTATATTCAAATCTTTCTCTTTTCAGTTGTCTATGAGCATAGGTCAAGATTAGAAAAATCTTTACAGAAGGAAAGGCTTGAACATAAGAAAGCAAAAGAAGGTAAAACATTGTTTTTCATTTTTCTTAGTCATAATGTTAACTTAATAAATTATGGAACCCTGTAATTCACTGGTAGCTCCACTGCTATTGAGAGTCTAGTAGACAAAGCATATTAAATTTTTATGCTTTAAATATATACTACAAGTCCTTTTGTTGGCTATTTTAAAAAGCCTTCCATTTCATGCATTCCAGTAAAGCATCGGTTAGGTCCCAATTCAGAAATTTGTGTTTAAAGTTAAGTATGTCCTTAACAGCCTGTCCCAAATAGAGAGGATTTGTAAATCTGCATCTTAGTAAATGTTCTTGAATTACAAAGTACTGGACATAAGCTGTGTTTGATTATGCAGGTAATACTTTTTTTCTTTTTTTTTTGTTTTTAAAAAAAACCTCTCCAGAAGTTTTAAGAGTACAATACTTTTGGTAACTTTTCTGACTTTAGATAATTTAAATTATTTGATTGAAATTTTAAGCCATGAAGTACTGTAAGTCCACCCGGCACCCTTCCCAAAAATAGCTGCTGCAAACTAGGTGGTTCTTGACCCTCGAATTAGAGCAGCTTTTTTTATACAAGAGATTAAAAGCATTGAAAGCTGTTTGGGGTTTTCTGGCCTTAAAATCCTAAATGGTTTTATGGTGCCATCTAGTGGACAACAATAAATCATTAATTTTGTGAAGGACAGTCTTTTTCAGACTTAGAGAACAAAGAAAATCACAATTAAATGGGGACGGGAGTGTTTTTTCTTTAAGACTTTCCTGTGCTCTTGTGGCTGGCCAGGATTTTAAAGTGTTATCATCTCATAGGAAAATGCACAACTTAACTTCCCTTTTCTTTGTTAATAGCACTACAGAACCTTTAAATCTAATTCATAAAATCTCTGAAAACACTTTCTTTCTTACCGGTATTCCCAGGCTTGCTTTGCCATACTTTGCACTGATGTAAACTGATTCATACTTTCATAATCAGAATTAAAACTCAAAGTGCATCCTTCCTAGGTGTGTGGTGGTTTTTTAAGTTCCTTAGGAAAGCTGTACATGTAACATTTCCCAATTTTGTAGCTACTCTGTGTATGGAATACCCATTTTCATGAAGGTATTTTTGAATACAGAGTACCTACAGACTCTGGCCCTCAAGCTGTTTTGTCAGTGAAATATTTCTCTAATAGTTTCCTTTTTTTATTATTTCCTAGACTTTCTTGTTTATAAATTAGAAGCTCAAGAAACACTAAATAAAGGAAGGGTAAGTAAAATAAAAATGTGAAAGAACTGGTATCAAAGAATAAGAACACTACTCCATTTACAATGAAAAGGATGGGTTATGTAATTAAAAATGTTCAAAACAATAAGAGGCTTAAAAAACCCTAATTGAAGTAAACTTGACTTATTCCACTTTTACAATGTATGTTAAATGTCCCTGTGACAAAGAACCTAATGAGGTGACTTCTAGTGAGACAGGATTTCTTTCACTGCTTTGCTTATCCTATGGCAACTGAAGTTAATGGAACTCTTTTTATAATAGCTGTCTCATAGCAGTCAGTCTTGGCAGGAGAAAATGGAATAGGGAGAGAAATAGATATCAAAGGTATCATAAATCCTGTTCCTGCTGTCCTTTTTTTACTGGGCAGAGCCAGAATCTTGTTATCAGTGGTTTTCTGATTGGCAAGTTAAAATCTCCAAGAAACTTCTGTGCTGTAGTTGTTGGGCATAAAATTCAGAATGTATATGGAAATGTATAGGTGGTCTGTAAAGAACTCTTTGTAATAACAGTAAGTGAACACATTGTTGTGTATTTTGGGTCTAGAGTGGGAAGGAAAGAATGGGAGGAAAAGTGGCCTTATTAAAAAGCCATAATTACAGAACCTGTTGCGGAATCACTAGATCTGAGACATTTCAGAACTAAAGAGAAACCAGTTCAAGTAGGCTCCACGCTGAATTATAATTGCTAGTGTACAGTTTCTATATTACTTTCTTTACAATGAACAGGAACATGAAAGTGCATCAAGGTATGAGATTCTCCTGTCCCTAATTAATATTAATATTTTCATTTCTCAGCAAGATTCAAATAGCCGATATAGTGCATTGAATGTACAACATCAAATGTTGAAGGTAGGTACCAGATAGATTCTCATTTGGGTATATAAATGTGCTAACTTTTCTTGGTCTATCTCTGTGGCCTTAGGCTATGCCTACGCTAGAGCATTTTGTCAACAAAACCCAGATTCCCCAGGAGTTCTGTTGACATTAAATTGACAGAACACAGCACTTTTGTCGACAGTCTTATCCCTCTCCCCACAAGGCATTACACCTCTGTCGACAGATTCTGTTGACAGAAAGCTGGTCTGGACGTTCCAGGGGCCCTCTGTTGACAGACAGGGCTTCCAGGACACCGGGCAGCCCTATCTCTTGTGCTGTCTGCTGGCCCTTTTCCTGAGATAGTGGCTGGGTTGCCCCGCTGCTCTCCTGTTGACAGAGTGGATCGCTCTTGTGATCTTGTTGGCAGTTTGACCACAAACTGTTGACAGAAATTTTGTCAGAAAATACCTTCCAACAAAAACATCTGTCAACAAATCACTGTAATCTAGACATAGTCTGAGAGTCAATGTATTATTTCAAACAGATATTTTTCTTTTCAAGAATGTACTCTTAAGGATGAAATTATTGCTTCCCATATTCAGCGGCTGTGTTTTTTGGCGAGGTACATAATTATTTGAGGGAGACATTGACATGTACGCCACTAAGTAAAATTGGAAAAATTTTGTAATACCCAGAGTAACAAATACTTTGACATAAATTATGGAAATAGTTTCAAGAATAGGTACAGTTGGGATCCTGCAGTCAAATTAATTACTCCTTTTGCCATTGTCTTGGGTCAAACAGAATCACTTCAATGAAGGTACTATGCTCAGATCTATTGAAAAAGGAGGAACTGTGTGCATTATTCAGTTACACTAGTTGCAAATATATTCAGTGAGGACTATAAATATGCATTGGCAAATAACTCTGTGTACACAATTAATAGCTTCTTAAATGGCAGTTAGTTCTGTTTCAGTATATTCTGATCATAGAAGAGTATCTTGTAATTTAATAATTCTATCCTTGTAGCATTTAGCTATCTTTCCTTGTAAATACAGCTATATGCACAGAAAGAGATTTCCGGAAGGTAACAAAAATAGGGGCATAAAAAAATTAAATGTTTTGACAATGAACATGGGTTTATTTGTAGGATTGCAATTTCAATAGTTAGCCAAAGTTCCTTGAGAAAAAGAAAGAAAACACAATGCAGGTTAGTTTTTAACTTGTACTTCATGACATGAGCATTTAAGGTTCCCCCCCCCAAAAAAAAAACAGTATTGTGGACTCAGACTCCTGTGCTTTTTGGGAGAGATTTTTAAAAAAGTTCTCTGCATTAACCTCACTGCTTCATTGACATCAGCCATGGCAGGTCACCCTGCCATGAGTAGGGAGAGACAACCCATGTGCTTGATGGAGATTTTCATAAGTACCTAAAGGAATCAGGACCACAGTTCCATTCACATTCACTTTGGGAGTTGTGCTTTTAAACCCTTCCAGCACTCATGAAGTCTTGTGCCAGAGGGCCTCCTGGTTACTCATGATGCATATTTATGAAAAACTGTATTAACCATATAAATGTAAGTGTTCCTGGATTTATAGAAATATCTCTGCAATCACAAGTCTTTGTATGGAAAGCATGAGCCCAGTCTGATACCACTGAAGTCAGCAGAAGTTTTGCTATTAACCTTATGGGAGCTGGAAAATAATGTATGTGAAGAAACCTTTGGGAGTATGCTGCAAAGGGTTTTCTGATCTTTCCAAGAGAGATAATATTTCATATTGGCCGTGTCTACACTATCCCAAAACTTCGAAATGGCCATGCAAATAGCCATTTCGAAGTTTACTAATGAAGCGCTGAAATACATATTCAGCACCTCATTAGAATGCCGACGGCCGTGGCACTTTGAAATTGCCACAGCTCGTCCAGATGGGGGTCCTTTTCGAATGGACCCCACCAACTTTGAAATCCCCTTATTCCTATCAGCAGATAGAATACACTCCCCCATTCCTTTCAGCAGGTAGGGATAAGGGGATTTTGAAGTTGGTGAGGTCCTTTCGAAAAGGACCCCCATCTGGATGAGCTGCACGGCAGCGAGCCACAGCAATTTCGAAGTGCCACAGCCGCCGGCATTCTGACGAGGTGCTGAATATGTATTTCAGTGCTTCATTAGTAAACTTCAAAATTGCTATTTGCATGGCCATTTCGAAGTTTTGGGGTAGCGTAGACATAGCCATTGGCTAGAGAAGCAGCAAACATGTTATCGACAATGTTAACTTCTAATATTTCTGTGGTCCAGGTTATTAATGCACCCAAATATTCCGAGAAGGTGTATTCAAGCAGCTCTCAGAGAGATATAGCAGCTGCCAAGGGGTATGGTAAATTCCTGCAACAGGGGGTAACTGGCACAGAGGATATTTTATGTTAAGTAGGAACTTGTAAAATACAGGCTTTGAACAGTAAACTTCTTATTATGAATGCTTTCTGATCATCTGGATTTATGTAAAATTGCCAAAGACAAAATGCAGATGCTGAACACCTTTCTAATGTTCAATTTTGGCATTTGTAGAGCCAACATGAAGAATTAAAGAAACAGCATGCAGAGCTTGAGGAGGAACACCGAAAACAAGAAGACGACTTTAGGAGAACATTCAGCGATCACAAGCAGAAATATGTACAGATACAGGAAGAGAAAGAGCAGGAACTGTCCAAGCTAAAGGGTATATGCAGCCTTCCTCAGTCACACTTTGCAGCTTAAAACTCTTCATCTGCCAGTGCTTTGTAAACATAAAAATCAGTACTGGTACGAACGACGGAGAGTGGAACTGGGCATCCATGTACGTGAACACCGACATGCACGCACCAACCATAACAGACCATCATTCATGCTTACTCAGCATTTGCTCCTTAGTCAGTCAGTGTACCCATTCTTGCTACTCAGTCCTGTATTTCTGAGACTGTTTGTGTGAATTCCAGCTGGACTGTTTTCCATTTTTGACTATTTTGATTAGAGAGAGGGCGCAGTTCCGGGCCCAGAAACATTTCAGCACTGGTAGCTGGATTCAAATGCTCATCTCTGAACCTGCCTTTACATTCAAAACTTGGAAAATTGGACCTGATGCTTGGATTGCTTTCTTAAGAAAACAATATATTATAAGAATACAATTACTAGTCCTGCTACTTGTTTAATTCTGAGCCTTTGGTTAAGTGACTTCATATGCTTTACCTCACTTTTCATGTGTAAAATATTAAAAATTTTTCTGTAAAATATGGGTATTTATGCACTGCACAAGGATGATGTGAGAACTAATTAGTGTGTAAAGCACTTTGAAGAACTTATTTTTCTCTCCCATTTCACATCAGAAGAATCTTAGAATATACATAGCATAAAACAAAAGGTTGGACTCATTCCTCCTAGATTGGAGGGCTTTTGCCAAACCCTCCCATGCCCCACATGCTTTGGAGCTGTGCACAAAATAGGAGAAGAATCCCAGCTTCCTAGCTCCTGAGGAGGCTCAGTGTAAATCAAAAGTGCCAATCCAAGGAGAATCCCTGAAGTAAAAGGCTGGCTATAGCTTGCTACTGTTTTCCCTCTTAACTGTAGCAGCCACTCCTCTTCCATGACACTTTTCAGTTTCATTCCACACTTCTGTCCCTTGTGACTTCATGTGGGCCAGCTGGTCACTGCTTACAATTAAGACTTATCAGTTTAGGAGAGAAAATTTCCAGAATCCAGATAGACTGAAGACACATGTTGGCTAGTGGTCATTACTCTGTTAGAGTCCAAGCATTGCATCCAGGTTCCTGGCTGAAGCTTCTGCTGTTTACATTCCCCCAGTCTAAATATAGGACATGCCACTAGGCTCAGGTCTCAGCCAGGAAGTTAGAGCGTGGTTATACAGAAAAATTCAGTCTGGAAAGCAGTGAACTGAAGTTAACAATTTGGCCTTGAAAATTTAGGTTTTTTGTATAACGGCGAGAGCAACAGTTTAATGTCAGCACAGGGTCCTTCGATCTCTGTCCATGGGTCTCGTGTTTTACTACAGCAATTAGGTAGTGCAATTTACATAGTAATTCTTATTTTGTGCATCATCTTGAAATAGGGTTCATTAGTATTTAAGAGCAAATATGTTAAACCTTGCGGTATTAATATTAAGATAACATAAATGTGATTGAGTTCAGTCTTTGCATTCTGTTTTGCTTTTAATAGAATCACTATATCATTTGCGAGAGGAGAATAGACAGCTAAGAAAAGCACACCAAGATATTCATACTCAGCTACAAGATGTCAAGGTTAGTGTCTGTTCCCTAGAAAAAGAACTCCCTCCTAGTGTACGTGAAATGCTTTGGCATTATTTCAACAGCTTAGGAATGTGTTATGATAGAAATGTTTAACTTTTTTGAAAAACATGACTAACATATTTCTTATCATCCACACTTTAGCTTTTTGATTATGCTAACAGAATGATGTTGAATACAAAGATAGGATCAGAGGAAGAATAAAATGAATATAGTTGGGCATGATCCAGCATGATTTTGAAATTGCTTTATTGATAAGATTGAAGGAGGAGTAATATTCTGTTTTGTTTTGTTTGCAAAGGAAAGATTTCTTAATATACTGTGATTTGTCTATTTAGTAAATAAGGTTAATATGGAATTGTATTCCATTTCAGGTTCTTTCTGTACACATCTGCTCCAACTCTCAACTGTGGTCACAAAACTTTGGGTTTAAATTTGGTGTTTACTGCTACCACTCTGATATTCAACTCCCCCATTAAATATAAATGAAAAATCAAATTGTGTGTTATTCCCAGTTAGGATTTTTAAGTCTGAAAGATCTGCGGAGACATTTCAATTTAAGGTTAACTTGGTGCCGTCTAGAACAAAACAATATGAAACATGTCGCATTCTTGTTTTTTATGTAGCAACAGCATAAGAATTTACTCTCCCAACATGACCAGCTTGTAGTGACGTTGGAAGACCACAAGAGTGCACTAGCTGCTGCACAGGTCAGAAAGGAAAACAATATCAGCTCTACTTTTTATGAGATCTGCTTAATCTTTTTGAAACTTTTTAAATCTTATGTCAGCTGACTATAATCTTGTGCATGCAGCTTTTTTGCATGGGTATCTGCAGTGAACACCTTGCTATGCACTCAGGGAAAAATGCATGCCTTGAAGTGCTGCTGCTAAATTTGAAATGAGAGCAAATTAAATAATTGTTTTGGTCTTGACAATTCCATTATGGCTCCAATTGAGTGCTGGCATTTACTGATAAGAATGGTATCTTTCCAAGAAGGAAAGACTGCAGAATCATTTCTTTTCTTTTTCTGATAGACTTTGGTTAACTCAAGGTGTCAAGGCACTAACACTTGAGGAACAAATCATATTTAAATACATGGTTCACTCTAAAAGCTGATAAGGTCTAGCTTTGTGTATGTGCTAGTATAACAAAGCAGGAAGAGTGTAAATGACTAGCTGGTGCAGTAGAGAGAGATTGTGCATGGAGGAATATCACTAAAAAGGAGGAACAAACAAGTTTTGTAAAAAAAAACAAAAACAAAAAAAACCCATATGTACATGGTAAAGAGCTAGTACCTTGACAGCAAATTACAGAGCCAGCCAGCTAGCTATCCCTGTAGTAGCCACATGCCCTAGGAATGAGGTATAGGTCTACTGCTTGTTTTGGTAAGCCTGTTAACAAATGATCAAGGAAGATGATGTTAGTCTGAAAAGTTATGGGGAAAGCTAGGATGATGCGTATCTTTAGGTTAGCATAAGAGAGTGGATCAAGAAGTAAAACAGGAATTTAGTGTAATTTAAAGTAATACAGGAAGTTCTCAACTTGCAAATGGTTTGCACTCCAAAAGCTTGTAAGTCAATTTTTGGGAACTTAGAACAGATTTTCCCAAAGAAAGAATGTTACAAATGGTAGTTATGTTCCCAGGCTAGCCCACAAAAGCCTGTTTAACCTGCAAAGTAGCTGAAATATTGTATATTTGTAATGAAAAATGGTATAAATTAGTTTTTATTTAATTGAATGCTGGTGTTTGAGGAAAGGCAGTTTCAATTAGAGGAAGATGAGATTCTGATGGGAACTTCTGGTCATCCCCTGGTTGCCACTGTCCCTGTCATGGGCTGTGTGCCAGCTCCTGTGGTCAGCCCCATCCTTGGGCTGCTTTGAAGGCAGTGAATGGCACAACAGGGGTGATGCATGCAGCTGACAGCTGTAGATAAGTGGCAATTTCTCCTCCAAAGTGCAGCTTTTCTTCACTGCTAGCTGCTTGATCACCCCCTGCTCCTCCAGAGTCTTGCAGTCAATACTTGTGCCTCTTTTCTGCTCAGGGCTCAACTTGATTTTCTTCCCTAGTTGTACAGGTTGTATCCCTCCAGGTCTGGCATTCTGGGGATCTGACCTGTCCTAGCACTCTGGGGACCTGACCAGTCCCAAATGAGGGAGTTGGCAGGACCAGGGGAGGTCAGTTCTGGCCTCTCTGCTGACTGACTCTGGGCTCTCACAGTCAGTCAGCAGACCTGGCTGGGCTCCCCTCCTGGCTCCATGTCCTCAGCCCAGCTCCACTGTGACCCAGTCAACAGTCAGCCTCCCTTTTAGGCTGCGATCCAGGCTCTACTGCCTGTCCAGCCCTGGCTACTGGGCTCTGTGCCCCAACCAGGCTGTGCTCTTAGTCACAGCTGCTGGGCTGTGTACCTTCAGCCAAGCTCCACTACCAGTCCAGCCCCAGCCAGCGGGCTCTATGCATCCTGGACCAGAGAGGTTCAACCCATATGTCACAGACTGGGGGAAAAAAAAAAAAAAAAAAGTAAAACCTGGCCATTTCAATAGCAATATGGGCTGGAAGCTAGTTTTTCAAAGTAGCAGGCAATAATCTTTCTTCCACTATCTGCTAAAATCCGAGAGGCGTATTTGCTAAGATCTCCAAAAGAATCTCTCCTGTACAGTAATTCCTCTATTTATGTGGAGGTTTCATCTTGGACAGCCACCACGAAATCAAATTTTGCATAAATTGGGAGTGGACAGCTGGAGGATGTATGGAGGGGGCAGCCACATGGCCCCCAGCTTCTCCCAGCTGGCAGCAGTTTTGATTTGCACTTAACTCAAAAGTGCACTTTTTGAGGGTTTACTGTAATCCCACATAGGGCCTAATACAAGATCTACTGAAGCTAATGGAAAACTTTTCATTGATTTCACTGGACTTTGGTTCATCTTCTTAAACACTAAGCCTTTACTCACTTGTCTTTAGTCTTAATCTGTCCACATATATAATGTTACATTCAGTTTATTAAATAGAGGATGCACACAAGTGTTCTTGGGAGTTCTCTGAAAGTAACAGACAGTACTTAAGTTTTTGTAGATTTTCTTGCAAGCTTGCTGAAGAAGACTCTTAGCAGTACTAATCACATCAACTATTCAAAAAAGCACCCCATCATTATTGGACATATGGATATCTGCAGCCAACACTACACTAGTATTTGTGACCTGAATCTTTAAATCAGTTCATGTGGACTTCTATAGCTTTTCTTTAGAAAAGTTGTAAGTTTTATAAACTCAATTTTACATGCCAGTATTAATTCCCTTTAGACTGAGGCCAAATCTACAATTCCAAAAAGATTGACGCTGCTGTGCTTGATCTTCCAGAGTTGGATTTAGTGTGCCTGGTAGGGATGCGCTAAATCAAATTACAGAATGCCCATGTTGGCACCAGTGCTCTTGCCCCTCGTTACGAGTAACAGAAGTCAACAGGAACAAACGCTTCCTTTGACCTCCCTCAACAAAGATGGTATGGAAGCCCGAATTAAGGTATATCAACTCCAGCTACATAATTAACATAGCTGGAATTGCATACCTTAATTTAACCTTTTGTTTTAAGTGTAGACATGGCCTTCGACCTTGGTTAACAACTTTAGCCTGGAATGATTTATGTGATGGGATGGAGCAAAGCATCAACCTTAGAGTCCTGAATTGAAGGAACTTAAAACACTATTAAGAATGTCCTGTGTATAGTAATTTCTCTACATGGCAGTAAGGGGCAAGAAAATCCAGAGGCAGGGATAACCTTTATGTTTAAGACCCTTAATGCCAGTTTTATCTAGGGACTGTAGTTAACAATGTCTTTAATCTTTTCTGTACAATGCATAATCAGGGACTCCAATGAGTCATGCAGCGGCTGGGGGAAAGAGAGAGAAAAGTTATACTTGTAATTACTTAACATTCTGCTTTGCTTTTAGGCCTGTTCATTTTAATCGATGGCATAGTGTTTGAAGATGCTTTGAGGTGCATCTGATTTCAGAGCTCTTGTCACATAGTGCATCATATCAATCTATAGCACTGTGGATTTTGTTTTGTATCAATATTATACATTGGTATGATGCATCATGTCTTTCTGCTGTACTATTGATTGTTATGATATTATATCAAGTACAGAGACCTGTGCAGTTACTGGCTGTGCACTGTTGCCAGTTGCTAAACCTTAATTTGTTGTTTTTGTTTTTGTTTTTTTTAAATTACCAAAACAGTTTTGGAGTTTTTTCTTCTTCAAAAGAAAAACTTGAATCATTTCTTTGTATGTATTTCCAGTCTGTGGTTTCTCACAAGTGTAACAGAGGGCAGGTCTATACTAGACCTTAAAGTAAATCTTAGATATGCAATTCCAGCTACAACAACTGCATAGCTGGAATCAATGTATCTAAGAACAATGTATCAGGCTGTCCTCACAGAGGAAGGTCGACTGGAGAAACCCTCCCCTTGATTTCCCTTACTCCTTGCGAGAATGAGTACCACCAAGATCAACTGTCGAACACTGATGGTTCGATTTAGTGCGTCCCCACTAGGCACGCGAAATCGAGCCCCAGAAGATCGACCCTTGATCTTCCAGTAAGTATAGATGTACGCAGAGAATGTGATATTCCCCTAAAACAGTAAGAATGTTCTGAGCAATTTTTAAGTGTTGTTTAAAGTTGGGTGATTGTGTGACCAGTTTTAGCTCCAAATAGTGTTAAATGTTTTCCCACAGAGTTATAAATCTTAAAACAAGGAGTGGGGAAGTTGAACAGGAGAAGGTGGAGGGGTGATAATAGAAATGGTAAGCTGCAATGCTAGGCACTGCCTTTCATGTATGATAGATGTAATTGATTATGAAAGATGTCCCATCTGACCATATCCTGCTTTCTGAGTTGAATGGTTTTTGCTTTATGGGTAATGGCTTCCAAAAAGTTTTCCAGTCCTGCCTGAACGTCCAGCATGGACGTTTTCGATTGCTGAAAACGAACCGACCTTCCATTGACCTGAAAAACATCATTCCAGTTGCAAGGAAGTGGATCCCTGCCATCTTACTTTGCGGCGTGAAGGGATGTTTAACAGCTCTAAATTTATCTTTTCCCTTCCCACTCATTCCCTTCAACCAGTGGAAGTGTGGTGTTTTCCATTAAAGTTACACCAGCATGACTGATTTTTTTTTTATTTATTTTCCTCACATTTGCTCGTGTCTACTGGTAACAGTTGTCTAAAGGTTGAAGATAGCTAAGAGTTTTTATCACTTGTGACTCTTTATTGTATAAAAAACATGATTACTGTTTCCAAAAAATTGCATCTCTTGCTACTGAGCAGATGGGAAACGTTCCATGGTGCTCTGTTTCTTTCATTTTAAAATGTGCAAAGAAAAATTTAATCATTCACTTCAGCTCTTCTTCTGCCTGGCATGAAAAAGTAATCGCCATATCTGTGCTGTAGGGGATTTTCCTGGGTGCCTGCTATTTGCATGTTCCTTGTGATTGATGAATATGCATTGAGTCAAGGCTGTCTAATGCATGGAAGCAACCAGTCTTAGAATCTTGATGTCTGATGTGATGTGCGTGTGGAGTGATTCTCTACATACATTGTGCCAACAGAATCGCTCGGTGTATTTGTGAGTGTATTTTAATCATATGCTTATCTCAGGTAGTACAGTGGGTATATTTCAATTTTAGTCCCAGGTAGAAGAATATAGACAACTGAAGGATACACTCAACAAAATGCCAAGTTTTCGACAACCTGAGAAATTAGAGCAGCCAAATGTTCCACAGGAGGCAGCAGTGGCAGCAGCAACACCTCCAAATAGCAACCTCCCAGTGCATGAGAAGAATGCAGCTGAAGAGCAAAAAGAGGTGAAAATCATTGGCTGCTACAGCAGTTATTTTCCCTGATGATTTTCAATTAGGGCTTGACATTTTTTGGACAAAACTTTTTGGACCCAAAATGCAGATTTGATTAGACTGAAATGATTTGCAAACTCTGATTGAATTTGCTAGACAGTTTTGGTTGAAACACAAATTTGGAAGAGCTCAATGTATCTTCAGTATTTTACAACTGAAATTTTCTTAGCTGCATGAAAAGTGCAGGTTTAAATGTAAAATCTGGGGAAGAGCTCTTTTTTTGGATCTCTGCAAATTGCGACTAAATATTTCTGAATGAAAACAAATGAGCTAGGAGGAATTACATTTAAATACCAGTACGTGTTGATTTCATAGTACACACAAAATGATGAAAACATATTTCCATTAACGGTCAGCATCTGTCATTAAGTAATTGTGTGAAATCCCAAATTTTGTGCAAACCTGAAAATTCAGTACATGTTGATAAAAATTGAAAACAGGCTGTAAAATAAACATCAATATTATCCATTGACATTATAAAAATTTAATTCTCCTAAGCCTAAAAAAAATGGAAGGCAAATATCTTTAGGCTTCATTTTAGAGTAAAAGTGGACTGAGTTATTTCATGTTGTTGTGTGTTAGTTGCATAGATCCAAGGACTAGATTCTGATACCCAGTATGTTCTGGTCATCGAGCGAAATTCTTCTCACCACAAGTAAATGTATCAGAATCTGGACTTTAATTTTTATTGCAGAGGACAGTTGATGTATGCTATTTTTGCTTAGGACTCCACAAGTTGTCAAAGACTTCAGTAGAACTCTACTTGTGGAATAATGTGCTTGTCATCATGAGTGAGGTTGGAAATCACACCAGTAGCATTTTCTGGGACATAACCAAATCTGAGACCATTATAAATTATGGTTTAGATATTCAGCAACCACTGCTTTCTGCAGGCTCATATTTGTGCCCTAAATAAAGCATATTCTCTTGCGCCAACAATTAATGTGGATCCACTTATCAATAAAGATGATTCTGTTTATACCTACAAATAGATAAACAGATGTCTAGCTGCTACTTGGATTTCATGCCGAGGCCTACATGACAGATGGCTGGAGTGATTATCAGACCTAATCACTGATGGGAATAGACAGGTGGATGTTTTCTTTTATGAACATTACAAAATGCTAAGCCTTTATGGAAGTTATGCAGAGGTTTTTATTGTGTCATGGACATCTTTGTAATGTCATGGAATTAATATTTCATTTCACCCAGGTACCCCAGAATGAGGGGAGTCCACGGGAAAGGGAAGAAATAAATTCCAAGAGGAGAGAGGATGGAGATGATCGTTTACATTTGGGAAGAAAAACACATGAAGGTCACTCTCACAAAGAACTGAATATTCAGCAGCAACAGGAAGCAGGAGAAGATGAAGAACAACACATGGACCAAGTTGAAGAGGAGCGTAGAAAGGAACTTGAAGAGGAGGAAATGGAGCAGGCAGGGCAACCTGAGCACTTGGTGGAAGAACAGGATCAAGCACCAGAGGAACATGAATGGAAAGAAGGGGAACAAAAAGGAGCAGCAGCCAATGTGCTGGATGATCACATTCACTCTGAGGTGCAGGATTCTCTTCTTGCCTTTAATTTACTGAACCACTCGTTTTAAAAATTGCCGTCCTTTCTGGCCTCTGTCAGCTGCAGTCCCTGCTTGGTATATGCAGTTGGTTGCAGGTGTAATTAGTATCGTTTGGATTTGAAGGCAGTTGAGCAGTAAGGCAGCATTTAAAACACAGCACTTAAATGGCTGGGACTCTAAGGCAATGGTTACACAAGCAAGTTTTGCTGACAACTGGTGGAATGTCCACACACAAAATGTGTTACATTGACAGTTTGTTGACAAAACTCAGCACTTTTGCCAGCAGTGTTTTGCCTCTCAGCCATGAAGTATAACGCTGCTGCGACAGATTATGTAGACAGTAAAGGTGTGTGGATGTTCTTGGGGGGCCTTCTCTGGACAGGCAGTGCATCTAGAACAATGGGCAGCTCTGTCTGCTTTACTTCTGGGTGCCTGTTTTGTTGAGAGAGTGGCTGAGCAGTCAGAGCAGAGTACGCTACTCTTCCAGTTGGCTTTTGTGGATGGCTGAACTCTGTGATCAGAAGTTTTGTCCAGAAATCGCTTCCAGCTGTGACTTCCATCAACAGAGTGCTGTAGTGTAACCATAGCCAAAGTGTATTTTTAGAGTTAAAGACAAGATTTAAGTGCTTTTTGATTTGGAGGTAAGTGTCTAAGTGACATTAATTCCACTTGCGAATAACTGTAGCTGCAAAAATTAGACAATGTCTAAAGTTTGGAGATTGTGGGAGGGGGATGTTTGCTTCTGAGGCTTGGGTGGGGCTCTCTTTGCAATTTGGTCATTGGTATTAGTCCAGTAAACACTCTTCATTCAAGTGTTTGCTAATATTTTGCCCAAGCATTTTAAAAAAGATGAGCATGCCTAGGGAGCAAAGGAGATTAATATACAGCAAGGGCAAGCTGTGAAGCTTTAAGTGGAAACAGTAAGATATGGAATTTTATATTCTGAGTCAAGTTTCAAGCAGAAAAAATAATTTATTAGTCTCATCCTTGTCCCTGTCTGCACTTATCCGTCCAATAAATTCATCATACTATTATGGAAGAACTTTGTCCAGACCAAAACAGCAGGGACATAGTAATATAGGAGACTATGATTTGGCTGCAATGACAAAAAATTGCACAATGGCTGTATTGTGGTAATGCTTTTAAGATGTGCCATTTACCTGACTCTGCTTGAGTAGCTCCGATGTATTTAGGGTATATTAAGTTTGACTCCATGATAACAAGGGTTACTCTTACAGATTGAACCTCTGTAATTTGGAATTTTCTCATCCAGCAACATCCATAATCTGGCGTGATTTTAGTTAGTTGGATGACCACTTATCATGGGTGTGGCTAAGTTTCTTATGATCCCATAAAGTTTGCTTGCAGCCACCAGTCCTGGCTCTCAGTGTTCTGTGTTTTTTAGTTCTAATTTACCCCTAAATGCCTTCTAAAACCCCAGTAAGCAGTGGAAGTGTTGGCGATGTGGTAGTGAGTACTGACCTCCCATGGTCCAGCATCAGTCAGGTCCCAAGGGTGCCGGATGAGAGGGGTTCTCAACCTGTATTTATACACTGTTCTCCATCTGATCTGCATATTGCCTGCATAGTTCCCCACTTCTCACAGCCATTCCTTTTTTGCCATGAGTGGTTTTTGCTTGTCTATTGCTGGTAGAAGTTCTGCCAAGAATGTCATTCCAATCGTGAAGGGAAGTATGTACCCAAGAATACAGGTTCATAAGTGTATATATTCAGATACGTTTTTCCCACAGGAAATTGTCACACAAAGTGTAACTAAAAGATACAAACTGGCCTATGAAGAACAGTTGGAACAGCAGCAACTGGCAGCCCAAAGAGTTGAGGAAGCCAAACGGCTAAGGGAACATCAGGAATCTCTACACCAGCAGAGGCTGAAAGGGCAATTATTGCGTCAGCAGCAGCTTCAGGAAAAGGAGCTTGCACTACAGAGACAGGCTGAACAAGGAGAAGAACAGTACAAAAACCAGCTAAGGTTAACAGTTGCCCTTACACGTGTGCTATGGTCTGCGCTCTCGGTTTCCTGGGATATGCCTACACACTGGTGTAAATCACAGTTCAAGGAGACATACCCGGCTAGCTGCCATCAAGCTAGTGCACTAAAAGTAGAGGGTAGTTGTTGAGGTGGGAGCAGTGAGAGAGGCTTACTGCCCCAAGTACATGCCAAGTGTCTTGGACATTTATACATTCTTTTACCTAGCACATTTATGTGGCTTGCTTTGTGCTACCTGATTATTGTTCACGCCAGCAGTGGCTACCTGTCAGCCGTGCTGTACAATGATAATTTTCAGCTTTTGAAATGTGAAGACCTTTATTACACAGCATTTTGAATACTAGACTCTGATTTCATTTCTTAGCCCTCCACATTTTCAGAGCACTGTACAGACACTAAATTGTGTCCTTGTAACAGCCTCCCAAATAAGAAAGTACTAAGCACCATTTTGGTAGTTTGGGAAACATGCAAAGGCTAATAAGGTATCCTACACAAAATTGTCATGTTCCACAATGTATATTTCCTTTTAAAATGCTAATGGAAAAACTTTAGCTAAAAGTAATGTTAACCTGGAAATCCTTTTTTAAAAAGTCACAACTGTCTCTGTGAAACTGAGACTGTATTTTTGCATATAATTGTTTAGCCAACAAGGTCATTATGAGAATATGGACCATGATATTGTACAAGGAGAAGAGGGTCAAGCTATCCATGAAGAGGATGGAGGTGAGACTGAATTCTTTTTTTCTTTTCACTGTCTTCAATGTCCAGTTGTCTCATCCCTTCAGAAATAAGTACAGGTTGAACTTCTCTAGTCCAGCACATTCTTGTCCAGCAACATCTGTAATCCAGCATGATTTTAATAGTTTAATGTGCAGTTAATTAGCTGTAATTTACCCCAAATGTCTTCTAAGAGCCCAGTAAGCAGTGGAACCATTTGGTATTGCTGCTAGATAATATTGACATCCTTTAGTCCAGCAAATTCTCTTGTTTGGCACCAGTCAAGTCCTGAGTGTGCCAGACTGAAGAGGTTCAACCTGTGTATCTGTTTTGGATAAAAATAAGAGCATACTGTATTTTGTTTACAATTAAAATCAGAGACTTTAAGGTTGATTTGGTTTTTTTTTTGTGTGTGTGTGTGGCTATATTGCCTAAGATATGGGTGTAATTATGATAACATGCAGAGAAAAGGAAGAATGGGCTTGTAATGAAGGCACTAGACAGGCCTGAAGAGATTTGGATTCAGTTCTGGGCTCTGCAGCAAAACTCCAATGTGAATTTGGGCAAATCACTTAATTTTTCTGTATCTCAGTTTCCCATCATTAAAATGAAGACAGTATGCTTCTGTCTTGTTTATTTGTATCTTAAGCTCTTCAGGTCACAGACTACTAGGCATAGCTACCATAATGGTGTTGTTTTCTAAGTTGGGGACTCCAGGAGCTACTATAATACTCATACTAATAATTAATTTTGTCAGTGTATGAAAGGGACAATCAGCATCAAGATGAAGCTGAAGAAGTGGAAGATCAGATTAATGCAAATGAGCAGCAAGAACCAGAGCATCAAACAGAGAATCAGCAGCCGGACGAGCCAGCGGTAAGACAAATCTGGCTGTTGAAATAAGATCCTGTACACAATTAAAATTCTTCATTTAATTATATTTGTTTTGTTATAAATTAGCAGGGTCTTCATTGTTGAAAGATAGCATCAGGCCTACCAGTGGGCTAAGAAAGCAGGCAAAGGGGGCAACTGTCCTGGAACCCAGAGATTCAAAAAGGGCCTGTGGCTGCTGCAACCTTACATTACTGCCAGAGAGCTGCCATGGCATGGTCTGGAAAATGCTGAGTGCTAGCTGCCCCCTGCCCTGCCCCTTCCACCCATGACTGTGCCCCTTCCTAAGCATGGCATCAGCCCCCTACCCTTCTTGCCCAGGGGCCTGACAAGTCTGTCACCCTCTATCCCATTCACCTCCCCCTGCCCTGTAGACAGAATGCCTTCAACATGCCAGATCGATGCTTCTGGTGCAATCCTGCATGAGGATTTTGACACTTTTGGGACTTGCTCCGGGAATACTCAGATACAAAAGAAATAAACGCACATTTTATCGGCTTTCTGGGACAGCAGATGCCACTTAGGGAGGTGCGGAGAATCCAGTTCTATATTATATAGTTGGTTCAGTTCTGTGATCTTGCATGCTTTCATTTCTGTTTAGTAGACTAGATTGTGTGACATATTTAAAGTGAAGGATATTTATTAGCCTAGAGATGTTACCAATCTTTTGGTAGCTGAGGTATTTAATCTACAGGTTGATAATGGATAATGAATGTAAAAGAAGGAAGAGCATTTATTGAATAGCAAAGATTGAGGAGATTTCAGGCATTTTCTCCTTTTAGTAATTGATACAAGTGTGGGTCAGATCAGTATACAGCCATGTAGTACAGAGAACAACTTTTGTGAGTTACATGGAGTCAGGCCCAATCAGAGTTTGACACTTAACTCTGCTGACCTGTCTTTGCTGCCTTAACAGAGCTGTGCATTATCGCTTGCTGTAACATCAGTAACCGAAAACCTTGCACTATCCTCTGTGAAATGAGTTGGTACGCTCAGTCTAGTTTCTAGTAGACAGATGTGCACATCACAGTTGTATCCTTATTCAGAGCTGACGTACTTACTTCCAGTGCTGCAAATCTGCCACTTTTCATAACCACTAAGGTTTTGATTAAGTGCCCACTGAAGCCAATTCAAAAACTCCTGTTGGCTTCAGTGGGCACTGGATTAGCCCTGAAGTAACTATTAATATAACAACTGGATTTGCTGAGACAAATGTGTCTCTGATACACCCTTGTAAAAATTGCAGAAGGCAGTTATGGAAGATGTTAACCCAGCCGATGATCCTAACAATCAGGGAGAGGATGAGTTTGAAGAAGCTGAACAGGAGAGAGAAGAGAATCTACCAGACGAGACTGAGCAGCACAAACAAAATAATCACAAGCAGGAGAATCCTGAGATGGAAGAACATTTAGTGGTGAGCAGATAAAAGGAAACATTTGTAGCTCTCCTACAATTGTGTGTACATATTTACAGCTAGGTTGAGAATGGGTGTGCTAAAGATGCTGTGCGAGGAAGAACGGTAACAAATGTTCAAACTTTGTTACCAAGAGACCGAACTTTGTTGGTTTGTTTGATTTAATGGTCATTTTTTATACTATATGCAGCACACACAGGTAAAACTACAGAACTGTTTGACTTTGTCTCTAACCCTCCTCATTCCACTGCCAGGCTCAATGCCTGGTTTTGCTACCATCACATGTCACCTTGTACACTGCATGAACAACTTCCCATTCGAGTTTTCCAAGCCACTGTCCTGTCTTTTACTCATATACTTCATGAAAAGCTTTTCTGTGATGTCAGAATAATCAGCCTGGTATTTTTTTTTCTCCTCTGTGTTTTCCATTCTATCCTACCTCTTGTATTTGCCACTAGACCAGGGGCCGGATCTGGTCTTCCAGGGTTAATCCCCAGCAGATCCCAGCTCTATATTTACCTGCACCGGCGTCGAGTGATTGTAGCTCTCGTTACTTGCAGATTGCTGTTTGTGGCCAATCAGAGCAACGGGAAGCAGTGTCCCAGTCTGCTCCACAGATTGCCCACAAATGATGATGTGCAGCCTACGAGAACTGCAATCATCTGATACCTGTGAAGGCGCAGTTAAATATAGCAGCGACAGCATGCGAGGGACTAACCCTGGCAGGCCACTGCTTTGTTATTGCCCATCACTGTATTAGACTGTGAACTTCTTATGGCAGGCAGGGAGTCTAATTGTTTGTATGTTTTTAGTAGTCTGACTTGTGTTGTGCCATGATTTCATTATAAACAGTCTGCTGTCTTTTATTTTAATTTAAATTAATGTAAAGGAGGTAACCAGTCTAATGTTAATGATGTTCTACAAATTTTGTGCATTAATATGTTGGAATATAGCAGATTTTAGTTGCAGCAAGTAGCTCTAACAATCTGCATTACTAGCACGTTTCCATTCTGTTTCTGAAGATGGCAGGAAATCCTGACCAGCAAGAAGATAATGTGGATGAACAGTACCAAGAAGAGGGAGAGGAGGAGGTAATAAAGAGCATAAAGTACATGTGGAATTCAGGTGGTAGAACAACAAATCTCAGTTCACTTTGACTGTCAGTGAGTTTTATAAAATTTAAAAAGTGTCTTTTTTCTGACTTCATAAAAGATGGGAAGTATTCATCACTTCTCCCTTGCCGTTGATGTAACACTTCAATTGTAATTTTTTCCTTCAAGTACTTATGCTGATGTACAGGAGTCCATTAATTTCATGTTTAATTTTTAGCTTAATTATGTAGTTACTGAAACGATTAAGCCAATGACAAGTTAGGAAAAAGAGACACAATCCTCTAGCTTCGGATGAGCAAATTTTTTTATGTCGGGCCCCACTTTTTACTCCTGTAATTAGCAGGTCCTCCCCGCAACAGCCCCAGAAGTGACATGTTGTACTCCCTCACATGGAAGTGGGTCAGGGCACAGCGGTGCCCATTTTTCTGAGGCCCTTGGGCACCAGAGCTAGCAACTAATCTGCTATTGACTCTCCTATTCCTAGTGATAGTCTTTGTTCCAGCAAGTGCGTCCAAGTATATGACCAAAGTAGAGTAAGGAACTTCATATTTCTGCTTCTTATGAATTTTCCTGTAGACACTCGTAAAACATTTCAGTACTGGCAAGCCGCTGGTAGAAACAGTTTTTGTTTTTTTTTTAAAAAGGACTAATTTTTACCACACCCTCTTTATGCTACTGTAGCAACAAAAAAATCTGTAAATTATATTTTCTTATAATTTAAGATCTATTTACATAGCTGGAGTGGTGTAAAAGGGCCTTCATGGGAACCTGAGTTGAGTCCAAGCCTTTTCACTATGCCCAAGCAGTCAGAAACTAAGACACATTGAAATATTGTTAAAAATAGAATCTTCAGCTTTCCTGCGACTAGAGTATCCAGTTAAAAATCATGTCACTTGATCCTATAGCTATTCCATTAACTAACCCCTGTAAAAAAATGATGATAGGAATCATGTGGGCAAGACTGGGGTAAAATAAACCTGCGCATGGAGGCGGACACATGACTTCCACTGACATCAACTGATGGTATACAGCTAAACCATTGTGAACTACGGGTATATCTATACTATCAGGAAGATAGACCTGGTCAGGGTTGATCTTCCAGATTCAATTTCATGCGCCTGGTAGAGATGCACAAAACTGGACTACCTGGGATCAGCAGTCGACCCCGTACTCCTCAATATTTTGAGGAATAAGGGAGGCCTCCTGTCGACCTTCCTCTGTGTAGATGGCCAGGTAAGTCAATTGCAGATAAGTTAATTCTAGCTATGCAATTGCTGTAACTAGAATTACGTATCTGCAATCGACTTAACTCCCCAGTGGAGACCAAACCCAAGAATTCACTCCAAAGGGGTATAGAATTCAGTGTCCTAGCTCTGCAGTGAGCAGTCTGTTGTGAAACTTGTGAGTTTTTGCATAGTATCTGGTATTCAAGCACTGTCAGTAAGAACTAGGAATATATTGGTCAGCCAGAAAAAAGTAAGTTGCTTTGTGTTTGTTTAATAAACAAAAGTTAATGCTCAAATGATCTCAGAGATGCGTTTCACAGATTAAGATACACAGGATTTAAGACAATGGGATTACTCACATGTTGACTCTGAGGTTCTGTTTTGCTAGGATCATATTTGCCATTGGCTCATTTTAAAGGAAACCAGAAATTTGCAGAGATGTCTGGTTGTGCCTTTTAGGTCCAGGAAGATTTGACTGAAGAGAAGAAAAAGGAATTAGAACACAATGCTGAAGAGCCGTATGGTGAAAATGATGAAAATGTAGGTACAATAAAAAGCAGGTTGAGATATCATGAACAACGCTACAGTCGTAGGCATCACACAATAAAGAGCGTAGCTCACTTCTAAGCACAACTCTCAGACTCTGTCTTAACTTCTTCCTGCCACACGTCACTCTGTGTTCCTAGCAAAAATCCTTTCAACTGGGAGAGTCTCCAGCTCTAGCATCTACAATTCTTTTACCAACTCTCCCAGGTTCAGATGAAACCACTCCATTTTCACCTGCCTTCACCTATATAAATGATCTTAAATTTTGCTCCGACCCTCCCACACACACATCAGAGCTGCAAATTTTATTCTGTGGCCTCCAAAACACACAGCCCAGAAGCTCTCCCTGAATCGGTAGTGCGTCGTGCAGTGTGCTTTTCTGTTGTTTATGAGGGTTATGGGATTATGTAAGTTTTACATTATAATCGCCTTTAATAATGTGACTCTCTGAAGGTATCATCCTGCTGCTGTGAACTCAGTGGAACTTTTGACATGAACTGCCACAGGATCAGATTGCAGAGGATGAAATTTTCATCCCCACTGCAGCCTCTGTGGCATAATACAGGCCTATGAAAAACCCCAGAACTAGATATGGGATAGTTCCCATGGCAAAAGAATTCTATAGGACAGCTTCAGGCTGCTTTATGTAGACCACTTTGCAAGCATTCAACATAGGCCAGCCTCTACCCCATTCATTATCTCTACCAAGATTTTGGCTTATGACAAATCAGCCTCCAGCACATCTGGGAATTAGGTGGCTTAAAGCAACCTTTGCCCTCACTTCCTCTGAACTGTAACTTCTATCCTACACCAGAATTTTACCCTAACTCAGTCGTTTTCTGGGATGTGCTGTAATCACCATAGAATATGTATTTTTAAGTTTTATGGGTAGATATACTTTCACTGAATCCTTCCATTTTGTTTTGTTCCAGGCTGATGGAAAACACAATGAAGGTGCAGACCATGAGCAAGGAATTCAAGAAGAAAACAACCCAAAAGAAGGTCATGAAGAAAATTATGAGGAAGAGGAAGAGGAGGAGGATGAAGGTGGTGCCATTGCAGCAAAAGCCCATAGAAGAGGGGAAATGTAACTGTTTTGTTTCATGGGCCATGTTCAACACAAGATTCTTGCTTGAAATGAACTTTTTTTCTAAGGATATTTAATTACAATAATTCAAAGTTTGTCTCCCCCCCTTTTTTTTTAACTTTTCTATTAGGTGCTTTCATACATATACGTGAATATTGCTATTTTGATATTCTGAATTAGCATCTCTTTTATATTAAGAACACAAGGACAGACAATGGAATGGATCTTATTTTCATAATACTGGTAGGCTGTGTCTACACTAGCAAGTTCTTTTGAAAGTTTTTCGAAAGAAGGGGGCTCTTTCGAAAGATCCTGCAGAGCGTCTACACACGTGTTCTTTCGACTGTAAGTCAAAAGAGTGAGGTGCTCCTTTCAAAAGTGCCCTTCCATTCCTGTTTCAGGAAGAGTTCCTTCTTTCGAAAGAAAACACGTATAGATGCTCTTCAGGGCCTTTCTTTCAAAAGAGCACCCCTCATGCTATCTGATTTTTTTTTTTGATCCCTGGCCCATTCTTTCAAAAGCGTGGGAGTTGTGTGGATGCTCTCTTGCGAAAGAGCAGATCACTCTTTTGATCTGCTTTTGTGTATGTGGATGCACTCTTTCAAAAGAAGTTCTTTCGGAAGACATGTTTCGGAAAGGCTCCTTGCAAAAGATATCTGTAGTGTAGACATACCGGAATGTTTTAAAAAAGCATTTTTCATATAAATTTTAACTTTCATATTGCCCGAGTTTGGGGGAGAAAAGCATTTAGTCTGAACTGTAACTTATATGGGAAGTGCTCTCGTGCCTGAAACTATTCAACCGTGGTCCTCAAAGGGTTTCATAGCCTTCAATGAGTCATGTGTGAGTAAGGGCTAGCAGAATTATACACTAAAGCCCCGATCCTGAAATTCTTTTGTTCTTAACTTTTAGGCACGTCTCATTTGCTTTAATGGGACTATCCGCATGCCTGCAAGTAAGCATGTGCATAAGTATTTGAAGGATCAGGTCTCAGTGTGTAGATGCAATACAACTTTAAAACATGAATGCTATACATACTTTAAGACTACAAAGCTGTTAGCTGCTTATGTACAATTGTTAGAAACGTGTGTCAGGGTGCTTCAGATACAGAAAACACTGATAATAAAAGATGGTCTGCAGGTAAAGTAAATGTAGAATGCCTGGGGAGTTGGCTACATACTGTGACATAGATGCATATCCGAATAGTCTTATCAGTTGAAAATATATACAGCACAAGAATGATGAACATTTACAGAAGGAATATACTGTTGTACTCAGCTGGTGAATAACAAAGCAATGACAAAACTGTAAGCACTAGTAGGTTAATATTCAGTATGCAAGTCCAACAACTAATGTAATTGAGGTGCATGAAAATATACAATATTTGTACTGTTATACGCCTTTGTTTAATTTAAAGGGGTTAGGCTATAATCTAATCATTGTGGTACTCTTGAATTAACCCCGAAGAATGGAAATCTGGATTTCCAAGGCTATGTCCCATTTCTGGAAATGAGGCATACCATAGCTACAACCATGAAGGTGATAATATATAAAGGAAAGTGTGTTTCACTTTACTTTTTTAATGATACATAACTAATAATGTTTAGTTTAACTTTTTAATATAAATGTAATTTAAATCATTTTCTACTAACTCAACTATACTTTTTAAGATGGTTTTACTAGTTCTAATTTTTGAAGTGTTCTCTCTCTCTCTCTCTCTCTATATATATATTACATTTCATAGGAATATTTTGGTTAACGTGTATTTTTGGATTTTCCCATTACCATATTTACATTATGTATAAAAATACCTTTTTATGTAATACTGTAAAATGTATGATATGTACATAATCTTCAGAATACAATTATTTTGATAAATTGGTCTGAGTTTTTTATGTCACTGTTACAGAATTTAATTATTTGAGACTTTATAAAGGTTGCCTGCAGTCAATAAAACTGGAATGTGGGTTACCAGTGTTTTTCCAGTGTGGCATTTATTGTTCATTTTTCTACATGTCCATTCTACTTTTTATGAGAATGTTTTCATGGAGGTGGTGACGGTGAAGAGGGAACTGCCACAATCTACAGCAGCGGTGGGATTTTCTAAAGCACTGTGTGATGGCTTTGTTTAGTTTCCATTGAAGTCAGTGGTAAAGCTCCCATTGAACTCAATCAGAACAGAGTTTGGCCAACACAGAGCTCTTCAAAAATTCCACTGCATTTCTCCACATTGTTGTAAAACATTGACTGATTAAGATGTTGGGATCTTTAATCTATATTTGAAAGTGGATCTCTCTTCCCATATTAGTCACTGAAGTGCGCTACACATTTCACACTCAGGTCCTTTGAATTTCTCCCCTCCCCCAGCCATCCACCTGTATTCACCTGGCTGTGGGTAGTACCAGTGGCTGTTCAAATCAGACATTTGTGCCACGGGAACCGATTTACACTCATGATAATACAAGTTGAAGCTCCTTCAGGAATTGACCAGCGTCAGACAAGAGAATCTGCTGGACAATGGGAGGTCAATATTTTCTAGCACATTGCCAGCACTTACACTGCTCATTGGGCTCATAGAAAACATTTGGGGTGAATTACAGCTAAACAACAGCACAGAACACTGAGAGCCAGGACTGGTGGCTGGAAACAAATTTTATGGGATCACAGGAAACTTGGCCACACCCCTGGTAAGTGGTTGTCTGTGTAACTAAAATCATGCTGGATTATAGAGTTTGCTACATGAGAGAGTTCTGGATTAGAGAGGTTCAACTTGTACTGACTTTTCAGATTGGTCACCAAATCAAAACCACAGATTATTTGCTGAGCTCTACTTAATTGTTTTGTGGAAATCGAGCCACTGTTTTGTAGTACCATTTGCTATGCGTGTGGTAAATACCCCACCTTTATCATGCAGTAGCACCCCAGAATGCTAGGATGTGCTTTCATGATGCTTCAGTAGGGCCTAAAGCCAACAGCAGGATCGGATATAGTATTGTTTTTTTTTCCTTGAACAAATAATTCTTTCTTAGGGTGACCATACGTCCCCTTTCGGGCACCAGGAAGTCACCCCACTTTATTTTTAAAAAGGGGCTCATTGCCCTGTATTTGCATCTGGCTCCTGGTTCCCCGCGGCTGGGGAGCCAGGAGCCAGATTGGCATAGCTGCTGCCTGGCTCCCCAAGCTATGTGGAGCTGGGACGTGCACTGGTGTGGCTGGCCCAGATCGCAGTTCCCCCCAGCTCAGGGTGGGGCGGAACTAAGAGGAGCCCAGTTCCCAGCTCCCCACAGCTCAGGGGAGCCAGGAGCTAGACTGGTGTAGCTGCCGCCTGGCTCCCTGAGCTGTGGGGAGCCAGGTGCTGCACCGGCATGCTGCCACCTGGTTCTCAGCTCCCTGATCTATGGGGAGCTGGAAGGCACACTGGCATGTGCTTCTGCCCAGTTCTTATTTCCCCACACCTTGGGGGAGCCTGGAGGAGCCCGTTTCCCAGCTCCCCGCAGCTCTTGGGAGCCAGGAGCCAGACCAGTGCAGCTGGCTTCTGGCTCCCCAAGCCACAGGGAGTTGGGAGCCACGTGGGCACAGCTGGTACCTGGTTACTGTCTCCCCAAGCCACACTGCCATGGATCTGGCTCCCTGCAGCTTGGGAGCCGAAGCCAGACCAGTGCAGCTGTTGCTCCCTTCCCAGCTCCCCTGAGCTTGGAGAATCTGGGAGCTGCAGCTGACCCCTCACAGCTAGGGAGCGCCCCCCCCCGCCCCACTGCGATAAGGTGGCAGCCTCCACAGGGCAGCCACTGCCTTACTTGTAGGGTGGCTATCCATCCTGCTTTGACTGTGATACCTAGTGTCATCCTGTTCCATATTTGGCCTAGGGAGATATGGTCACCCTATTCTTAGTTGAGGCAGTAATCATCACCACCTTTAGAAAGTATCACAGCAGTTAATGCTTAATGAGAACAGCTCAAGAAAGCTGCCTATTTTGTCAAAAAATGTCCTTCATAACGGGCTTATTCAGTTCAGAAGAAAGTGGCTTAGACTGAAGAGCTAGGGCTTTGGTAAGAATTAAATCATTCTTTAGTGACAACATTGTTTAATAATTGTTATGGATTTTCACAGGGGCTGAGAGAAATGGAGCATGTTTTGAAAAAACATGATACTCTGAATAGATGCTAAGCTTCATGGTGAATGAATGGTGATGTGCTTTCTTGCTGTTTACAAAATGCAGTGGAGGCTCTCCTGTTGAGGAGTTGTACTTTTAAAGTCCAATGCCAACATTTTTAAAATATAATTGATATAGCTGTCTAAACTAAGGGCCATTTTCCAAAGAATTAAGAAAACTTCATTATAGTTTCATGATAATGACATCTTTAATTTAAATTAATGCCCTCATAGATAGTTGTAAAGCAAGTGTGAGGAACACACTTTGTTAAGATTGATAGACTCTGGTCCTCATGTATATCTTACTACCTGAGCAGTTCAACTGAAAGCAATGGCTTGCAGAATCTAACCCTTCATGCAAACATCCAGTAAACAAAGTCCAGGGATTCTGAGTATTCAAGTGCTTTGTTCAGTATATTCAACTAGTGAATTACACTAAGGGCTAACACTACTAATTTAAACCACAAAGAGCACGGAAATTCACAGTTAAGAAATTGGTATAAAATTTTTAAAAGCTTTTCATTTTGTTCATCTTTAGCCAACAAGAAACTCTCTTCAACCAAGTTTATCGCACATGCTGCAGAGTATGTGGCCTTTTGCCAAATTAGGCTGTAGCTTCACAAAACAAAACAAAAAGATGTCCTGTAGCACCTCAAAGACTAGCAATTTTATTTATTAGGTAATGAGCTTACATGGGTAAGACCCACTTCATCAGACTGTGGAGCAGAAATGAGCGAGCAGGGTAAATATAAAGCAGGGAGAGGGGAAGAAAGGAGGAGGGAGGGGAAAAAAGGGTGGCAAGAATCACCTGTCATTCAGAGAGCCTCTGGAGAGATTAAATTAAGTAGAATGGCTGCTATTCTTGCTCGTTTCTAAGGTGGGGAAACTTTGCTTGTAATAGTAACAGAGAGAAAGCCGTGCTAGTCTATATACTATCAAAACAGTCAAGTAGCACTTTAAAGACTAACAAAATAATTTATTAGGTGAGCTTTCGTGGGACAGACCCACTTCTTCAGACCATATCCAGACCAGAACAGACTCAATATTTAAGACACAGAGAACCAAAAACAGTAATCAAGGTGGACAAATCAGAAGAAAAAAAAATCAAGGTGAGCAAATCAGAGAATAGAGAGGCAGAAGGGGGGGGAGCCAAGAACTAGATTAAGCCAAGTATGCAAACGAGCCCCCTATAGTGACCCAGAAAATTCCAATCTCAGGTCAAACCACGTGTTAATGTGTCGAATTTGAATATAAAAGACAAATTCGACACATTAACACATGGTTTGACCTGAGATTGGAATTTTTTGGGTCACTATAGGGGCTCATTGGCATACTTGGCTTAATCTAATTCTTGGCTTTCCCCTCCCCCTTCTGCCCCTCTACTCTCTAATTTTCTCACCTTGATAATTTTTTTTCTGATTTGTCACCTTGATTACTGTTTTTGGTTCTCTGTGCCTTAAATATTGAGTCTGTTCTGGTATAGCTATGGTCTGAAGAAGTGGGTCTGTCCCACAAAAGCTCATCACCTAATAAATTATTTTGTTAGTCTTTAAAGTGCTATTTGACTGCTTTCTTGTTTTGCTTGTAATGTGTAAGATAACTGAGATCCCTCTTGAGCCCCCACTTAAGTGTGTCATACTTGCAAATGGAATTCATCTGCAGCAGCAGCTCGAGCCGTAGACCCTTTGGAATCGACACTGGAGCACCATGTAACACACTCCAGAGCCCCTCTCTGAACGCTCCGGCTAGCTCCCAGGGGTGTGGTGGGATGGAGGGAAGGGTTGTGTAATCTGGATGGCTGGCTGCCCTAGCCCCCTCCCTTCTACCTGGACCCTACCCACCCCCCGCACCCACCCACTGTCCAGGGGTCCAGCAATCCTGTCACCCCGATCCAAAGTTTACAGAAGTCAAGGAAATAGCTTAATGCCCTGAATGGCTACATGAGGGTCTTCCCCGCCCACTATCAGGTCCTTTATTCCTGTGTTTGAAAATGTGCTTCCAGAGTGATGATCAGTCTTACTGAGGAGTGAATGTTTCAATTTTGTAGTTTTTGAGCAATGCATTAAATCACTATATACAGCAAAGCATAGACAAATCTGTCTGGTTTGTGGTTACTGACCCTTTATGATTTCCAGCTCTTGCGTTAAAAGCACCTGTTTACAATATTCTATTTGTTTTATGAATGATGTTCAGCTGTTCCAAGCTGCAAGGGTGAATGCTTTTCTCATGAGGTAGATACTGCTGTAGAATAAAGATGTTGATTTTCCAGTGAGTACAGCAAAGCTGTCATAACTTTTACATATTGTTTCATTCTGTTCCAAGCATGAGAATGTAAACACACTTGCTTCCAAAAATTATTCAAGCTCACCAAAAATCATGAGATTTGCTTCAAAATCACGATTATGTAAAATATTGTGTGTGTTCTTGCTTACTTTTAAGAATGAAGGCTGAAATCATCCCATAACCACTTGAGCCCCTAGAGCTGCTTTAAGGATAATGATAATCACCACAAGACTCATGACAAAATCATGAGAACTGACAACACTGGCTTTGTGACTAAGGCACTGGACTTGGATTCAGGAGCTCTGAACTGAATTTCTTCTCTCTCACAGAGGGAACTGTAGTGTAGACACAGCCTCTTTCGAAAGGGGAATGCAAATAAGGCAAACTGAAACTGCAAATGAAGCACTGATTTACATATCTCATGCATTGTTTGCAAAATCTTGTGCGATCTCACTGCTGAAAGCCTCCTTTCAAAACAAAAGCAGCAGTGTAGATGGGGTTCTTTCAAACAAAAACCCCATTTATGAAAGAACTCTTCTTCCTGAAAAAAAGCTAGGAATAAGAGGGCTTTTGCAAAGGGTTTTTTTTTTGTTCAAAAGAACCCCATCTACACTGCTGTTTTCGTTTTGAAAGGAGTCTTTTGGAAGCGAGATCGCACAAAATTTTGCAAATGATGCGTAAATCAGCATTCATTTGCATTTTCAATTTGCCTCATTTGCATTCTCATTTCAAAAGGGGACTGTACTATAGATGCAGCCATTCCATTTGAGTCGTAATCTCTGTGCCTCAATCCCCCAGCTACAAAATGGAGTTAATTCTTCAGCTCTGTGACTGCTTAGACTACTAGGGAAGTTACTGTATTTTGCCCTTTGTCTGTACAATGACTAATACAAACCTCTCCTGAATTTTGGTTGCTAATACAAATAACTGTTAATTCAAGTAAATAATCTGAAACACTTTTATGACAACAAAGCTCTTTATATTCATTTTATGTTGGCTATTTTATATTTGACAGGTATCGTAAGAAATTATTACAATTTTTGAAGTAGCTTTTAAAAAAGATACTTTTCAATACTAGCTGTAATGAAACCTTATCTCTAGGGAATTGGAGAGAAATCATTTGACATCTCACATTCCTTAACAGCAAAAAAGGTGTGTGTGTGTTATTTTGGAGAAGTTGCCATCTTTAATGAGCCAATGACCTCCAATTTGTCAGAGGTGCTTAGCAGCAGGCAGTTCTCAGTTCACCAAAAATATAGCATTTTTCACAGGCAAACTATCTTTTGAGTGCATGTGAAAATTGACTTAATCCATGGGTATTCCAGATAGAGCGAAATCATTCCATGAGCAGCAGCAAGTGTGGGACAGAATTCTCCACCTACACTATTAAAAAGTCAGTCCACAGACTTTTTATTGCAGGAGCTGCAAAACAGTGTTCTGAGGCAGTAACAACTGCAGGGAATTGATCTAGCCAGATAAGTGACAGACTGGTTCACATTCTGACCAGCATTCTATCACATTAACATAAACCCATTTTATGCCATTTAAATGATGAGCCAGAAATGTCATGAGCATGGGCAATGTACGCAAGGGATGGCATTGCCTTCCCAAAACTGCCTATACTCTTTGGCCACCGGCGAGGGCTGGGTCCACTGCATTGCAGCCCAGGGCTCCAGCTGCTTTGGCCAGCCAGAAGCGTGGGGCCATGCCACCTTCTGGGACAGGGGGATACTAAAGTGCTTGGGGCTCTTCAAGGCTAGGGTTTGGCTCCATGCGGGAATAAAAGGAGAGTTGTGAAAGGGGTGCAGCCTGCAGCAGAAAGTGTGTGGCTGGAGCTTCCCTTCTCCAGGTGAGCCTTCACCCACTGCCCATGGTGACGACCCATATGTTTGTTGTTTGGTTATGCAGATTTCCTTCAGAGCCAAAGGGTTTCTGTATGGGTCTAGGATCTGAAGTGGACTCGTGCTGTATAATATAATACAGTATGTGCTTCTCTAAAATTTTCAACTAAAATTACTGTATCTGTGAGAGCCTGTAACACTTTGTGCAGTGGGAAATAGAACTGGGTTGTACCAGTGGATCTTCAACATCTTCAGCATTATACATTTAAGCCAATACTGCCTGCAACAAAAAATGCTATATAATAGCCAGGGGCTAATAACTTAGCCAGGGGGTACGGTGGAAGGTAGACATTACTGAGGCAAACCATATGTCTGGTTTAAATAATTTTGAATAATTCATCCTGTTTGAATTTAAGGAGATTGCTGCTGAAGCAGCCATTTCAAATGTGCCTTACATATCAGAACTGGGCTTTTCAGGCCAGAATGAACACGCTATGCTTAAGGGGCAATAAATATAATGGGTTATAATCATGCTCTTGTAGGCTGAGGCATTGATCTATTTGCCATTGAAATCAACACCAAACTCTTCTTTAATATCAGGGCTGTGTCAAAACTGCTGAGAACAGTCAGCAAAAGACACACAATTTGCATATCTTTTGCCAAGAGTTCCATTGGAGAGGTTTTCCTGACATTTGGCCAGAACACATGAAGCCAAATGTCGGGAAAACCCCCTCTGTTGAGATATCCCTTCTGCCTTGTGGCATGAGGTAGGCAAGGGATGTTGGTAGAACGCATGTTTTTCCAAGAGCAGTCTCGGGAAAGCAGATGCATTGTTTGGCCATGGCGATCTCTGGACAGAAGCCTGCAGTCTAGACATAGCCTAGTAGTGAAGGACCAGAGCCTGGAAGTCAAGAGTACTGGGTTCTTCAGTGCCCCAGTGCCTGGGAGGTGCGTGGTGGGGGGGGAAGCAGACAGGGATTCTATGTGCTGCAGGTGGAACCCCTGTGGCCCAGCTGTGGCCCATTGACCACAGGTTGCCTACCACTGTTCTAGATGCTCAGATACTCTGGAGATGAGGTTTTATTTCTATATAGATTCTGTTTCTGAATCTGTAACTGATTTGACTTTTGGCAAATCAGTCAGTCTTTCTGTGCCTTAATGCTCAAGTTGTAATATAGGCCCAAATTATGCTTAACCACCTTCACAAAGATTTCTGAGGGATATACAGTGCTTTGTAACCCAGATTTTGCAAATCCATATGCTTAGAGACAGGTCTTTTCACATGCAAAAATGCAGACAAACAGGTGTGTTTGACAAACAGTCATGGACTGCTGCATGCACTGTATTAGAAGCCAGCCTTATGCCCTTGCAAAATTTGCAGATGACAGTTTGTTGTGCTGGCAGTAAAAGCTTCCAAATTCATTATAGGTGACACTACTTTCCACATAGCAATACTCAAGCAAGACCTACCAGCTGTTAAAGAATTTCTCAGACACTGTGCTGATACCACCAGAGCAAGGACCTCTGTCACTTGCTTTTTACCGGGGGAACCATGCCAGCATTACTTCTGTAGAGCAGTTAACTGATTCCTTATATTCTATGTAACTCAATGACAAACTGCTCTTTTGCAACAGAATATCCCTCAGCTTGTACACAGAAACCCTAGTTTAGAAATGTTTACGGCTTGCTGAAATGTGTGTTATTCAGTGTCTATGATTGCACTTAGTTCACCTGTTTGTATTTCACCCAGGGGAGTATCCAATATTTTTGCACCATGTGTTGGAAATTAAGCAACACAATAAGCAAACTGTTTCCTAAATACAATGCACCTTTGGAAATATCTAACTCCACCATGAAGCCACTGAGAGCTCCATGCCAGTCCCAAGCCTGCATGAAGGAGGAGGGTTGGTCAGATGTGTGTCGATGCGGTGACTGTCAAACAACAATACAAATGAAATCTGATGCCAGTACAACTAAATGTTAAAAGATGTACTGGATAGGGAGAGATGGAAGGAAGTAGTGAGAGAGGCATCAGACACCAACGGGCACTGAGCCCACAGTTATTGATGATGATGATTTGGAAATATCTGCCTCCATAGTACTGTACTGAATCACTTTCCACACCTGGCTCCCCTCCGCTGTCACATGAGTTCTTTGATTAAGACACTGTTGCAGATAAATGGTGACTATCCAGACTGATAGACCTATACTTTTTTTTTTTTTTTTTAACTAGACAGACCTGTTCAGTTGTTAATTATCATAGTACTGTTTAATGGAAGTGATAAAATACATTTTTGGATCTTCAAGTGGTTTAGGAGCCTAATTACTGTGGCAACTGTATGCCGATGTTAGTTAGGTTGACTTAATTATGCATCGTAGACACTCATTACATCACTTTTTGAACTTAAGACATAGGACCCCAAGTCACTTGCTGTCAAATTATTAGAGACTGTCCTTTGCCCTAAGTGTCTACTGGTACATTTTCATCAAAGAGTCTTTGCTTTTTAGAGTAGGATCTACATTCTAATTTGCATGCAACATGTTAGATTATGACCGCATACAGAGGTACTGTATGTATGCAGCTGAGGATTTGAATTGGAACTCTATTACATATAAACAAGAGCAAAAAAAAAAACCAACCCTGATATTCATATTCCTCACTCTACATGTCCCCCATATCCTGTGTGCTTGTGTAACCACTCAGAAGAGATTAAAATACTGCCCAGATGATTAGCAGAGCACCCACAGTTAGATTTTTTTTTTTTAGTATTGGCAGTGCACATGGCTTGGTGAACACAAAATTATTCTGCACATGGATGGAAAAAATAAAGGTAACATTTATTTCCATCCTGCTCCTTTCCAACATGCACAGGTTGTTTGTCACCCCAGAACCAGTGTACAATGTTGGTACAGCATTTCAGTAGTATAGGACACAGTACAGCTTTAAGCTTCATAAACTTCTAGTTCCCACTTGTCACACCATACAAAACCTTTAAAAAAAGATTTACAAAGGGGTCCATCTGCCACACTTACTCAGGAGAGGGAAAACCCTCCTCTGTGAGTAACCACATTGATTTTAACAGAGAGAAAGCCGTGTTAGTCTATACACTATCAAAACAAAAAAGCAGTAAAGTAGCCCTTTAACAAAATAATTTATTAGGTGAGCTTTCGTGGGACAGACCCACTTCACTGAAGAAGTGGGTCTGTCCCACGAAAGCTCACCTAATAAATTATTTTGTAAGTCTTTCAAGTGCTACTTTACTGTTTTTTTGTTTTCACATTGATTTTGATACTCTTTTGTTCAGGAACTTATCTACATGAGTAACAGTAGCAGGATCAGCCCCACATTTTGAAAAAACAAGAAGTATTTATTTGCATAATTAGGATAGTTTTTTTTCTCTTTTGCTGTTATTTCCTGGAGCATTTTTGGATAAAAGCCAAAATAGTGGCCAGTTCTAATCTCCACATTAGATTCAGTAGAGCATTCCCTGTGTGTGTCTGTTTACAGATCATTCAACCTCCAATTAACACTCCATCTGTACTGCCATTCAATACCCTTGTGCATTGCCATTGCAAGCCTGGCAAGAAAGCAGTATTAATAACATGACAGAGTTCATCCTCTAAAGAAACTTATTTATAAACATAATCCACTAGATCTTAGTGCATGCATACTATGAAGACACTGAGAAACAAAGGGCCCAGTACATTGGGGGTACAGGTTGGACCTCCAGGGTCTGGCACTCTTGCAAGACCATTAGGTGTCTATGCCACCGGCCCCCCTCAGCCTGCCACTGGCTCAACTTCCAGCCCTGGCAAGCCACCCTGCCACTGGCCCCAGCTGGGCTGCTTGCCTCTGGCATCAGTTTAGCTGGCTGCTGAGCTGTCATGGCTGTGGCCCTGGCTCCCCTGCCAGGTGGCCCCAACACAGCTTCACTTGCTCTGGTTCCCCTGTTGTGGCTTCTGTGGTCTCAGCTCCCTGCCCTGCTGGGCTCTGGGCTGCTGACCTTCCCGCTAGGTGAATCCCCGTCCCTGGGCCTCTCTGACCAGAGAGTCCCAGTTTAGGGAAGTGCAACCTGTACTGTGGAGTGACTGGGCTCCCTTAATTCCTGTTGATTTCACTCAGAGCAGAGCAGATATTGTAGCACTGGGCTCAACATACATATCTGCAAATCCCATAACCCATTCACACTAGGTTAGAACTGCTAATCTAGTGCTCTGCAATACAACATATAGTTGGAATTCCCAGAGGACGATTCCTGTAAACTCCAGTGCTCAGTCCCTTACAGGCACTGGTCTTATTTTACATGATTTCACTTTAGCATCAGTCTATTGTCCCTTTCAGTGCTGACCACTGTAAAATGCCCCCAGATATGACAGACGTATTCATTTCAGTAACTAGTTTTGCCAACAGCTTATACACATTTAACTGGTCAAATCCATGAAAACAAAAAATAATCTGACACTGTACTTAAAAGGATTAAGTGGAAAAGAACGTCTGTGGAAGGGTTTTAACATTGTATTAGGAATAATGAATTGCCTTGCCCATTCTCTCTTACTACCTGCCAAAACAGCTTGCCGAGACGTAAATGAATCTTATTGATATATGGTATAAACCAAGAAATCTGTGTTGTTTGGGGGTTTTTATGAGGCCAAAATGGTGCCTTCCCCTCCCCCTGCAGTCTTACTAGCAATATGTCTTCACCGATTAGCCACTAGTTTTATAGATCTTCCAGGCCCAGAGTGTGACTGAGATCCCTTATGAGTCTTGTTAAATAGAACATCAAAAGGAAAAGGAAAATCACATTAAGTTTCACCAAAAATAAACCAAACGCCACTAATGCTAATATTAAAATAATAAAAGATATGGAGCCACTATAGTAACCTGAGACCTGATCCAAAGTCCATTGACATTAATGGAGAGACTCCATTAAGAGAGGAAGGATGATTCAGTGGTTAGTGCGCTAGCTTCAGGCTTCCTGGGTTCCAGGCTCTGCTGAGACACAGACTTCCTGTGTAATCAATGGCAAATCACTTTGTCTCTCTGGACCTTAGTTCTCTGTCTGTAAAGAGGCACATCCCTACCTCACAGGGATAATGTGAAGACAGTGGGGGAAACAGCCACCGTGGCCTCTGGAGCAAAGCGGGAGGAGGGCCCAACTCTGTGCCACTGGAAGAGGCAGGGCCAAGGGCGGAAGGGGCAGGGCCAAGGGCAGGCAACCAGGTCCATGGCACTGGCCATCCCATAGCCATATCAAGAGGCTGAGCAGCACTGCCAGCACTTCAAAGGGGTCTGGAGCTCGAGCTGCCACCATTGCCAAAGTAGCACTGGTGGCGGCAACTAGAGCTATGGGCCCCCTGGAAAGTCCAAGCCCTCGGGCTACTTCTCCCTTTGCCCTCTCCCCCACCAACCCGCCATCAGCAGGCCTTTGTGAAGATGAATACTAACGCCTATGAGGCACTCACCTGCTACAGGGATGGAGACAATACAAACAGCTTAGACAGACTGACCTCGATGAGATTTGATTCAGGCCCTGAGACTGTATAGTGATAGATGGATTAGAAACAGCCAAGACAGGTGGGCTGAATTCTGCCCTGAAACTGTCTGCAATGCCTCTAAAGTCAGTGGACTTGTAAAGAAGGAAATCAGGATGGAATGTGACCATCAGCCAGAAATGTTCTTTTCACAAAGTAAAGTTTATCTCTGATGCACCTTAAGTGTCTCTGGGATTGACATCTGGGATTATCCGATTTCTCAAACTTTATCACTTAATCTTCCTAAAATCCCCCTATTACTTTAAAAAATGGTGTCTACAGCTAGGCACAGGGCTGTCAGGCTGCAGGGAGCAGACATCTTTACATAGTGCAGCATGCACATGTTAGACTACTATTTCATACTAAAATGAGAGGCTGAAGCAGCCAGACATCACACTGGTAATCCATGTTCCCTATAATCTTTTCCATCCATGTGCAGAATAATTTTTCATGGGCACCAAAGCATGTGCAAATGTGCACCACCAATAGAAACAAAGAACTAGCCATGGGCACTCTGCTAATCAGCTGGGTGGCATTTGACTCTCTACCAATCAGCCGCACAGACGCAGGGTTTACAGGGAATACTGCTGATAATACAGGTGTCACCTGTATCCTGTGTTGATGTGGGCTCTACACTGCCCCTCTAGAAACTGGATTTTTGCACTGCATTGTTATGTATGTACCTGCTGTCTTACAAATCAAAACTTGAAGACTGCCATAGGCTACAGAAAGCTCCAACGCACCATTGCATTGCACAGAATTCTGAGTCATGCGGGAAGGTCAGATCCTGCTTCCCATTACAGAGCAGTGGTTTAGAGGGGGCTCTCTCCATAATACTGTGAAGGAAATATGGGAGCAGGTCAGGAGCTTCTAGAGCTCATTTGTGGCGCTCAAGCTCAGGGAGGGAGGGGAGAGAGTGGGGATGCTTGGTGGAAGAGGCTGACTAGGTGTGGAGTCCTGCAGCTGGGGGTTGGCAGTGCAGCCAACCTTCCACCCCCCAGTCCCCATCTGCTGCCACCAGAGCAAAGATCAGCAGTGATAGCAGAGGGGCCAGCCCCCTAATCTGGCAAATTCTATGCTTCAGGACTGGTCAGATCCCAAAGGTGTTGTACCAGGGAAGTACAACCTGTACCATCCTCAGGGATTACCAATCGTAAACCCACAAAGGGGCTTTACAGAAACTGACAATATACTTTGTCTGCACCTAAAAATGGAAGCAAGGGGGATTATAAATAAAAATAATAATAATAAAAATCATACAAATCCTCAGTTAAAAAGAAACAAATAGACCCCAGTTTAAGAACTGTCATCTCCCCACAGCATGAACCAAGGTAAACAGGCCTTGCAGGCAGGCCAAACAATCAGTGCTTTCCACTCCCTGACTGAAAGCTTGCCCTATACTGAGATAAGCTCATCCTTCCCTCCAACTGAATTCTTAACTCCACACCTCTCCTTCAGCCTCTGCCCGGGCTTCTCCCTACTGCTGCCAGAATCTTCCCAGCACCCAAGTTCCAGACAAACAGTTCAATTCAATTCTAGCTATCAAACTGCAACAATCTTCCCACTATCGCCACTGCCCTGTGTGGATACTGTATTGCTTGTTACCCTCCAAACCACACATGGGCTGGGAACCCGAATCTGTACAATACAGACTAAAGGCTCAGAGACATGTTCCTTCAAGAGGCAAAATGTTTTACTGGATTTGAACAGTTGTGGCACTAAAAGTTTACTCTTCCCAAGGTTTATGTTCCTTTCTAATACGTGCACTCTTCTGTTCTTTGGTAGTCAGACAAGGGACCAACAACAGTCAGCGGCTAAATACAGATGGCTTAACTACAGGTCAAACAAAAGAGCACCAGAAAACATGAGACTACTTTGAAGCAGTTGTTTAAGACTGTGGTTGTCCACTGCAGTTGCTTTTTAGCACAGGCTGCAATGCCCTTGAAATGCCTTTGTGGTATCCCTGTATGTAATTTGATTTGTTATGGGGGGGGGGTGTGGGGGAGAGATGAGTGTTTTTTAAGTGAGTATCTTGGTATCTCTCATTTTAACAGCAAGAAATCCTGTGGCACCTTGTTTTTGAAGCTACAGACTAACTTGGCTTCTCCTCTGATACTTGTCATTTTAACTGGCTTCTTTGCTGTATGGCGGAAGAGTTGCAAAACGATGAATGCTGGCTTACTTAACTTTAAGGACAATGAGAAGTCCTGTGGCACCTTATGGACTCGCAGATTTATCTGAGCATAAGACTTAATGGGCAAAGACCTGCTTCTTCAGATGCAGATGCCCACGAAAGCTTATGCTCCAATAAATCTGTTAGTCTATAAGATGCCACAGGACTTTTCATGGTTTTTGCGGATACAGACTAATATGAAGGGAACCTCAGATATCTATTTATGTTACAGATGTTAACTACCTCATTCAAAAGCAAAAGAAAACTATACTGCAGACTATGGTGAGCTTTTCCTACTGCACATATGACCCCTGCTTGAGCACTCTGTTGACAGTCCACTTCCAGTAAATAACTTCAAGTAAATATTTTCAGGTGTGAAGTTTCTTTGTGACTTGCCAACTGATTTCTAAGCAAATATCGCATACAAGGAATTTGTTATTTCTTGGACATTCTCGATTGCATATTGATTTCTGACTGTGGCCTAATAGTTACTGAACTCTGTATAATTTATATTCCTAAAAATTAATGAATAAGAATCTTAACTGAGATTCCTGGTATTACTGATGATATCAACTCTTGAATGCTTACTGGGTTCATAATCTTGTTGATGCCACACGACTAAGGGAATTGTTACTTGAGAAACAGCAATCCATCTTTGGGTACAAAATTTCCTGATCTGGATATTCTGCTAAATCCTCTACACTGCAATATTTTTGAGCTGTCAGCACTGACCTTTAAAATTGACTCTTTGGGTGGAATCAGACAACTTTACCCTAAGGAAACAAAAATTCCTGGAGTTAGATGTTTGAAAGTGGTTCTATAAGCAGGAAAAAGGGACATCTCTGATAACCTATGGGCAGTAGACAACTATCCACAGAAGATATGGGATGCAATCACTGCAGTCTGTCACTATGGGTGGCTCTCTCGAGGGACTCCATACATCTGCCTCTGGGCAAAATAACTATCTTTCATGCAGCTGTCCCAAGAGCTTTCGATAGAGAAACACAGGTTTGCTGGAATCTTGTGAGGTGTCTCTGTGAAGATAAATCCAGTACCACAGGTTAGCATTGGTGGCTCTCATATCATGTGTCAGCTTTAATTCCCATAGAAAAACAACAGGCAAATCTGCTGAACTCAGTCTGAAGGATTCCACAAGCACAAAGGAGTGAGTGAATGCACAGAAAATGGGCAGTTCATTCTCTATGGCTTTATCTAACCTGACAAGGGGGCAGAAATGTGGAAAGTCAAGAACTGTAGGGAAAGACTGGTGAAACAAATGCAAGGGGCATGATTTCCACGGGTGCTGAGCACCCATAACCACCATTGACATGCCTGGAATTTTCTGGATCCTACAAAGAGTGGAGCACCCTTCATTCCCACCCATTTCGGTGAGAGTTGTGGCTTGCAAGAGCAGGTATACCTTGACAGATTGGGGCTGCAAATCAAAGAAAAAATCTTTACCATTAAAATTAGGTAATTTTAAAATGCCTAATGAATACAGTGGTTTTATCTGTTATGGAATCATCGGCACTAAAGGGGGATTTCTTAAAACTTGCAGGGGAGTTCATTACAAATCTCAGAGCCACTGTAATACTTTGCAGTGAGGTAGATGTTGTGCAATGGAAAACGTCATTATAAAGAAAAAGGGGGATCTCCTTAAGCCAGTTGCCAAATGCTGTAGGACCACTAGGTAGAACTCTCAGATGTGCTCTGTCCTGTACATTACAGCCGCACGGGCTGACTTTCCACAGATTTCATTGGCACATTAAATGGAGCGGAGGGGCATTAGCCAAGGGATGAAGAAGTTGCATGAGTGTTTTGCCATTTAATGTTTTATTTATACTCTAGATGCCTTTTCTCATGAAAATCCTACCAAAACACACAACCCTGGAAATCACAAGAAGTCCTGGGGCATCCTATGGACTAGCAGATATTTTGGAGCATAAGCTTTCATGGGCAAAGACCCTCTTTGTCAGATCGTATCAATGGAAAGAGCTCACATTAGCTGTGGTGTGGGGGATGCTGACGAAGATCTGATGAAGCAGGTCTTTGCCCCCGAAAGCTTATGCTCCAAAATATCTGTTTGGCTATAAGGTGCCACAGGACTTATTGTTTTTGAAGATACAGACTAACTTGGCTACCTCTCTGATACTAACCCTAGAAATGATCATTCCCTTTACTAATGCAGAGGTGTTGGAACAATTTTTATAGGGCAGGTGTTAATAATGAAAACCAGGTAACTGGTGCTTGTTATTGCTATACCAAGCCAGGGGGTGTGACAGCAACCCCAGCACCACAGCTAATGTGAGTTCTTTCCACTAATAATACGTGATCTACTGAGACATAACAGGGCTTAATGGAACCAGCCCCAAACTAGGAACCCCCACGTTCTAATTTTGGTTCTGCTAGTCACTCCAGGCTATGTGAGCTTGGGCAAGTCACTTGAGGTAAACTTTTCAAAAGTGACTAAGGTCCACTTACATGCTTTTGACATATTTGCCTTGATTCTCTTTATATTTGTTCTGTGCTTTGAAGAGGCAAGGAAATCTTTTTTATGCATAACAGTAAAACTTAAAAGCACAAATACAGTAATGCATCGAGATACATGAATGCAACATGTGTATATCTTGCTTTTATGTGAGGGAGTGTGTGTGTGTTGGGGGGGGAGAATAAGGGTTGTGCGGAGACCCTGCAGAGCCAGCTGCAGGGTCCCCAGCCAGGGGGGCAGGGAGACCCTCAGCCCTGCGGCTGGAAGCCAGCTGGTCAGCGCCCAGCTAGCAGAGTCAGCTACGAGGTCCCTGGTGGGGCTGGGGGAAGGAGACCCACAGCCCTGCGGCTGGAGCCTTCTCCCTCCCTCCCCTCCAGCCATGTGGCCATCTGACAGTTGCATGTCTGGGTGAAGGAAGGGAGAAGGTTCTTAGCTTGGTTTCCAGCTCCCCACTTGTGGGAACTGGAAAGCTGACCAGCCACGAGCTGGTCAGTTTCCCAGTCCCACAAGTGGCGAGGATCAAGGAACCAGGGTGCCCCCAGTTCCCAGCTCACTGACACTCAGGGAACCAGGAAACTGACTCGTTCTGGTGGGCTGGTCAGTTTCCTGGCTCCTGCAACCCCAAGGTAGCCAAGAACTAGGGGGCAGCCTGGTTCCTGGCTCCCTTGACTTGTATGAAAATTGGAGTTACGCTGGAGCTGCAGGAACACAACCCCCTTGTAATTCAAGGGTTTATTCAATTTAAAAGATTAAAATGTAGAACAGGTTAGTCAAATCTGAAGAAAACTGAATGGGGAATTTTCCTTCTTTAACCTCTTGAGGAAGGTTTAGAAGATACAAAAGTGACTAAATGTTATTCTTTGATATCTCTAATATCTGTCTATATATATGAGAAAGGTGTTTTGATAGTTAAGATAACTAGCCATATTCATTCCTGACGGAATGAAAGGAAGCTAACAGTGAGAGCAGAGGTGAATGTAGCCAATTCAGTCCTGAACAAGTGCATCTGAAATGTTTCCAAATGGCTGTGGCTTTTATTATGAAATGATATTTTTAAAAGTTAAACACTAAAAAGCCAGATAAGGACAATATTTTCAAGATAAGGACTTTGTAAGGTCTTGGCATTTGAAATAAAAATATTGATATTAAGGAAAAAAAACAGCATCAGAAATATCTGAATGGTAAAACAAAAAGTTACAGATTACAGCCCGGTTTATGTTGCTTCATTCAGTGTTTTTCTGTGAAGTCTGCATTATTGTTCGAAAACCCCAGATATATGCCAGTCAACAGTTTATTTTTCTAGGATGATCTAGTCTGTTTTAAATTATGTGGAAGTTGTACTGTGAATCATTGGCCATGCTTTGGATGCTAGTCCTTTCTCTCTTGCTCTGATTATTGGATGAGACAATTCAGTCTCTTTTGCCAGAGGATTTAAACTGCTGGACAGTTTTCAATTGTAAGACTGAAAGTAAAGATCATACATTGGACATGTCCTGAGTACTGTCTAAAGGGGACATTCTTATTAATAGTCTTTAATCCTTCTGTTATAGACAGTGACCAAGAAGAAGATATCCTGAAGTGCTTCCAGCAGGATAAAAAATAGAAGATTTATTAATCTTCATACTTCAGAAATAAACACTAAACAAGCTGAAAGGTCAGACAGACTTTCCTTTCTCCTGCCCTAAGGGTAGACTAGAGCAATAAACAACCAGTACACAAGTGAACTATAGATTTTAGACTTCTTTTTCCAAAGACCTAGCTCTGCTCAAAAGGATAAGACAATGGCTTAGATGGATGTTATCTCTGAAGTTGAAATGTATATCTCTGGGTAAGTGATAAAAACAATTAGCAAAAAAGAAATTACACCAATTAAAACTGTACAGGCAAGTTGGAGAAAGAAGAATCAGTTTAGAACGGTTGAAATTTAGTTCCCAGCACAGCTTTGGAGTGGGACAACAATCAATGTCATCAGACCAAATGCTCATTAGATGGGAATTCCTCCCAGAAGTCATTGGGAACAGCTGGCTATACAAATTAACCTCTTCATGCCTACCACCTATTGTGGTTCCCAAACTCTGAAAACAACCATATGGGCTGAGTCTAAAATGACTTCGTTAGATTAACAAAAATACCACCACCAAAGCAGAACCGTCAGAAGTAAAGACTGCATGAGAGCACACCGGGTGTGCCTCTTTCTATGGCTACGGCAACTCTGAGTTTGCAGTGCCTGCTTGCTTCCATAACAGGCTGAACACTTAGAGATTTAAAAGGTACAATGTGCAAAAACAAAAGACATAGTAGTTACAAAGCTGAAAATGCATCTCCATAGCCAAATGATATATTCCACCATGGTGATCTATATTCCTAAACTGACCAGTATTTTAGACACTACAAGCAAGCAAACAATATGAAATATTTTTACCAAAAGCCTATTAAAAACAATATTTTATTTGACTTACTATTTACTTGTTGCTAATAAGCCATTTCTTCTGAAGGTCAGTGAAGGGTGTATTTTTCTCTCTTTTTTTTTTCTTCAGGAAGTCCCTGTTCAGAGATTGTTTACTCTACAAATGCAGTAACACATTAAACAGTTTGCAATATGGGTGGCTTACCTTGTTTGGCATCTGGGCATTAATTTCTTCATGCAGGTTACTGATCTTGCTCTGAAGGGTGAGCTGAAGCTTCAAGCAGTTATGATTTCTCATGTCAAGCTATCAATAAAGCCTTTGTCTTCCAGGCAATCAAAGGAATCTGAAACCAATCCCAAACTTGGCCCTCTCTCCAGGCTTCTGAGTTTCAACAGTCATTAGTCACTATCCTGATACGCACAAAATCCCTTTCTACTTGGTGCGGGGTTTTCACACCACCTCTTTAGGCAATGTTATAGGGAGGGCCCACCTCTTGCATGCCAACAGATGTCTTTGAAGCCTTGTATTGTAAGGCAGTGGTCTACTCTCAACACTGTTTTGGTTCATTCTTTCCCATGACCAATTCTCACACTGCCTTTTGCTGGTTAGGCCCAGGTTTTTCCTCTTTTTTGAGTTCATCCTTTCTGAGCTCCATCCACAAACCCCCACCCATAAGGGGGGCCACTAGTCCTCCTCTGTTTGACACCAGTTCTTAGAGTCTCTGCTAGCAGCCCTTCCTGCAATGGACAGGCTGCCTCATTTTTGCAGCAGGCCTAGTTCTAATTTTTCTCTCATGAAATACTGGGTGTGATGGAAGAGGCCAATGTCTTTCAGAACTGGAAACTGAGGTCCTTAAAAACCCAGTTCACCCAGTGACTGACGAGGTATTAGCACAGATATGGTGTCACACCATTCCAAAAGAACCTGGCACATATCAGAAGATGTCATCATAAAGGAGACAACTGTTGACGCACTAACATGTTGTTTAGAAAAAGTGATAATGGTCAAATCTCTTGTTTTGCTTATAAACTTGTTTTTGTTAAAGCACCCACCTTTCTTAGTGCATATCTATCCATAGGCTTACCAGTTACTTTAATAAAGTTATTTGATCTGTGTTTTTTCATTGTTTTGTTTCATTAATTGCACTATTAAGCAAAGGTGCTATTTATTATTCTTCAGTATCATTGGCTTTACCCCAGTGAATACACTGGAGAACTCTCTTTTATCTAGTATTTATAGTCTCTGTCTTCACCATCACTCATGTTTTTTCTCTCTATCTATGTGCTCAGGGTGACTATAATACATTTTCTAAATGCACATGGTGGGATTTTTGTTTAAAAGAGCTATTGAGTTTGAATACTGAAGTGAAGACACCTTTCCCTGCCTTCCTCCAGGATTCCTCCTCTAACCTCCTATCAGGCTCTAACTCCCTCTTCTCAAAGATCCATTGCTAGTTTGACCCAATCGCTAGCTCCTTAAAACCCTACACCAGCAAGCTAGTAACACCAGTTTCCAGGACTCCCTCTACCAACAGCCCCACAACACATTCTACCTCACCACCAGCTTATTCCCTAATGAGGGGGAATTTGCTTCTTTATAGTCCTGTTCCCTTGTCCCAGCAGTCCCTGCTCCCATCCTGCAGTCACATGACATCTTTGGGAACTACAACTCCCAGAATGCCTGGCCTTTAAGTTGCTGAGACACCATAAGAGATTGAGGGTTGAGCTGAGCCCTTACAGGGCCAATATGGTCTAGTCTGGTACATTTAAGGTGGAGTTAATTGTGGCCTTTTTAATAGTTTTAATAGGACTATATTCATTTGTGGTGTAATTCCACTGGAGTCAATAGTTACACCAGGTAATGAGGTTTAGCTCAGTGACATGCTGAACACTTCTTGGTTGAGGTATCAGAGCTTGGGTGTCTCCCTAGTACAGCAAAAGACTATGGGTAAGTGATTTAGGAGCCAGTCTTCTTTATGACCTTCACTCATTGCTGCAGAAATGATTCTTAGGTAGCATTTGTTGTAGTATCTAAAGAAGATTGTAAAGACAACAGGACAAAAAGCAGAAAGAAAAGAGCTCTAATAACTTTGGTGAGAACAATAGGTAAATTCTAAACTGTGGGAACAACTGTAGTAACACCCGGTCAGTTCCCAATTCTTATTCTTTGTCTTATGCTCAGCGTGTGTTTTAAATGTTCATCAGTTTGAATGAACATATTTTTTGCATTTCTGTATAGCATTTTCTATCCTGCTTTAGACACTAGACCTGACAAAGTAGTTTTCCTCTGATCACCAAATATACAGCAATGTGGAATTCGTGATGGGTTTGATTGATTTACACGGACCTGCAAACTCATCTGTTCCACCAGTGATTTATGTTGCCCACATGATATTCAGTGGTGAACATGTTGATTGGTGAGTGCTGGAGAAAAAAAATCTGTCCCTAAATACCGGTACCACACACACCTCCTCTGTTTTCTGTGCTGCTCTCCATTATGTACCATCCATCACTGCAGTGTGGATGCATAGTTTTAGAGTATCCAGACTATTAAAATAAAGGATCAGCTCCATGGGGCCTATCTCCTTCCATGGGGAAAAGCCATACAAGGAAAGAGTAAAGCTTGGGATTTCAGCTCATAGAGATTCCTAGTAATAATTAGAGGGGCAGGGGAGGCCTGTCTGAGAGAATTTGTGAGTTCAGTTGCCCGAACCTGTGGATCACTCCAGAGCCCAAGGCAGCCACAGGGCTCAGGTGCTGTGGATGCAGATACTCTTTGCCTCGGCTGTCTCCCTGGCTCAGGGGTCAGCAACCAAAATAGCAAGAAGAGTCATTTTCTCCAATTCAGTTAAAAAATAAATAATTAAAAAGCCACAATGCATGTGAAGACAAGACAGTCCTTAGTAAATAACGTCAAACCATGTGTTTTGTAATCCTTATTTTAAGAGCAGCGCGCACACCCAATGATTTATAATGCCATACATGTTTACTACAGGACACTCACAAACTTTTGATATGTTCTATTTCCTCATACGTTATGTGTGCGTTTGTACCACTGTCTTCCTGACTTTCACTCCCAAGCCATCCGGCACCTCTCAAATTGTGCCATCCCCCTCATGGATTACCGCTCTCCAGTGGGGACAGTCTTGGCCAAGGTTCTCCCAAGTGTTGACACCGATGCTGCACTTTTTCATGTGTGCCTTCAGCATGTTCTTATATTGCTTTCACTAGCCTCCACTGCTCCTCTCTCCTTCCCCCAGCTCAGAAAACAGTATCTGTTTTGGGAGGCACTGATTAGACATACAAACCATGTGACCAGTCCAACAAAGTGGTTGATGAATGATAATGGCTTCAATGCTGGTCATATTCGATTCTTTCAGGATGTGAGTGGTTGTGTACCTATCCGTATATGAGATCATATATCATTTGCTATTTAGATAGGAGTTCTTCATTTTGGGGCTTTTAGACGTTCACTGTTTATTGAAAACAATCAGGAGAGTTTTCTTTATTTAGCAGTTATAGCATCGTGAGCTACAAAGAAGTCCTTCAAGAACCTCAGGTTGCAGACCCTCTGGCCTAGCCCAGTTTATTTCCACTGACTCCATGGGCACTGCAAAGCATGTTTCATGGTGTGACACTGCCCACAGTGTTCCCCAAACCTCCACTCAATGTGTGTGTGGTGTGGGAGGGAAGGGTTCTGCAGCACGTGAGGATAAGTAGTGCACATTAATTCAGCTGGAGAAGATTGTAATAGCATGCACTTACTGCCCCTGTGGGTTGACAGATTTTGCAGGAGTCCAGCTAGTTCTTTTATCCAACCCAAAACTAGGCACCTTTCTCTGTCTATACTCCATGTTCCTAGTAACCAGGAGGGAAGAGCTGTAGGAATCACTATGTTAATTCTTTGGGAGAAATCCTTCAGGGGGCGGTTCTATCAGGCTCAGTACATTTTAGTAACTTGCCCAAGGTCACACGGGAAGTCTGTGGTGAAGCTACAGCTTCAAATCTAGCTTTCCAAGTTCCAGTCCCCTGCCCTATTCCCAGGACCATCCTCCCTCTTATTAAGCGAGGTAGTGCTGGTGGAGCAGCACCCAGAGGTTGTACTGGAGCCATATATGTGGCCTAATATGTTTGCATCATGTAGCGAGTATTTCTTTAGAGTCTGTTATTTTCTTCAAAATGTGATAAACAAAATTGTAATCCTCCATCATGCAAAAAAAAAAAAAAGTACCACACTCACTTCTCAACTACTGTACACTGCTAATATGTGCAAGCCCAAAGCTAACACAGAAACTGACACATACATGTAATATGCTATATTTAAAATAATGAATGGGAAGTATTTTATTACAGAATGGCTATGTCTACACAGAGCTCTGCCCAGCGCTGCTGCTGGCAGAGTTATGCAAAGTGAGCTTCTTGGGCTTGCAAATGGCTGCCCATTTGCTTACTCCTGAAGTTCATCACCATAACCACATGAGAGTTCAGTGCCAGCAGAAGCAGGTGTCGGCCTTGTTGAGGCTGTGTGGACATGCCTCTGCCTATAAGGGACTGGCAATGGGAGCAGGGGTGGAGGGGGCGTTAACCAGCAGAGGAATGCCCACATGACCTCTGCAGTGCCCGCACCCGCTTCTGATGGCACCAAACTCTCATGAGGCTATGGTAATGAGCTTCAGGAGTATGCAAATGGGTAGCCATTTGCAATCCTGAGAAGCTCACTTTGCATAGCTGTGCCAGCAGCAGCACTGGGCAGAGCTCTGTGTAGACCCAGCCAATAAGAACACAACATGATGCACTAAATTACAAACATCCTTGTTATTCCACTCACTGGGACTGACAGCAGCCTTGCTCTGGCATGGCTATTCATGAATCATATGAGTATTCTAGTTTATCACTGTCTCCACTTGCAGCATTCTTGCTACAGTAATTACATGTATTTATATGCCTCCTTTGATGCCAAGCACCTGTTGTCTATGACCTCTATTCCTTAGCTTCAGTGCTTTCAATTATGTAACATAGCAAAGGTCACCACTTCAAAAACCAAATATATCTTGGATGGTAGATTGCAAATGAAAAATGATTTTTTCTGAAAAAAAAAACTCAATAGCTTATTTCCATCCATGTTTCCTGTAACTGTGCTGCTGCGCTCTTTATACATATAGCTGAATAGATCAAAACATCAATCAATAAATGTACCAATTTCATTTTTCTTTAGTGTTGATAGCAAGAAAATCACAATCACAAGTGTGGCAGGTGCTTTATTTTGTTGAATGGCATGCATCTAAATGCAGAGTGCTAGAAAGCTGCATTACATGACATAAAAAGGTTTTGATTTCACTCAGTTGAGAAGGATGTGGTAAAAGAAATGGCTGTATCCTGCCTGTCCAATCCCATTGATGAGTTACAATGTTTGGATTTTAAAGGGTCAACTCTGGTATAATGCCCTCCTGTAACCCAATCCCTGATTCGAGTTCAGGCTTCTTCTGTTATCTTTGTGTGAGGATCAGGAATCCAGATAGGCCAGCTTACACTTCACCTTAGTCTCACATCCTGCTGGGGATATCAGGTGGCAGCTTGAACAGAAACATGTATTTGGCATGATTCACCCCTTCCTTGACACCTGTCCCTTTTGCAGCATGAAGAACACCTTAGCACACATATACCCTGAGTGTACCAGGTTGCAGCCCCTATTCCAGTTCCTTCCAGATCCCTTTTTATATTTTTGATTTTACTTCCCCTCTTCTGCCCCCTCACCTTCTCCTATCTGTACACTCTATCTGTAGCCCCACCAAGTGCTCTAAATACTGGGCTATGAGAGGGTTTGGTGAAGGGCTCATTCTCTGATGTTATTCCACTTTATAGGCCAGTGCTAAATGGACTCACTTGAGAGTTGGCAGCTCTCAGTTCAAATCTCTTCTCCTCATCATACAGAGATAAGAACTGACACAGTGGTCTCTCACATCCTAGCTGATTAATGAGTGGGCTTTAAATTATTATGGAGGACTGCTCTTCCCCTCCCTCTCAGCTGCCCCCCTGTGCTGCTTTGGGGGGGGGGTTAGGTGCCAAAATACTTCATTTTATCTGGACCTAGATGTCTAAATCCTTTTGAAAATTTCACTGAACACTTACCTGTATCTTTAGGCACTTAAATGACTTCAGAGATCTGGCCCCAAACATCTTCTCTTAAAAGCAAAAAGCATTTATTGTACTTTTCTTCCCTAGCAACTCATGGGCAGCAAAGAGGATTTCACTCTGACTTTCAAAATGAAACCGTATGGCTGAAAAGAGGCATTTAAAAGTTTCAGGCCAAAAGGAGGAAGTTAAGTTCCTGTGAAAACTGAGAGTGCTTAATGAAAATTGTGACACAAATTAACTGGGGAAGGCTTTTGGCACAAATTAATGGCAGCTGACCTACAAAAGAAGAAATCAGAAAAGTCATTGACCATCTGAAAAGCGGAAAAGCACCTGGTCCAGACACCATCCCTGCAGAACCAATCAAGGCAGGTAGTGAGACATCGGTCAACATGATGTCTCATCTATTTGGGAATATCTGGGACACTGACCTTAACAAGCTTTCAAAGAAAGGCAACCTGAAGGAATGCAACAACTGGAGGGGCATCATATTACTGTCTATTCCAGGAACAGTGTTCAATATGATTCTCTCAGAAGACAGAAATCAATAGACAGCTCAGGGAAGAATAAGCTGGCTTCTGAAGTGAGAGATACTTGTACTGACCAAATACTAACTCTCAGTGTGATCACAGAACAGTTGCTTGAGTGAAACTACCCCTGTACATAACCTTCACAGGCTTTGAAAAAGCCTTTGAGTGCATTGATAGAGACACTTTGTGGAAACTGCTGACACACCATGGCATCCCATCCAAAATTATTAACCTAATCTGTTCAACGTAAGAACCCTCAACATGCCAAGTTGTTCACAATGGTGTCTTGACAGAATCCTTCAGCATACCCTTAGGAATGTGACAAGGGTGTCTACTGTCACCTTTTCTGTTCTTGATCACAACAGACTGTGTTATGAGCAGGACAATAGATAGACATCAAAGGGACACTCAGTGGACACTTCAAACAGCTAGAGGACATTGATTTTGCTGATGATGTCACCCTCCTTTCACACCAACATGAAACCATAGAAGAAAAGTCACAGCACTAGACAAAACTGCTATAATGATTGGAATGACCATTAACAAGGGAAAGACCAAGACAATTAGGATCAGCTAGTCCAACACCATCACAACTGGAAGGGGATGACCTGGAAGATGTGGAGAAGTCCACCTATTTCTGAAGTAGTATGGGCAGAGACAGAGGAACAGACAAGGACACCAATGCCAGAACAGGGAAAGCAACACCTGCATTCAAGACTTTTCATCCATATGGAATTCACAGATAATATCTCGGAATACAAAACTGTGGATCTCCAATACAAATGTGAAGAGTGTGCTCTTGTATGGAGGCAAGACATAGCATACTAAAAAGTCTTCAAATCACAAGCTACAGACATTCATAAACATATGCCTAAGGTATATCCTTTGCATCAAAGACTTTGTCACAAATGAGGAGGTTTGAAAGAGACTAGGACAAGACCACTTGATGTTCAAATCACGAGAAGAAAGTGGGGATACCTAGGCCACACTCTTAGAAAACCATCATTCTGCATAGTCTGTCAAGCTCTTACATGGAAACTGCCAGGAAAACGCAAAAGAGGAAGACCTCGGACAATGTGGAGAAGATCTACTGAGACTGAAGGATAACAACCGGGGTACTCCTGGAGTCAGCTAGCAGATCTGTCTCAAGACAGAGTGAAGTAGAGGAGACTTGTAGATGACCTATGCTTCACACAGAGTACAAAGGTTTAAGTCAAGTTAAGTCAAGTTACTGTGAAAGCCCATGTTCCTCTGACCAACAGGCAATATTTAGGGTGTCAAAAGGTGGATGAAGGAGCTGAACATGTTTTCCTGACTTCTCTGTGTTTATAGTTTGGTTCATACTGTTGTATTATTGTATCTTTTGCATTAATTAAAATGTATACCTTTCATTTAAGCTTTATATTCACATTTTCTACAATGTATGCACAATATCAAATCAAAGCTGGTACCATTTAGGATGTGTACAAAGATTAATATTACCTTTCCCCCTACATTACTTATGGCACATTGAAGCTCTGCTTGAGTGTAATATGGTTGGCATCAGTGTTCCTTGTAAACTGAGTGCATGGCCTGAGAGATTCTGGTGCCACCCAGGTGATTAGCTGAGAGCCCACAACCACCCACCTCTACTGGTGGTACACATCTGCACATACATTAGTGCACATAATAAAATGTATTCCTCTCATTGATGCCAAAAATTGGGGGAACACTGGTTGGCATCTGCCTCTCATGAGCACTCCCTCTGGCTGAGTGCATACCTGCAAACATAAAACAGCTGGACACCCACCTCTGACAAGCACCCCCTTCTGGTCAGGTGTGAGCCTGCTGTTTCTTGGTTCATGGAAAGAAATAACAGCCACGTCTGGGAAGCGCCCCCACCCTCCACCAGCCCATCGTTTCTTTAGTGGGTCTTTAGTGACTCAGCCCTATGGCCAAGTCACACAAACTATCTATAAGTAGAACAGAACAAACCCCTGCTGTGATATATAGTCTTTATGTTCCAGCAAGGCTTGCTCCCTGGACGCACTGCCTTTTACAGCAGTCCAATAGGCTCAGCCCTTGTTTAATCCCTGCACTCCTTCTTAGCAAACTATTGCATCTATCCCTCCATTTTTCTCTCTTGCACATTCAAATGGATCAAATTGGCAAGGATGATATTGCACCAGAACATAAATACCAGAAAAAAAAGTTAGGTACTGGATTTATTCTGTTAACTATGGCAATTTCATTAGCTCCATTAGGATACAAAATACAATATTACAGTATGGTGCACATTTTTGAAACAAAACTGATTTCTGGAGGTGGATAGTCCTCTGGCAGTTTTGGGACCCCATCTAGCATTCTCAGATTTGGCAAACTGGAGAACACTCTACAGGAGAAATATGAAAAAAAATCTGTTAGTCTATAAGGTGCCACAGGACTCTGTTGCTTTTTTAAAAAAATAGTATTTTGAGGTGATGATAGGAAAATACAGCAAGAACAAAGCCACTGTCCTTTACAATCCACAAGAGCTACTACATGTGCCAATTGCATATTGCATTTGTGTTTTCACAGGACCAGTTATTCTCTCACTGGACATGGTTTTACTGGCAATACCATAGAACTTACAGCAGCCTGTAGTTTTCTTTAAACTCACAAGGGTTCCTCTTGAGTATAAGAGATTCTAGTGGAGTAGATCTCAAGTCTGATATTCCACTTAGTGTTTCAATGTTGTTATCAGCCAATGATAAGTGACGAATCTGAGGTACCTTTGGCAATTGTTTGAAGGATGTAAAATGATTTTTACTGACATTTAGTTCTTTGCATCTGTAAAGCACAAAAACGTATGCCATCATTTGCCACATACACAAAAGAATATACATAGCATGCATGCAGGGCCAAATCCTTAGCTGGTGTAAGTCAGCATAGCTTTATTGACTTAAAGCAAAGCAGGCCATTTTACACTGACTGAAGATCAGCTATAAACTCATTAACTCATTACAGTTGATTTCTGGAGGATCATAATGGATAATGCCTCTTTCAAGATTACAAGTTTTAATCCAGTCTAGGGCAATAACCAAAAAATATTACCTTCCAATAAAGGTCACTGCCCAACATGAACTCACTTGGGTGACCTCAGATCACCTTCCAAAGAATAACTGACCACATCGTAAAAATCACAGCAGCTACAGCTGGAATATATCCATCTACTGACCTCATACAACAATTTTCCTCCTAGCAGAAGATATCATCTTGGATGAAGCTTCCTATGGAGCTATGGTCTTCTCGGCATGAAGACAGGTGGCGGAATCTGACACTGAATACTTTTCAGTTCTTTTAGATATCACAAATTTAGGTTAACCAGTCTTTTAATAGTAATTACACGCATGTGTTATGCTCTGTTACTTGTTAAAGGCCTGATTCTGCTCCCATTGAACTCAAAAACAAAACTCCCTTTCATTTCTATGATGCTGGATAGGAGGTGGCAACAGGATTTTTCATCTACCTTGGCAACCTTATGGCACTTAGGTCTGTCAAAGAATTGTCCACCAACCAAAGCCTTTCCACCCGAATTAATCTTCGGAGAATCCTGTTAAAGTTTTCTAGCTGGTAAAGGTCTCCCAAGTCCTGAAATGAAAGGTTCAAGTTCTGGGGATGGGGAGAAATGCAAAGAAATGTCTTTAGCTTACTCTTTTCTTTTAAAGTTTAGTTATTAAAATCCTTTCAGACAACAGGGTTTCTTACAATGTGAGTCTATTTTAGTATGTTAGAGTTATACCTAATTTAAAACAAATGATGATGCCAAATTTGATCTAGGAGAATAGAAATATGTTGCTAAATTTGTAGAACCTGTAGCCAGATGAGTTACTCTGTGTATTTCTGTACCTTCATCTCTTCTGACAACCTGCTTCTTTCCCTGTGCTCTCCATCAAAGAGTCTCACTGGCTTTCACCTTTGTATTTCCTTCCACAGTCCTCAATATGCCTGACACAATCTCCCATTTATTGTATGGAAAGCTTCCTCCCAAAACACATCTATTCTGTGAACTTTCAGTTTACAAAGCCCTCTCTTTTCAATAGGCTGTTAGATTTTGCCTTTAGGTTTGGAGAGGTGTGTAAGCTCTACCACCAAAGGCAGCCCCTCGAAGCACTGTGGCTGAGTGTCACAATTTCTGACTAGCTATCTCCTCAATATTAGAGAGGCAGCAATCAACTGCAGTTAGTACTGTGACATACTTCCCAACCCCATCATTGCGTGCTAAACTCTTCAGGACAGCATGCAGGTGGGCGCGGGGGGAAAGGTGGAACAGCTTTTTATGCATTTATTCCCAACAGTAATTTAAGCAAGCAAATAGCTTCATGATTACTATGTGCCCAAATCCTGGGTAGCCCACGCAAGTTCATAAGGTGGTGGAGAGATGAGTACTGCTTGCACAGGGGCATAGGCCAAACCACAATCTATCTCAGTATAGTATAGTACAAACTATGGGCCATATTGTCCAAGCCAGAGCCAGTGATCCCTCTAATTATTTCCATCCATGGACAGAATAAATTTTGTTTTGTGTACCCAGGCATGACAGGATGTGCACCACCAAAAGACACATATGTTGCCAACTGTGGGCACTCTGCTGATCAGCTGGGCAGAACCTGAATCTCTCCTGGGTAACTGCCCAAGCACTCAGCTTATAGGGAACACTGGCCAGAACCCTGAAATTATTGACGTAGTTATTTGTTTGACTTAATTATACAGTGCAATATACTCTTATGGAGCTATATCAATAACAATAATTAACAGTAAGATCTTACTAAACAGTTTTCCCAGTTCTCTTGCAGTCTCTGTTGCCATTTTTCTTTTCCTGTTACTTGTTTTCTTGCTTGCAAAGCTTCCTCTTCTCCTCTGAAAAAGAGCTCTTCTTTGGAAGGACCTGCTCAGGGAAAAATATCTATTTTCAATAGCTGATGTGACATGGTATCTGGATTTAGCTACTTTTTAAGAGAATATAGATAGATGGGAAAATATATGAGTTAAACTAATATCCACAATATTATATCCAAGTAGATTCCAAGCCTGAACAGTAAATTAGTTTGGAGATTTTCTCTCCATTGTGGATGCTAACTCAACTCTTTACATATAATTTACTGTCACTGTGAATCCATGCATTGTTATTAAATGAGATTGACTGTTCAGCTCAATGCTGAATAAAAGCTTTTATCTAGGTGTCTAACTTTAGATCCCCCAGATTTGAAAAAGCTGGCATATATTTGTGTGTTCATATAATAGAATTATAAGTAAGATGCTACATCACTGAAATTTTTCCACTTAGGTCCCAATCCTGTAAACACTTATCTAATTTTAAACACATGCCTAATTTTGGATTCTTGAGTAACCCCATTTATTTCAGGGAGGCCACTCACATTTAAAATTAAGCATATGTGCTGCCATTTTCAGACTGGGGGTCTCATTCTGTATTTGCTATGTGTTATCACTGGTATACACAACTATGCTACTCTATATTATTTCTGCTATATATATAAATGATGATGTACATATGAAGAACATAACAAACCAAGCAGTGATGTTGAAAATACAGGAGCTACAGTTTTGACTTTCATTCCTCCTGTTTATCTCTAAATCTTACACAACTGTTGTCTGAGAGATTAAAAAATGAAACTTCTACAAGGTGGAGGGGAATTCAATGGCAAAACTCCCATTAACTTCAGAAAGGCCACGATTTCATCCTGGTATTTAATACTGTACAGGATCAAATATTTAAGATTTACAATGAACATTTCTTTTTTTTTTCTCCCCAAAGAAAGAAATATTCATCTTCACCTTTTCTCACTCGGGGGCAACGAATCTGATTTCCTCGAACATCATGTTCTTTTAACTCGTGCCAAGTGAGATACTTGAAAGAATCTGAGGGGAGCTTAGGGAAATAAAATAAAAAAAAATAAAGAATTGATTAGTGGTCTTAAAGACTGGGAATATTGTTACCTTTATACAAAATCCTGTGGCATCATTCAAAGAGAAAAAATGTATACATAGTCTCAGGTAAGAACAGCCACTCTGGATCAGACCAATGGCTCATCTAGCCCACTAACCTGTCTTCTGGCAGTGGCCACTGCAGAATGTTTCTGAGTGAATGACAGAACAGAACAACTTCTAGTGAGCCATCATCCCTTGTCACCAGCACCAGAAGTTTAGGGACGCTTGGAGCTTCGGACAGCTTTTCTGATGGTCTTGGCTAACAGGCATGGACCTATCCTCAATTAACTTACCCAATTACTTTTTAAACCCAGTTGTATTTTTGCTTTCACAACATCCCATGGCCACTGTGGCTTGAGGAAAACATGCTTATGATACGAGTACAACGCAACAGGGTTTTCTTTACGCAAGATGGCTCATTTGATATGTTGTGATTTACTCACTATGGCTATCTCATTACTTCACATTTTTGTATGAATATCACTCTATTATTTTTCCACCCAAAATTAAGAATATCTGTGAATCTCCATTTCATATTTGCTACTCTGGGTCATGCCCACTGCTGACACTGTGAAACTACAATGGAAAAGTCAAACAGGACTTGATGGTCCATCAGCGAGTACAATGAACTGTAAATAGGCTTTGCCCTCCATAATACTATTGACTCATGGTCAATGGAGGCAGGTAACCTGGTCACCTGATACTAATTTGCATCTTGCCACAGGGGGCTGAGAGGAATCAACCAAAGGTTTCCTGCCTTATGGAAATTCTATATAAGGTAGGGGAGGAAAACAGTGATTGCCTTCAGCTGGCTTTACCTCCGGCTTCCTACCCCAAAGGGATACTTGAAAGCACCAAGGACTGTAACTTAAAGGGTGGAGGAAGATCTGCTGGATGGCGGACAGAAAGGACATCTCTGGCCTGTGAAGGACTCTGTCTGAAATAATGTCTAGAACAAGAAATTATTACAGGCTGAACCTCTCAAATCCAGGACACTCTGATCAGACAGTATCTGTGGTTTGGCAGGATCATGGATGTTCCTGGACCAGAGAGGAGGAGGAAGTGGAGGGTTGATGGCTGGGACTCTGGCCAGGCCAGCACCAAGGGAGCCAGTAGCTGACCTCCTATCTGGGCTAGGAATAGGAGGGCTGGCAACCCTCCTGGGGATGGTGGCTGAGAGGTCGGCCACCTGACACGGCAGCAAGGTGGGGGACTGGGAGACTGGTGGGCCAGTGGAGCCAGTATCTGGGAGCCTGGTGGCCAGTGTGGTAGTGGGACCAGCAGCCACAAGCCTTGCACAGCAGTGGGGCTGGTGGCTAGGAGCCCAGTGCAGCACCTAGGTAGAGGGCTAGGGCCAGGAGCCCGGTGGCTGGGAGCCCATTGTGCAGACAGGGCAGGGGCCAGGAGCTGGGAGACCTGCTGTGTCCCAGATCCTATCTGGGCCAGTGAAACTGGGGAACCAGCTGGAAGGCTGGTGGTCAAGCCAGGAGCTGAGCTCAGCTGGGCTGGAAGGCTGGTGCGGGGGGCAGGGGCAGAAATGACCCTCCCTGGTCCAGCAAACTCACTCATTCATGACTGGTCAGGTCCAGGGGTACCAGATTAGGAAGGTCTAACCTGTAGTCATAATCAGTTTCTTTACTGAATCTAGCTCAGATGGAAGTATTTTTATTATTTTCTTTGTAATCTGCTTTGTTACCTTTTTAACCTGTTAAAATACACCTTTTTAAAGTTCATGAATTTATTTCTGGGTTATAATATAACCCAGTTTGTATGATTTCTAATGGCGCCGGGGGGGTCCTGAGGCCATGTATTCCTTCCTTCACATTGAGGAAGGAGGCAAACTTCATATAACTTTGGGTTTATACCCCAAAGGGGGAAGAGGTAAACATCTGGGTGCTGCAGTAAATCCCTTAAGCTGAGGCTTTCCACTGCTGTGAATGCCTGTATTTTCTGCAGCTGTGGGTTGGGGGGAAGGTGGCCCTGCCTGTTTGCTTTGCTTGAGGAGGCTCAGGCCGGGCTCGGCAAGATAGGATGAAGTGGGGGACAGGCTGGCAGAATAAGATGTCTCAGTGGTATCGCAACACCTGCAATAAGGTCTTTTGTAACATATTGAATATATTTTTTCCAGAGGTCCTGAACCATCAGAGCAACGAGCTTAACAGGTTGATTGTGCACTGTGTGATAAGGTATGGTCTTTTGTTTGCTTTAAACCTGCTGCCTATTTCTTTCTTTACGGGTTCCTCCCAGCTTTGCTTCCAAAGGCCAGAGACCCCTCCTACTTCTGGCTTGCCTGAGTGCCTCTAGCCCCAGAATGCCCAGTGGGTGGCGGTAATGGGGTTTCTCTCACCTCCTGCAAGCATAACCATCTGGCCAAGTGCGGGATTCACTCGCTCAGTTTTCTGTCTTTTTAACTACTCTAGCTGAATCACACTTCAGGTGTCAGCCAAATACTTCTTTAGTCCCAGGCTCCGTACCATTCATGATTTTATGCACCTCCATCATACCCTTCCTTAGCTATCTCTCTTCTAAACTGTGTGGTTCTAGCCTTTCTACTGTCTCCTGAAATGGAAACTGTTGCACACCCATAATCATTTTTCCTGCCCCTGCCTGTACTTTTCCCAGTTCCAAAACATCATTTGAATATATTCTAGTTGAAAGTTTACGGGTGACTTGTGGTACCTTACCAATGACAAATTAAATGCTTCATGAAAGCCAGTTGTGAAATGGCACATGACTGAGAAGAAGGAATATATATTAAAAAAAAAAAATCCAGTTTAGGACACTAGCTGCAAGCACAGAAAACCTGCAACCAGAGTCAGGGATGGAGCCTGGAGCAGAAGCCGTCTGTCGCATTTTCATTTCCCACCAAAAACTACTCTGTGGGCACTCCTGATCAGCAGTCGCAGAGGGGCAGGCCTAGGAGCCAATATCTGGTTTTCAGAACTATACTGTTTCCTGGTGCAGAAACAGCACCTATGCAAACCCCACCTATGGATGACCTCTGCCTGCTGGCTAACCACAGAATTACCTGCAATAAGGTTTTTGTAGAGGAGAGATCATACTTTTGTAGCATGTAGGTGTACCCATTTGCAAGTTGCTTACAGTACTTTCCCTGCATTGGCCCCTCTCTATCCTATCTGCAAGTTAAATGGGGCAGAACACATTTATTAGCAAGTTGCAGAAAAAGAGCCAAGGCATAAAGTTATTTTCCACATGTTTTTTTTTAATTTTTATAAACTCATTACCAGACTGATAAACAAATCACTTACTCGTGAAGCTATCCCTGAATCAGTGCTCTGCTGGAGTAGTCCTCTGTGTCTTGATAAAACTGGCAAAGTGGCATCTGAATCACTGAGAGCAGATGAGTGAGAAGAATTGGATTTACAGACTCTATGGGTGCTTGTATTCAGACCTGAAGGGCTAAAGAGATAGCACTTTAAAGCCATTAATATATTGTTGATTTGGTAGATGTGATGAAGGCTGTTTCATGCACAAAGAAACAAGGTTCTTCTTTAATGCACATTAACTAGATCAACAAAATGCAAATAAAACTTCAAATGTAACAAGACAGTGCCAACCTGATCCTCTAGGATATGTTGGGTGTGACTTCAAAAGGAATGCTCACCTGAACACAGTTACTCATCCATAGATGTTTGCAGGATGGGACCCTAACTTTGTGAAGACATAGTAACAGAGAGTAAGCCGTGAAGACAGGCCTTGTCGTATCAGCACAACGAAAGCCAAAATGACAATTGAAATCAATGAGACATTTTGCTTGCTAATTAATGGCCTGCTAAGGCGTGCACAGATGAACTGTATTTGGGATACACTGTACAGCAGTGGTTCTTAACCAGGGGCCCAGAGCTCCCAACAGGGCCAGAGCATGTTTCAGGAGATCCACCAAGCATGGCTGGCGTTAGTCTTACTTGGTCCCAAAGCAGAAAGCTGATGACCCGTGGACTGAAGCCTGGTGCCCTGAACCCTACCACCTAGGGCGGAAGCCAAATCCTGAGCAACTTAGTTTTGTGTCACCCCCTATGGTGTGAAACTCCAGGCAATTGCTGTCCTTGCTGTCTGCTAACACCAGCATTGGCTTTTAAAGCAGAAGAACAGTTGCTGTGGCAGAGCTGGGTGATGGATATTTACAGTGTGCTGGAGGGGCCTCAGAAAGAAAAAGGCTGAGATTCTCTACTGTAAAGTTTGTAGGAAAAACATCCAACTGTTGAGTTATGAATCTTCTTTTGTATCCTGGCAGTCATTTTTAGAAAAGCATTAAAGTTCCAAGGTGAGAAGAATTAAACATTGTGTGTAACTTCAAGCTCATGTATAGTCCCACTGAATTCACATGCTTATTTGCTTTGCTACATCATGGCTCGAGGGACTTTTTAAAGTTATACATTATTTAACTAAAAATGTCATAATTACTCTAATTATGCTTCAGAGAAAGTAAACATCTCTCAAGCCTGAGCCTGCAATTTAGAAATCCACCAAGGAACTCTTTAGAAAGATCATTTTACCTTTGTAGAGGTAGGGATACAACATAATAATTTGTCTGTTGCACTACAATCCTTCAAACCATCGAGAAATATCATTAAAACAATTACACAAGGGATCAGAAATGGAAAATAAAAGGCAGTTTTCAAAGACTCTAGTGGAGTTGGTAATGAAAGTTTCATCGTGAGCGAGAGTGTGAAAGGCAAATTAAAGTAAAATGAAATAAAGTCAAGGTTATATACCTACATGAAAGTAATCATGAATAGATTTACTATTTACATGGTTAAGATTTTGTTTTGCCTTTTTTGAAGTATCAAAAATACATACAACAACTTGTCTGATTTTTATCTGGAAGCTCATAATGTTAATGTTAATAGAGTAAAAATATCAGGTGTAACAGCTGCTCTTATCTTGCTTATTTTGTCTTATTTATGGGATTGAAAGAGCAACAATTAAAAATGCCCAATTTCCAGTCATGGATAACTTGACTGGGAATGGTGGGGCATATAGCATTTCTGAAAAAAAGCCTATTTTCAGATGCTTTAATGTCCTCCCTGTCTTTAGGCAAGCAGGTATGAGAATGTTGGCCTATTTTGTGTAAGTATAATGAATCAAATCAGCAGATGAACCATGGAGTAGTCCCCAAAAAGAAGATGTAACGACTATTAATATTTGGACAACATGCTGGGGACAACTGACTAGACCTTCTAAACTGGTATGGACATTTTTGCTCTGCAGAGGTTTGCTTCATTGCAGGTTAGATAAAGTGGTAGTAGGTGCAAGATATAGAAACGAATTTTGAAATTATGGCTAGCATCTTTCATACTTGTATAAAATGTGAATTTATGTGATAAATGGTAAGGATAAATGATTACTACATTTTTATTTATATTTTTATGTAGCAGCTCACATACAACATGTGACTTTATTGTTATGTTTTCATTTTGGGGGGTTTTGAGGGGTTGGTTTATTTTTTAATAAATGTGATGCTTGTGAAAGGTGCTATAATGAATGTAATAGAAACCAAGATCATCTGGTTACAGAAAAATTACACTCTACGAAGAACAGTACTAGTGTCCCCATGCTACTGATAGGCTGATTCACCGTTGTCTTCTCTTACTTGAAACTGCCAGCAGGGGTTCACTGAGTCAACTGCTACAATTGCTTTTGTGAAGCTGTCTCACTAGAAATTGGACTAATACTGGGCCTGCTTCTTTGCCAGTATAAACTAATATAGGTCCTCTGAATTCAAACCTCATTTATAACGTGAGGATCTGACTCAGTGATTTAGTTCACTTAGGCGGCTGATTACTGATCAGAGTCAGAGGTGACTGATTCACACATTTCAAGGGATGCATGGGCCAAGTGTCTCTGCCCCACCCTTGCTATGCCCCACCCCACCACTGCCATCTGCCTCTTCCCATGGCAGCACTACGCTGCTTCCAGAGGGTGTGGGGCCAGTTGCAGCGCAGCCCAGCCCAGGAATAGCACTTTCGGGCCACACCACTGTAGGGAAGGGATGGGACTGCCCTGTAATCATCAGAAGCAATGCTCATGGTAAACGTGTGCAGGGGAGCAACACAGAAGTCCAAGTGGCTGCTTGTGCACCCCTAGCTTCGCCTATGCAGATAGTAACACCTTGTCAGCAACCAGTGGTGGATTGGAACCACTTGCCCCACTGCTAACAGGGGTGTAAAACCTAAAAAGCACACACACACACACAAAATGGTCTCAGGGCGGAAGATACACACCTAACTTTGGACTTTCCACATTCAGCACAATTGCTGCTGCAGGATCTGCTCCAATTCACTTTAGAATTCGTCTTCTGTTGCATAAGTAAGTATTGAATTGACAATCAAAGGCTATGTCTAGACTAGACCCCAACTTTGAAGGGGGCATGTTAATTAGGGTACTGGGAGATTACTAATGAAGCGCTGCGGTGCATATGCAGCACTTCGTTAGGCTAAATCTCCCCCATGGCAACTTTGAAGTGTGAAACTTTGAAGTGCCAGCTTGCGTGTAGCTGTGTGTGCTTCGAAGTGCCTGCACTACATCAAAGTCTCTTTACTCCTCAAAATTTTTAGGCTTAAAGGGACTTGGATGTAGCGCAGGTACTTTGAAGTACCTGCGGCTGACCCGTGGCTACACTCAAGCCAGCACTACAAAGTTTCACACTTTGGAGTTGCCACGGGGGACATTTTGACTAATGAAGTGCTGCATATGCACCACAACACTTTATTAGTAATCTCCCATCACCCTAATTACCATGCCCCCTTCAAAGGTCGGGGCTAGTCTAGACACAGCCAGAGTTCTAGAAACCATGACTGAAAAGAAGAATTCAGAATTTCAGGTGAGCTGCAGAAGGATGGAGTTTTGGACTCTGCACTGTTTAATTTCAGCAAGTTGCAGCTAGACAACTAGCCTTCTTGTAACACAGATTTTGTATAGGAAAAAGAATAATAGAGTCAGTGTTAGAAGGCATCATTAGGGTCTAAATCACTGCCAAGATGCAGGATTTATTGCATCTAAACCACCTGCGACTTATGGCTATCCCACCCAAACCTCTTTTTGTAAACCTCCAGTGATGGAGCTTCCATGACCTACCTGGGCAGCTGGGTCCATTGTCTGCCTGTTCTTACAGTTAGGAAGATCTTTCTGAAATTTAATCTAAATCTGCTATGCTGTTGTTTGGACCCATTGCCTCATGGGCTGCCCAATGTTCTCTCTCTCTGTCTGCTTAACTTCTGCCTTTGAAGGTTATCTAAAGGAAATTCCCATGACTGAGGCAGGATGCAATTCAAAACTATTACGGCTTACGAGGTATGCAATAACCCAAACTCTCTGCCTTGATGTCAGGGCCCTTTGGCTGGATATGAATCTCTAGTGACACCTCTGGGAACAGCACTCTAGATCATGTCAGCCATCAAGGGGAAAAATGAGATTTATGCTGTCTGTCCAGGTTGAGTCATTTCCCCTCTTTGCCAGCAGTGAGAAACTGGTTATCATAAATCACAGACCTAAATCCTTATGAGAGGAATTAATTCCATTAATGCACTAATGGAAACCCACTGTGGTTATAACCCTGTACATTCTCTCTCTTATCAGTGGTGATCTATAATGTCTTTTAAGCTAACAGTATTGCCTGTATTTTAGGAATTCTACAAAAAGATTGTAGAGATTCAAAATTGTCAAGATTAAAACAAATATTGCACACATCTTGTTCACATATAGGCTCTGATTCTTTTAGCAGGGCATTAACTGAGTGTCTAAATAGCATAAATGGAGGTATGCACCTGATATTAAATCCTTGAACACAATTTCCAAGTCTGACCCAATATGCAAAAAAGTGGCTTAGATGTTGATTTAGAAGGGTTCAGTATGGTTTGAAGTAGTTAGAGCTTTGATATCACAGGTGGTTTCCCTATGTTTCGTTTTTCTTAGGCCATACATTCAAAATAGCTGCTTACTTAAAAAAACAAAACTAAAACAAAAACATGCTGATAAATCCTGTTCTTTGTTGCACCAATGTAAATCCAGAATGACTTCAGGGTTAGACTGGTATTAGCTACCCTGATATAAGCTGAGAGCAGAATGAGCCTAAGATTTACCTTATGTAGCCTTAATTGAAAAATTGTGTATTTTAGTTTTTAACAGTGGTGCTAAAGGGGAATTTGACTTTACAAACTGAAAGCTATGCACCTGTAACTGCCCACAGGCAGACTAGAACCTGTGATTGCTGGAGCTTCCTCTAGGCACCTCTACAGCCTGAGCTAAAAAAAAAAAAGCCAACTGCCTCTCAGTTTAGACTACAGAAGACACTCATTCTTTCTCTGTGACATAGTCTTGGTGCCCCTACATGGGACAATGACCCACACCCTGGTGTGTAGGTTACACACATACCACACCTACTACCCCTTTCATAGTGTTCTCCTTACGATCCAAACAATGGTCACGATTTAACAAAGTACCAAGTCATGCCAGTGAACAGATGATGTAGTGCTGTCACCTTCACTGACAGAATCTTACAGAGCCAGCACCTTGCAAGATTGGCATACTTTATGTCAGCTGATCCGTCAGTGAAATTGAGCTGCTCCTGTTCTCACTGAAACCATTGGCAAAACTTCTACAGACAAGGGGATTGGAAGAGGACACTTTTCCCAAGCACAGCACAGGGCTTTGCATGTTGGACTCCAGCTAACTTTAAAGGTAGAAAACATTAAAATCTCATGCAGTACTTGGAAAAGCTATCCCTTTGTTATCTCTGTCTAAGTCAGTGAAGATGTTTGGGGTGGAAACGTTTCCTATGCAGCATTTGTAATGTTTGGCAATATCAGAGGCAGTAATTCAAAACACTTCCCTGCCACTGCTGTAAATCTAACAAAAATGGAAATATTTCAGGCTTTGCACCACATTCTGCATTGTGCCTCCTGAGTGACACAGCAGAAAACATGCCGCACAAAAGGAGTGGGAGCGAAGGTGCCTTATGCCATTCCTTGCACTGCCTGCATCCTGATCTGCTTTGGGAGCTGGAATAGCTCTGAATCTAAGTGGGATATGGGCTACCTTATAGCAACCTTACTCCAACTGCTGGTGGACTGCTCTATAGATCAGAATAACCATTGTGCTTTGAGCTACAATTATCTCCCCATCAGGGCAAAAATACTCCCTCATGCCCCAATTTCTGCCCCAGCACATCCTTACACTGCAGAGGATGCATGGGTGGTGGGTGAATCATGGACTTGCAGGGGGCAGCTAGACCCTGGCCCAGCCCGGACCACCACTTTTGCCTACATCTGTCCCACCACATCCTCCCACCTTCCCCTGTAAAGGCCAGATCCCTCCTCATTGCTGAGTTGCCCATGTACCTCCAGTCCCAGAATGCCCAGTAAGTGGCTGTTACAGGGTTGCTCTCACCTCCTGTGAGCAACCCAATCTGGTCAAGCATGTGTGTCTGCATTCATTCAGTTTTCTGTCTTTTTAGCTACTTAGCCCTCCAGCTGAATCACACTTCAGAAGTCATTAAACCCCTTCCAGCATATATGTTTAGCAGGGGCCCATCCCAGTTTCATCTCTAGTGTCTCTGAATCTACTCCTTCAGTCTCTTCCCCACTTGGTAGAGAGGCCATAAGAATGGCCACAATGGGTCAGACCAAAGGTCCATCCAGCCTAGTTGCCTGTCTGTCAGCAATGGCCAATGCTAGGTGCCCAGAGGGAGTTAATCAAACAGGCAATGATCAAGCAAGATGTCTCTTGCCATCCATCTCCAGCTTCTGACAAACAAGAGGCTAGGGACGCCATTACTTACCATCCTGGCTGATAGCCATTAATGGATCTAACCTCCATGAAATTATGTAGCTCTTTTTAAAACCCTGTTACACTCCTAGCTGTCACAGCCTCCTCTGGCTGCAAAGGCTGGAGTGGTGTCTCCAGGGCTTCCCCTGCTGGAGATAGTGTATGGGTCATTTTAAGGCCCTTCCAGTTCCAGTCCTCTGCCTGGCTCACTAGTATCCAGTTGCTCCCTCTGACCCACCTTCTGGGATGCCAAGCTTCTGTGGAACCACCTAGTTGCTAATGGGGAGATGGAGGGGGCAGTCTCACCCTCAACGCCAGACCCTGGCCCAGGGACCCTATGGATAGCAGCTCTATGCCTAGTTTGCTTTACCGCAGCTGATTCCACGGACCACTTACCCAGATCACTTCCCTTTTGGCCTGCAGAATCTTCACCCTTTTTCTGAGGCCTGCACCACATTCTGTTAGCAGTCTCTCGCTACCTGCCCCACACTGAGCTCTCTGAGGTGCTGCTTAAACTCCAACAGACAGTCCTGTAGGTCCTTTCCCCCCTGGAGAACTTCTACCACACACAGCTGCCTTGGCTGCTGCAGCTCTTCTTATAGGGCTTTCCTGACTCCTGATTGGCCACTTCCTTCGGCTGACTAGCTAGCTGCCCTTGAAGGAGCATACTATGGTTCCTGGGACAGGGTGTGGAAAGGCTGTGAGCTTCCAGCAGGGGGCTTCAGAGCCCATTTCACTCCATCATAGTGGCACACAGCTTCCTCCTCATCCCCTGTAGCTCTAGGGTGGTAGGCAGAGGAGCCCCAGTACCTGGGCACCCCCAGCCACCGAAAATCCCAACTGCCCTAGCCCCAGCAGAGTCCCCAGAAGAGAGGTAGCTTTTCTGGGCTGTGGCTGATGAGCAATAGGAGACAGCTGGCACTGACTCCCCCAAACAAATATACGTGCTACCCGTGGCGGGAAGGTGGAGCGGACAACCGTGAAGGGGTGTTTGTACTGCCCCTATGTATTTCCTATATTAAGATAATTCTCCTGGAGTGACTGGGGTCCTGTTACAGTCCTTGCATGCTGCTGGAACAGCATTAAGCGGCATCAATAGTCCTCCACATTTCCATCCTGCTCCTGAGCTTTCAGCATCACCGAGAGAAAAATAAACAAATAAGGATGTAAAACCCAAAAAGAAAACTTGTGTGGGTTAATTTTTTTATCCAGTTTCTAGTTCCCATTTTTTTTTCACAAGCATATCAGATAGCTGGTCATTCCTCTGTCCAAACTGCTCCCACAAACAGTAGTTTGCATGCCCAAGTGGGGCCCAGTCACTTGGCTAGCTCTGTCAGCTACACATGCCAAAACAGACATTCAAAAATAAATTTGTGGTGAACGTGCAAATCTACCTTCACCATGCTGGGTAAAAGCCAGGGAATTCAGAACTGAGACTAAATCTTCTTGTTTAGTTTACTGCCCTGTGCATAGGTATTGCCACATGTGAGTGCAATATAGGTAAGAGCAAGCATTATTGTAAAAGCTGTCTAAATCCTAGACACAGTGGGATGACTGAAACTTCCTGTTTATTTTATTCAATGGGTTCATGAAATTCTCAGAAGTATTTTGATGTAGTGCTTCTGAAAATAACTTGGTAACACACACTGTTAATTTACAGTTACAATGCCTTTCTACCGTTCATTCTGCCATAAATTATCTTGCTTTCTGTAAAATAAAACTACCCTGCAAAAGAAATGTAATTAACATAATTAGCCATAACAGACATAACAAAACATTGCTGGTATATTTATTACTTAAATTTCATGCAGCTTTCCATGAACTTAAGTGTAAATTTAGCATCATAATCAATGTGACTTTTGTACTTGTTTATTATACATAATCCATTTATTTTAGGATACTGTGTGTCTTGCAGTAATTAAATGAAAATAAAAAGAGACATATTTCTTGATTGCTTCTATTGCATCAAAGACACTATCAGCTATTCAGGTGCAGTAACTGTATGTTTTTAAAAGATATTCAATCTTGTAACACAATCTTGTTTATTCAAAGTGTGCCAAGCCAACAGTGCAAAGATTAACGTGCCTTTTCCTTTTTCATCCCTCCTACCTTTTGGACATGTCTTGCTGCTGCATAAACGTCTCACGACTTGCATAATGCTATTTGTCTGCAGTAAAATAATTTCTCCACATCTTCCCATTGGGGTTGTACTCTGCATCCTTTGAAAAGTTGTAACCCTGTTCTGAGTCTTGGCTGGAACTCCATTGTTGCCAAGGAAACATGCTGTCACTATGAAACAAACAGTCATGTCAGGAGCTCTTGTTACCAATCTCTTATGCTCATCAATCAAATTCCTGTGCTACTGTAGCCAGTAACAATAAACCCTTTTTCCAGAGTTGTCTGGAGAGTCAGCTGACTGAAGATAGGTGGGTGATACACACACCGAGACAACGCATGTGATCATCCTGAGGGATGTCTGAAGTGCTCCCTTAGCTTCATGTCTGGAATTTTTTGAACTACTTTCGTATTTTGCCAAGTTGAATTTTCATGTGGCCTTGCTTAGTGTGTCACTATGCAAAAATTCATTGTGTCTGGTGTTCAGTTATTGGGAAAAACTCCAACTATAATAATTAAAAATAATACTTGGACTGGAAAGGCTCATTGCTGGGCTCTGGAATGGTTGGGGGTCACGGCTCCATTCTCCCAGAAGGAGCAGGGCCTCGGGTGGAAAGGGTAGGGCTGGGGGCACTGCACGGACTGTGCTGTGTTCCTCCCCACTGTCAGCCCTAAGCTTTGGTGGGCCCAAGGTTAGCTGCCCCCTTTTGCTCCCCATGCCCACATCAGTGGGCCTGTTCACCAATGCTATTTAACATCCTGGTCTCACATAAGACTGTCAGCTATAACTATCTCAAATCTTCCAGGGCCCTCTTCTTTGTTTCTGAATATGAATGCAAGTAGAGATTCTTTGGTGGAAAATAACAGGAGCTAGTTTTGTATCTGTTTACGTATGGTATCTCCATTATAGAAAAGTCAACAGCCAATTCAATAAACCCATCCTTATACAGATCCAAAGAATCATGGGGGTGGGAGGGAGCGGGAGGCTAAGAATAACTCTAGTGAAACTTCCAGCCTGCTGAACAAACAAACAGGAATGTGCTTATCAGATTCACTTGCCAATGTAGGCATCTGGTCATCTGGTGCCTGCAGACAGAGAATGACCCAGAGGAATAGGGAAGGGGCATGAGGAGGCACCCCAATTAAAATTTTGATGGAGGCACCTCACAAGTGCTACCATGAGTCACCCGTTTGCCAAGATCCTTAAATTGATGTGACTGTAGTGATTCTTCAAGGGTCTTGGGATATCCTGTGGACTTAGAAGTCAGTGGAGTATCTCCATTGAAGATGTTTGATGTGGGATTTGGCCCTGTCTCTAAATGGGGGGCCTGTCTATACAGAAGATGATAGCTGTCACAGGATGGCTGTCCCTCGGTGCTTGAAATAGATCCAGCTCCCCTTTGCCAGAGAGGAAGTGGGACTGCCCCAAATCAGAGGCAGCTCAGCGGGGACAGAGCTAGATGGGGAACTGCAGTGTGAAATTGTAGGGAAAAAGGAATGGCTGCAGTGATCCCGAAGGAAGGGAACTGGGGCTGGGAAAGAAGACAGAGGTGAAAGTTTTATTACTCACTGGGGGAAAGCAAAGAAGGCAGGTCAGACATGCAGCCCTCTCTAGTTGCCCAGACAGCAGGAAGGGACACTACCTCAGGGAGCAGCAGTTGTACCCAACTTAAGGTGTGTGTGGTGGGGAGAAATATTTTTTCTTTTGGTTATCACTTTTTGTGTCCAGCAAGAAACCAGACTTCAAGCCCTCAAGAAGGGGAAACCAGAGGCAGGACATTGCAGAGGAGCCCTGACCAAGATGTGGCACATCCATGGTGGCCACCCTGCTATAGTAACACAGAGACAGATCATGTCTTTTTCTGAGCCCTGTACGACTTGACTCATCTGATACCTGGGTAGGAGACAGCAGCCACCTTTGCAGCCCCATCTTCCCTCTCACCCTTGGAACTCCCCCCCCACCCCCGCCCAGGGCTCTCTGTGGGTCCTGGGATTCATGTGAGGCGAAAGAGATGAGAGGTTTAAGCCCAGTACTGGGGAAAGCTCATTTATAATGCCCTGCGTCCATGTGAAAAAGCCACTGCACATACGATATAGCCATTGATTACTCCATTTCCTCACCCAGCTCCCTCCATACTGGGAATGCTTCACTTACTCCTATGACCCCACCTTTTCTTATGCTACCTGGACATTCTAAAGCCCTTGAGACCCTGGTGGAGTGCCTCTCAGATTCTGGTAAGAAGCTAACTCCCCACAAACAGATTTCTGTACAGAGAGGCCCATGAAACTCCAAATAGGTGCTGGGGTCTGCACCCATGCAAGATGGGAGCCAAAGGCTGGCCTTAAAATTTCAGCAGCTTTGTATGAATTTACAAATATTCATGAATTCAGTTTGAAAGCTGAACAGGAAATAATAATTGCCAATTCTCTTGCTTTTAGAAAATTGTGCAATTAATCACATATTTGAACTCATGAATATTATGTGATGAATTCTACTAATGACCACTCAGATCAGAAGTAAACTGAGTTTGATGTTGGGCAGATGGTGCATGCAGTTATTTTAGTTGAGACAGTAAAAATAATTTTTCCATACTTTGATCACACCCAGGGACATGACTTTTACTGCACCTCCACCCCACCTTGCGTTTCTAAAGAAAATAAGTCAGTGGGTGGTTGCTTTTTCTCTTTTTATTTTTCCCCCAAATAAAAATGAAAGGCATTGGTCTACACCATGGACTAATTGTCTACAGATTTTTTTTAATGGAAAAAGGATTTCACACAGAGGGTATGAAAAGTTATCCAAGTGCCATTTCAATGTAATGACATATTTCAGATGGTTTCAGAGTTTCCATTATAAACACTAATATGCAGAGGCTTGAAGTGGAGCAACATAAATGTCTGCCAAGTAGAAAGAGCTTCTGTCAATTTTGTTTAATAATGAAATACAACTGTTATTTCTGAGATATGCAAGTGAAGCAAATGTAAGGGATGTACCCCCCTCAGGTGCTTCTTAAATGTGCATTGGCTTAGTGTGTTACTTGGCACGTGCCTTCGGCTGGTGCACCGCTGAAATGCTTGAACAGTACAGAAACCCCCCGATTCTCAATTCTGATCAGGGATAGAAAAACTCAAATTTCTGTTATTAGGATTGTTACAGTGATACGAGAGGCTGCAACCAGGATCAGGACCCATTGGACAAACACTGGGCAAATAAGCCAGGTCTACATGAGTAGCTTTTCCTGGCAAAACCAGGCTTTTGTCAGAAAAAAAATGCAGAGCATTTACACTACAAATGTGCTTTGTTGACAAACTCAGCACATCCACCAGCACATTATACTTCTACCTGTTCAGGAATAATGCCTCTCTCGACAGTGTTCTGTCAACAAAACAGCTGTGTAGATGCTCCAGGGCCCTTTTGTCAACAGATAGCACTTCCAGATCACCGGGCAGCCCTGTTTGCAGAACTTCCAGTCAGCTGTTCTGTCAAGACAGGGCTGGGCAGTCTGGCCACTCTCTGTCGACAGAGCAGATTGTTCTTTGGATCTGCTTTTATGTGTAGACTCAATCTGTCGACAGAAGTTTTGCCGGGGAATCCCTTCCGACAGTCACTTCTGTCAACGGAAGCTTCTTGCGTAGACATGGCCACAGAGTCCCTGCTCTGAAAAGCGCACAGTCTAACAATACAAGACAAAGGATGGAATGAAGGAAATATTATCTAAATGTTACAATTGGACAACTTCCATTACTTTAAGTGGGCCAGGATTTCATGCAGAGTGTATTCCCAAGGTCACGTCAGATGAGCATTTTAGAAGCAAAGACTCTGCACTTACACTAAATTTCTGAGCTTTCCTGTTGTTTATATGATTCATTACGAATGTTCATCAAGTACTCAAGTGCCCCCACTTAGCACACCTTTATTGAAGCAAAATGAACATCAACAACTTTTCAGTCAATATTCTGAGGTCAGCGCAACACAGAGCTGATAAAAACCAGTTTGCAGCCCCATGCTGTTTTGTGACTTCCCTGGTAGAAAGCTGTTAGTTTTGTATCCACAGCAGAAGTCAGCTCTGAGTACTTTACTGGTTATGAATATCAGAGCCCACTCCCGTGGAGTGGTGATGTGGTTACCTGGTGTGAGTGCATTCTGGTACACGTGGCAATCTCTGATGCTGGCAGCACAAAATGCAGCTGGAGAGAGATTTTCTGTGAATTTGAATTTGGGTACTTTCCATAGACGGTGGCAGTTTGCAGGAACACACTTGGAAAAGGAACACAATGTCCCTGCTTCCCCCCACCCACTGCCCCCCCAGCTCACACTCTAGCAGTCTCTTGCCCGCATGTGCAAAATGAAGAGGATACAATTTGCACCCAGGCACTGAATTTTTCCTTCAGCACATTTAGGATTTCAGGCCATGATTCAAATCCCAGGGGCAAAGCTCTGAGAACACCTGCAGCGGACAGCCAAATAAATGATACTAAAAATGCAGGGTAAGTGCATTTCATAATGATTAAGGAATTTTAAGCAATCACCAATCCCATAAATAACTACACTGAAATTTGTTTGCAGCCTAAAACTCAAAGGTGTCAAGTCCCCATAGCACCCAATCATGTCTTGGGGACTATGCACAACCTGTAACACTAAAGAAAAGGGCCTGCGAAATTTTGCTGGAAAAAGACTTTGCCTGCAACCTTGTAAGTCCAAGATCAGCTAAATGGACCTGCTCCAAAGCCCATTGAATCAGTCTTTCCATTGACCTAAATGAGTTTTAGATTAGGCTTGTTTGGGCATGTGGAAAGATTAATAGCATTTCCTTAGCATCCAGAAGAGGTTTAGTTCACTGTCAAATTTAACTACACTAACAAAATTTGTGTCAGCCCTTGATGGGTGAGACAGACTTTCGCTGACACTCTGAAGATTATGTGCAAGTGATGCTCAGGGAAATGTGCCAGGAGATTTTTCCTGTTTGATTAACATTGTGTATTTGTTGAAAGAAAGTGTAATGTATGCAAACTGCCTGTCTGTGTATTTATGAAAAATAGAACGTGAAATCCTAGTCCCAATGATATCAGGGGCAAACTCCTATTGATTTCAGTAGAGTCAACACCTACGGTATTTCTATTTGATATAGGTGAAAGAAAGACATTTGTTATTTAAAGTTCAACACAATTTTTGTCTTTGATAAAAATATTGGGCAGTATGGGCCTAATCCAACAAAGTGCTTAAGCTTGTATGTTACTAGTTGGAGCTTAGTAGGTGCAGGCACCAACTCCATAGGTGTCAAATAAAACAAAAGACAGCTGGATTCTACTAGGGTTTTCTAGATATTCCCACTAGAATGACCCAAACACACTCATGTGCAGTGCCTGATCCACAGTACATTCAACTTAAAGGAGAGACTTCTACTGCTACCACAGCTGAGCTTTTATATCTGTGCAGAGTCACGGAATTCTGATTGGGTAATATTTTCCTAGACATAAACAGCCACCTGAGTTGGAGGGTGGGGAGACAAGGAATCAACCCTCTGAAGTGCTCCTGATTTGCACAAGTGCAAAACAAAGGAAGGCCTCTGGACATCACCATTTGTATCATGTATCTTTCCCTTACCTTAGTCTGACCCAGCCTCAAGGATGTTAGTTTTGGTATGCTAGACAACAATAATATCTCACTAAATCATTATCTTTCCCCCAAAGCCCTCTCCTTTTGGGCCTATGTGTTTATAATCATGGATGAAGTGAGAGCACCATTAGTTTACACTGCTTTTTAAGCCAGCTGATTTTGGGTGGAGTCCTGAATTACAATAATTTTAATTCAGCATCTTTCACAGCTTTGAGTGCTTTCACCCAAATGTCTCTCCCCAAAGAAGTCTGTTCTCTGAATAGGGCTCAACTGCCTTCTCATTGCATTTCCTTTTAATATATGAGAGGTAATAAAAAAAGGTCTTAGGACAGTGTTTCAAGAACAGGAGAGTGAATTAGCCCCAAGCTCTCAGCATTCAGATCTAGATCCTGAGCTGCATCTGAGATGGCCTCAGCTGAGCCCTAAGGCACCAGACAGGATGAGAAGAGATAAGATACCCTTAAGCCACTCTTTATGTTGTCGCAGTCCCCAGTCATGGACAATAAGGTGGTCTCAAACATCAGTCAGATACACTATAGGGCTGATTTACTTGGCACTGACTGACTGCCAACTGACTGCCAAAGTCTCCTAAGGGGCATTCTAGCTGCTAGAAATTGCCAAGACATAGAGAGGTCCTTGGCCATACTTTCTTCTCCCCCCTGACACCCCACCCCATGCTGCTGGGAACGCACCACATTGGTTTTAATAGAAAATACTTCCTCCAACATCCCGGAGCTGCATCCCAACAAAACAATGACTTGCTTAGAAGGAGATGGTTAGTGTAAGCCTGTTGAATTGAAGTTGTTTTGCTTTTCAGATGACGCTTACACCTTTCTCTGACCTACTAGTTTTGTGAGAGAATTGTCAAAGAGCAGAAGATAAGCTAAAGTAATGTTTCCTCTTCATTTTACAGGCTGCCTCTGCTGTTTTGTGCAGCTAGAAAAAGCAGAATGAAACAGTTACTGCGAGTATGCTGTGCAGCTAGTTTGAATCACGAGGTGCTGCTTTCTACAATTGGAAAATAGATTTAGAATATTCACAATGGCATTATTGTGTAGAATGTCAGACAAAGCAATTCCTGTTGTTTGATATTGCATGACTAATGCTCCAGGCAAAAGATAAGTATTCAGAATATGAACCATGATAGCAAACAAGCAATGTAGTCTCTCACTAACAATAATGAAAACAAGTGTAGTACCCAGAGGTACTGAGACCTCATCTGGGGTGAGTGAAGTCTCTGCTCTACAGCCTCAGCTGAGAACTAGCTGGCCTTCAGCTCATGTGGTAGAGTGCAGGGCTTTAGACCCTATGCTCATGGGTTCCATCCCTAGTGCCAGCAACCCTGGTCTATCAGCTTTACACAAATCCTCTGGAATAAGGATTAACTGCTTCATAAACAGAAACAAACTCTCCCATGAGTGCAGTACTGGTCTATGATTTAGATGGTGGTCTGCTCCTGTGATTTATCCTGACAAGAAACTAGGCAGGTTAGCAAATGTTTGTAGCTATGAGTGAAGATAGTGGGCTGAATCCTGAGCCACATTTGCACTGCCCCAAACCCTGCAGCTGACTGAGCATTGGATTGTTTTCCAGAATACTTAGGAGTAGTTTCAGATCTACTTCAAATTGTCTCAGCTACCATTGATCACCAGAACACCCCAGTCAGACCTGCTGCACATGGGAGCATATAATATAGAGGGCTATTATGACAACTCTTCACCATCCAAGCTCATCCTCTGAACAACCCAGTTTGACCCTCAGATCCCAGGGGGAGTTTGTAGGGGTGGCATAGAACTCCAGCATGCAATTTTTAGAAATCTATTTCAAGGACAATTCTGTAGGAAGACAAGGAGGCAATTTAAACATGCGGTTTACTATGGAAGCATTAATGCATTTAACAAAATTATCTCCACCATTTATATCTTCTCCATTGTTGAATCAATCCCTAAACAAAGATATTTTTAGAGGTCAAAACTTAACTATCATGGTGACAAAAATGCAGAGTACAAGGCATTTTGATGTCTGTTGGTTCTGAAGTGCAAGTATGTTTGAAACTGTTTTGATCTTAATTCTTTTGTCTACCTATTAGCAATGTAAGAGCTCAGACTGATCCATTATTGGTGAGGACATTTGCTGGGATTGCATAGCAGCCCAAACTATAGAATCCTAGGGATGGAAGAGACCTCAGGAGGCCATTGAGTCCAAAGCAGGACCAATCCTAGCTAAATCTTCCGAGCCAGGGCTTTGTTAAGCTGGGACTTAAGAACCTCTAAGGATGGAGATTCCACCACCTCCCTAGGTAACCCATTCCAATGCTTCACCACCTTCCTAGTAAAATCGTATTTCCTAATATCCAATCTCGACCTCCCCACCACAACTGACTGATTTATGACCATTCCTACTTTGTTTCTAGACCAAAGAAAGGGCCCTTACCAGCAGGTCATGGTTTGTGTGACTAGGAGGATTAGGTCTGTGGATTCTAAACAAAACATTTTGCCTCTGGGAAGTGTACTGAAGGTTGTGGCCTTGGCAGGTGGAAGAGGAGGAGGCCAAGCTCAAGATAAAGCTGAGGCTTGGTTTACACTAGGGGGGCAATGTTGAACTAAGGTATGCAGCTCCAGCTATAAATAGCATGGCTGGAATGAACATACCTTAGTCTGAGATACTGTTGCATCCCCACCATGGGAGCTTGCTCCAGTGGAGCACTGGAGTCAATGGCAATGTAATTAGCTGTCAGTGTAGCAAGTCTTTGTTAGACCCACTAAATCAACACCAAGAGATTGATCTCCTGTAAGTGTAGATAAGGCCTAAGAGAACAGCTGCAATGTGTGGGGGAAGGGAGCAGGGACATCAAATTTAAAAAGAGGAAGGGCAGAAAAACAAAATCTAGCCTTGGAAATTTAGACCATCTTAATGAAAGGTATGTAAGTAAACCTCCTAGATTTCTTTCAAGATGTCATACCAAAGGAAAGGCTTGGTTAGGTTACGATGTATTTTTTCTTCCTTCCTTCTTCTTTTTCTTTACATAAATATTTTAGCTTATCTATAATTCATATCTCTGTGAAAAATGATGCACAGTAAGAAACATGCTGATATCAGGGGAATTTTCCTGATGTTTAGGATCAATACTGAACTCTAAAGACTCAGTGAGAATGGCTGGTGAAATAATCATAGCTTTGAGAGTAGCCTTTATCCTTTTTATTGAGGTAAGCATTCAGTTGTGTTAGTGATTTATACATTTTTTCACTTTATGGAAGATGAATGTGGTTTGAAAAGATTGCTTAACAATGCCAGAAACTATGTTTCTAACTGATATCAAGTACTAAAAGCTTTTATATCTCTCACTATATTGGCTTATGGTTTCATGCTAGCATGGGATTTTCAGGCTTTGCTCACTTATTAATACATTTTAACAATAATAATGGTTCTTTTGATTTTCAGAAGAATTCTGCATTTAGTAATATAAATGTGACTTTCCAGTTTAATTTTTTCCTATATTCTACAGGTAAGCCCATACACAGAAGCTGTGTCTACACTACAGAGTTCTATCAACAGAAATCCCTGTTGACAGATATTTCCTGACAAAACCTCTGTCTACAGAGCGTGTCCACACCTAGCAGAGGCTCCCCCTGTCAACACCCTCTGATGAGAGTGAGCAGCAGGACTGCCCAGCCCTCTGTTGACAGAACAGCCAACCAGAAGCTCTGGAAACAGGGCAGCCCGGTGAACCAGAAGCTCTCTCTGTTGACAGAGGGCTCACTTGAATGTACACTATATTTTTGTCAACAGAATTCATCAACAGAGGTATTATGCCTCATATTGTCAAGACAGAACTCTGCCAGGAAGACATGCATTCCATTGAAAGAGTTTCAACAGAACGCATTTGTAGTGTCCACAAAACTCTGTAGTGTAGACCCAGCTAGAGAGTCTAAAATGTTCTTTGGAAACACTGTAGCTGGAGGTCGATTTTATATTAATAGATCAGTGATCTGTTGGAAGCAAATTTTGTACTAACTGGATGAAAGGAAAAATCGTTCATAAACTGAAACTATAGCTCTGACATCCACTTGCCTGTCCATCCTCATTTTTATAACTCTTATGCTCCACAGCATAAGCTAAGATCTACCTGATATGGGCTAGAAAGAAATTTCCATACAGGTTATTTCATAATTGCTCACTCTCCCATTTCTCGTACTCTGTCTTCAAAATCATGTAGTGCTGACCTCGCTCAGAAACAGGATACTGGATGAGATGGCCTAGTTGTCTGAGCTATGATGGCATTTCCTATGATTCTACATGATGGCTGTAGCCAGGATGTAAAATCACAACTATTTTGGTCACAGAGAATGTGGAGCTTCTGCAGGTGTTTAAAATACTGTTAATTTAGAAGTTTAATGATACAGTCTCTTTTTAAAAAAATATACATATAATTTTGGGCAAAATGTTTAACTGGGCCTAAACCTTGCCTTGTTCATGGTATTTTATGTGGACAACTATAAGTGTGTATGTTCATACTGATTTATTTAACAGTTCTGCCATCACTAGGGGTGATATTCTCACCCATCTAGAAGACCAGAACAAGGCCTGTGTACCACTTCAGTTCCATATTATCCCCACTACACATGGATGATTTCACCCAGTCAGAATCTACTAACAGAGTTGTTTTTCTACTGGTACCTATACAAAGAAAATGCATTGTTCAGTGGGTAGAGCATTTCTTTCAGAAGGAAACACACAAGTGGTAGGGGCTTCCAAAATTCACTGATGTGAATGGGAATGATTACATTGATTTCAGTGAGCTTTGGACCAGGCCCTCAATGATTAAATCTCAGTCAGAATAGTGACATTGTAACAGGGCATGGATGAAATTCAATGAGGACAAAAGCAAAGTACTCCACTTGGAAAGGAACAACCAGTTTCACACATACAACATGGGAAATTAGCGTCTAGGAAAGGAGTATGGCAGAAAGGTAGAGTTCCCTCTAATCTTTTCCATCCATGGATGGAATACATTTTGTTCTGTGCAACACGGCATGTGCAGATGTGCACCACCAATAGAAATACATGCTGCTCACTGTGGGTGGCCATAGGTGCTCTGCTAAACATCTGGGTGGTACCTGAATCTCTCCTGGGCAGATGCCCAAGTGCTAATGTTACAGGGAACACTGCAGAAAGGGATCTAGGGATCATAGTGGACCACAACCGAAATATGAGTCAACAGTGTTGTCGTCAGAGTTGCCACCAGCGTGGTGCTCTGCTGTCTCCAATGTATCACTCGGCTGTGTGCGTGTGTTCCCTCTGTGTGCTGCCCCAGCTCTGCAGATAGCCGACACAGCAGACTCGAAGAGAACACCTAATGACCACAGAGTCTAGTAAGATGCGAAGGCACGTCGGCCAGGTTTATTGCCGTATTGGATACAATAGTAGTTCCCTGTAGATTTCTTAGTCTAAGTCAGGGCATACTACAAATATGCACCCACGGTCAATGGACTCGGCTCAGTCAGTGGCGGGACTTTCCACTGCCCCCTCGGCCGGACCCAGACCACATCCCAAGATTACATTCTTACACACAGGTACAAACAACTTACACCTCACTCCTGACGTATTGAGGTACACCCCTTCCACGTAGTTAGGTGCCGCCTCCCCCTTTGTACATGTTGGTTTGAACAAAACTCTACCCATCATATTATCCTTTTGCCCGTCATTGGGATGTATTGGCCTATTCTTTCTTATTTGTGGGATGTTCCAGGGTAGAGAGTTCTTGTACCATGTACCTGCCATACTACCCTTTTGCCCCTGTCATTGGGATGGATTGGCCTATTCTTTCTTATCTGTGCAATGTTCCGGGGTAGGGAGTTCTGGTAGCATGTACCTACTTCAATATGCTAGGTAGATATGTTTATGCACCAGCAACCCTCTTCTTGCCAACTTCTGTGAGTAATGCATTCCTTTACCTCACAGCTGCACTTTGCTTTCTGTTAGCAAAGTCTTGACCATTACTTTGGTTCAGGCCTAAGGCCTCATACTGGGCCTGTACTTACTACAAGTGTGACACTGTTGCAAAACAAAACCAACCAAACCAAATACTCCATTCTAGGATGTATTAACAGGAACATTGTAAGCAAGAGACAAGAAATAATTCTTCTGCTCTACCCTGCACTGACTCAGCTGGAATACTGTGTCCAGTTCTGGGCACCACATTTCAGGAAAGATGTGGACAAACTGGAGAAGGTCCAGAGAAGATCAACAGGAATGAAGAAAGGTCACAAAAACAAGACAGCATCATGTAGGTGCTCTGATGCTCAGTTAGGCAGCACCTGAATCGCTCCTGAGTGACCTCCCAAGTGTTCAGTTTACAGGGAACACTGGTCAGGGATTATCCAGATGGTGCTTGGTCCTGCCATGAGTGCAGGGTACTGCATTCAATGACCCTCTCTAGTTCCTTCCAGTTGTAGCATTCTGTTGTTTGGTGATACTTGTTTTTGTTTGTATGTTGTGTGATCATTTGCTTAATCTAAATATTTAATATTTGGAATGTGATATTTCTCAATTGTGCGCACCTGTAATTGCACTTTCTCCCTTAGGATGATTTGTGCTTTCCATGTTGTAGTCATCATGGTATTGAGGTTCTGCTCAATGAGGGCAGAGGAATGGGAATGTCTTTGGCTCTTATGAGTGGTTGGTGCAATGTAATCTATTCTGCCGTTGATTCAAGTCTGAGTCCTTTGTGTCTCATGACTCCGAAGGTCAGTAATCAATAGATCATTTCCTCAGTACAGTTTGCACAGTAGATAAATGTACATTAGAACTGGAGGAGAACTGGAAAACAAATGGATAAAAAGAGGATTCAAGGTTAGGCAGTCCCATTCTCACCCTATTAAATAGTGACTGCAAGACTAATGCTGTTATGCCATAGATACTCACAAAAGGCTTTCTTTAAAAATAATCTGAAACCATGAAGATAGACACTATTACACTGGGCCTGATTCTCTTCTCATTCAGGGCCCTTCTATACTTGCCTGAAGACTGATGCTCTGGAGGTCGATCTTCTGGGGTTTGATTTAGTGCATCTAGTTAGGGCATGCTAAATCAAACCCTCTTGGTGCTCCCACCAACCGCAGTATGCAGGAGAGTTTCTCCAGTTGCCCTCCCCTGGTGAGATCACACTGGAAATTCAACATAAGTTACATCGACTCCAACTAGACAATTTTCATAGCTGGAGTTGTGTAACTTGGGTCAAATTTCTTTTGTAGCATGGACCTACTCTCAGACAGCTAATTGGGAGCAATGCTGTTAAAATCAATGGAAGTACATTGCTGTAAAACTGGTATTGCTTGGATTAGAATTGGACTGACTGGTGTATTTGCAGGCACCAGTGAAGACTTTCAGTGGCTCTTCAAAGATGACTTGATTGAATTCCAGGGAATAACCCTGGGTAGTGATCCCTATAAACTGAGCGCTTGGGTAGCCACCCAGGAGAGATTCAGGTGCCAACCAGCTGATCAGCAGAGCACTCACAGCCGTCCATAGTGGGTAGCATGTGTTTCTATTGGGGGTAGACAGCTGCACATAACAAAATTTATTCTGCCCATGCATGGAAAAAATTAGTGGGAACACTGCCCCTGGGTAAACAGATTTCCTTGGTGACACAAAGCTGATGGGATGATGAACCTATATGGCTGTGTCATTGTAGAGGAAGCAGAATGGCCTATACTGTTGATAGAACATGAGATAATCAAGTTAGGATCAAATTCTTATTCTAGACTAGAACCCAAATTTACAGCAGAGCAAAGGCAGAATTATTTAAACTAAAATATGTTAGTGTTTAAAAGTGAACACTTCTCTTGAGTGTACAACAGTGGAAAACGAAGCAAGTAAATGGACTTCTCTTTTTGCAGGTAATTCTTGTTGACCTGATATTATTTGCATTATCTTGGTTGTTGTCCTTCCAGGATTCAGGGCAAGTGGGATTTTTGCATCAGACCTGTTTGTGGTTAGGTATGACGTATGTTTAGCTGTATAGGCAAAAGTCCTGGTATCCTACTCTGAAGTAATGTACACTTATCCAACTTTGTATGCATTATATCACTTGGACTATCTTGAAAAAAGTGTTAGCTACAAGAATGGAGCAGTCACAATATTCAGATCTGAATTGGAGCTGAATTTCCTCTTTGTTTTTGGATCCAAAACTTTGGATCAAGATCCTCACAAATTAGAAGTAAGTAACATAATATCCATTTTCAAATATGAAGAATTTTTAAAAAAAGGAAATTTGCAGCTATATCAAAATTTATAGTTGGCCAGCGTATATAATCAGAACCCAGTAATGCCTTGCAGGCACCATTAGACAGTGTAGTTTAAAAGCAATCCTGTTACAGAACATCATATTTGTTCACAAACATCTTCCCCTTTTTTAATTCAAAAAGACACCTGTATGAACTCAGAATTGTTGTTCTGTAAGAGCTCATCACCTGCAATCTATTTGACAGTCCGGGAGACATATTTTTCCTTGACAAAAACAGATGTCTGTGTGTCACTGGAGTCAAAAGGTGGAAGGCTTGTCACTTGAGAGTGTAGGGATGTCTGAATTTGCTATTCGTGTTATGAATAGACCTGGCTGTAAATGACGACATTGTAGATAATTTTAAGAAAGGAATGTGTACTTGTAGCTCTTGGGCTAAGCTCGCCTCAGTTTGGTAAAGGTTTGAAGTTGATCCCTTTGTTTTAAGACGGTGTAGCATCCTTGGCCCACGGCAGCTGCCCTATTTAGGTGGTGCGGGCCTCCACAGTTTGCCCCCTCCATGCCCGGCCAACCCTCGGGCCTTGTGCCCTTTAATGGGCTGTGCAAGCAGGCCTGTGGTTCGGAAGTCCAGCCTTCAGTTCAGGGCAGGGCAGCAGACAAACAGCCACCAAAACATGGTGGCTCAGAACAGGCAAGGGACTGCCTCTCCAGGGAGGTGGGGTAGGAGGACGCAGGCCCTCCCACTCCACTGCATCCTGGCCTGGGGTCCTAACGATCGCTTTAACCCTGAGCTTGGTATTGGGGATCCAGGCTGCAACACACCACCATGGGCTCAGATGGTGCATCCCTGGGCCACTTCCTACCTCTGTCTCCAACAGTGCTGGGTCCCAGTCGGATTGGTCAGCAGGTCCAGGCTGGCAGGTCTCCTCTGGGTAGGTAGCCCTCGGTAGGTCTGGCCAGTCGGATATCTCGATGTCATTCAGGTAGTACACCAGGGGCAGGACTGTGGGCTCTGGATGGTTGGAGGCCTCAGCGCTGCGGGCATCAGGCGGGACTCCAGGACCATGATCACCAGGGACCTCAGGGTAATTGGCCACAGGCAGTCTCTCTGGCCCCAGCAGGGCCTTGTGGGAGGTGGCCCGCCACAAGTGCAAGGGCCCTGGTAGATCAGGGAAGTCAGGATACTGGCCCAATGGCAGGCTGGTCTGCAGCTGCCTCGGCTGGTCTGGGCAGCTGGTGGGTGGCTCTCGCTGGCCCGATGGTGGGCACCAGGTTCCCCGGTCCTGGTGCACAGAAGCCTGGTCAGAGCCCTCTGCCCTGCTTGGAGGCCAATCCTTTAATGGGCCTCGAGCCCTGCCCTGGCTCTTCTGGCCACAGGTGCTGCCCTCTGAGGGGTGGGGCACAGGTGTTCTGACTCAGGGCCCACTCACCAGGGTCTCTGAGCAGCCTCCTCTGCCTCTGAGTTGGGGGAGGCCACAGCACCTCGCTATAGACGGCTACTGGAATTTTAATGCCACTCCAGGGCCACATCTACACTGGCTCTTCCCTTTCAAAAGGGGCACACAAATACAGAGGACCAAAAATGCAAATGAGGTGTTACTTTGCATACTCGATACCTCATTGCATAATGACAGCCACTCGCAGTCCCAGAAAAGCTGCTTTCAAAATGCAAAATAGCTGTGCAGTTGGGGTCCTTTCAAAAGAAAATCCCACTTTCAAAAGCACCCTTCTTCCTGAAAAACATTAGGGAAAAGGATACTTTTGAAAGTAGGGCTTCCTTTTGCAGGGACCTCATCTACATAGCTGTTTTGCATTTTGCAAGCAGCTCTTCTGGAATGGTGAGTAGCTGTCAATATGCAAATGAGGCTCTGAATATGCAGATTAGCATCTTGTTTGCATTTTTGATCTGCCACATTTGCATGCCCCTTTCGAAGGGCGGAGCCAGTATAGATGTAGCCCTAGAGTGGCATTAAAATTCCAGTAGCCTTGATGTTTTGATTTTCAGAAGGAGCAGAGCTCATTTTGACACAGTTTCAGCTTGTAAGATCAGTAAAAATTATTTGTCATTAAAATATAGGTTGAACATCTAAAAACTTTAACAGTCTGGTCCAGCAACATCTGTGCTTCTGGGCCAGAGAGCCCAATGGTTGGAAGTCAGGGGACAGGAGGGTCTGGGGTGGGGAGCCCTGTTGGACTGTCAGCAACAGGCTGGCTAGGAGTCTAGGTCACGAGCCCAGCCACGACCAGAGACTGGCCATCCAGGACTCTGGGAAGGGCCAGGAGCCTGGCCAGGACCAGCAGTGGCAGAGTTGGACATCCAAGAGTCTGGGTGGAGCTGGGAGCTCTGCTGGGACCAACAGTGGCACGTCTGGCTGTCCAGGATTCTGGGCAGGGCTGGGATCCTGACTGGGACCAGTGGCAGCAGGACCTGGCAAAGAGTCTGGCCAGTGGCAGCAGGCTTGTCAGCTCATGTGCTGTGGGAAGGTGAGGCTGTACTTATACCCATCCACCACAAACACTGCACTGGGTGCAGGCCCAGCTACCTAGCTGGTTCTCACAACAGCAAGTCAGGCTGCCCAAGTGGGGCAGTGGCTGTGAGCCTGGCTGGGACAGAAAGTGGAGCCAATGTGAGGGGGCAGCGGCCAGGGCTATGGGGCTGACCACTGGAACCAGGGTCAGTAGTGGGGATCAGTGGGAGCTGGGCCCAGAATCAGAGCTAGGAGTGGACTCAGGCAAGGGACCAGAACTGACCTCCTCTTGTCTGACAAACTCCCTCGTTCGGGACCAGTCAAGTTCCCAGGGTGCCAGGTAAGGGAGGATGAACCTCCATGGGATTAAAAATTCCACTTAGCTGACCACATTTTAAATCAGACTACCCAATGGATACTCTTTTGCAGACTGCTAACAGTATTCTGAGCTGAGCCACCTACAAACTTGAGTGCAGGCTGACAGCCATCTGTTATTTAGAAATGTATTTATCTCCCAGTAAAATAAAGTTACTTACCTTCACTGCTATCACCTTTTTGTCTGGGGTGCTTTTCAGGACTGCTCATGGATGGCACTGAAACAACATATTAGTCATAAGGGCTGGACCGTATCATTCATTACCTTTGGAGGCTCCATCTGCTGGGTAGTAGATACTGTTACACCATCACCTGAACCTACACTTTTGAATTAATGATGAGGCTATGATCCATTTGTTTTGTGTTTGTACAGTGCCTGTTGGAGAGAAATGGGTTGAAATGGGTTAGGGCTGCCATCTTGAATGGGAAACAGGACAACACAGGCTCCATCTTGGTGTCCCTTCCTCTCAAGGCTTTCGGTACCCTTTTCCCAGTTTGGTGCCAGAAGAGGAACATGCGGGTGGGTGGCGGTATGGAATGCCATATAACAGCAAATCTGCCCAACAACTGGAATGGATGTAGGGGAGTGGTCGTCTCTCTGGCAGTGCTCTGTAAGCAGGTCATCCCAGTGGGACACAGAGACCTCCCACGGAGAGTCAGCCTTGCTGAGAGGAAATAACACCCAGAAGGGACCTTGTACCTTACCTCCATGCACGATCCACACAGGGAATGTCTGCATACCACACGCGGGATAGCAGCCTGAGATCCACATAACAGTTCCTGATGTTGCCGGTATCCAGGTGCTGGTGTTTCTGTATTCTACTTTGTATCTTCCCAATGACTCCAGGATATGGTGTCGTTTTTCCCCTTCTACTCTTGGTCCCATTGTAAGGGTCTGGGCTATGCTAACACCTGAGCCACTATTGTTATGTTATAGGGAATCCTAGTTTTGCTTTTGTTATTACACAAAGTTCTAGTGCTTTTAATCCAATTTACCTGTATTTCAACTACCCCAAACCAGTGACAGATGTGGAGGGGGTAGGAATAATGCAGACAGCCCATCTTCTGACCAGCAACATCATAAACCTAACTATTTTGGGTGAACATGCCTAGCACACTCTAGTCTACAACTGGGGCTCCATGGCACTAGTGAAATGCAAATAATAAATAATGTTATTCTGGCTATTGTTACAGGAGCACACCTGTAAGAAAGAGGTTTGTATATATGCAAATACAGGTTGAACCTCTTTAGTCTGGCACTCTTGGGACCTGACTGGTACCATATGAGAAAATTTGCCAGACCACAGGAGGTCAATACTTTCTAGCAGCTTTACCAACAATTCCATGGCTTACTGGGCTTTTAGAAGACATTGAGGGGTAAAGTGCAGCTAAACAGCAGCACAGAATACTGAAAGCCAGGACTGACAGCTGTAAACAAATTTTATAGGACCACAGGAAACTTGGCCAGACCCATGTTACGTGGTCATCTGGTTAACCAAAATCATGCCATATTACAGATGTTGCTGGATCAGCGAGCTGGATTAAACAGCTTCGAGCTGTAGTTAATAAAGATATCTGTAGATGACGCTCAATAATACATAGGATTGATCCTAAGGTTTACAGGATCCACATGACTTTTGTAGCAATGAACTGCAAATAGCTTTTGTTGTGTAGTTCGTCACTTTGCTGCTCTTAATAGATGCCAGCTGAAGGCCAGAAACTAGAGAATAATGAACCAATTAGCTCACAGATCCCCAGTCACTTGTTAGATGCTCTTTATTTGTTTCCTGGCCATTATTGCTGCTGCAGGTTGCACAAGGATGTTTATGGACTGCAGGCAGCAGTTTTACAAAGCAAGTTAATGACAGCCACCTTTTGGCAGAGGCTGACTGATCACCAGTTACTAAAATTAAAGATTTTTCTTTGCGATAGCTGCCTGACGGCAGACTGTCTCATGCCATGCTCTGCTGTGGTACGCTGTGCTCTCTGGAAAAGATGTACTGAGCATAATTTCATACGTTCTTCAGTTCTGGGTATGTCTGTGGAGAAGTGGGGTGCAACAGGCTGGGAGAAGGTGGTGGAGTGGAGCTGAGAGTATAAGTAGGGTGACCCTACTGCTGCCCTCTGCCAGGCCCCTCCAGTTACCCGGGCTTGCATCACACAGGGGAGGGAACAAAGTGGTGAAGCAAGGACAGGAAGGGACATGGTGGAGGTGGAGCAGAGGTAGAGCCTGTGAAGGCATGGAGAGGGGTGGAACGGCGACAGGGCCTGCTGCAGGGGGCTTGCCCAGGTCCTGCACCCTTCTAAGGATGGCCCTGCTTAGCATTACAATCTGTGGTTCAGAACCGGTGGAAGGAAGTCTACAGCACACAGCAGCACTAGTATAGCGTGCTAGCCCAACTGCCAGTTTCAAAAACATGAACCCAGTTAGTCTCACTGCTAAACTTCAGCACCTCACCCTGGAAGCTGAACTTATTTGAGCCCAAAACCCACTCAGGTAACTAATTGTCTGGATACACCATGAATTATTGCCACTGAGTGACCTTTTTCAGCTTCTTAGGATAGAGTGACATCTTGTGGCATAGTTGTCTCTCTCTCTCTCGTGCTCTCTCACTCTCTCCCCCTCTGAAAGGCTTCTATTTTTGACATCTAATCTGGTTAGAAGACCTCTGAAGGTTGGTATTAATAATACCACAGCTTGAGACCTCCTTGTGCTATTTCAGATTTACATCCATGTATCTCCTGTAAAACTTGAGTAAATGCAGCAATGAACCAGGTCCAAGAAACTTGTAAGATCAAAATTCAAAGTGATCGGGGCAAACTGGAACAATAGTGTGAAATAAATAGGATGAAATTCAGTAAGGACAATGCAAAGTACTCCACTTAGGAAGGAATAGACCAGTTCTATAAATACAGAATGGGGAATGACTGAGCAGGAGCACAGTGGAAAGATCTGGGGCTCTTGGTGGTTAATAAGCTAAATATGAGCCAACGGTGTGACAATGTTGCAAAAAAATCAAATATCACTCTGGTCTGTATTAGCAGAAGTGTTGTAAACAAGACACAGGAAGTAATTCTTCCGCTCTAAACTGAGTGGTTTAGGCTTCAACTGGAGTATTGTGCTCATTCAGTTCTAGGCTCCATATTTCAAAACAAAATGTGGACAAGTTGGAGACAGTCTAGAGAAGAGTAACAAAAATGAGTAAAGGTCTAGAAAACAGGACTGACGAAGGAAGATTTAAAATGGGGGTGTTGTTTAGTCTGGAGAAGAAAAGCCAGAGAGGGGACATAATAGCTTTCAAGTACTTAAAAGGTGGTTTCAAGGAGGAAGGAGAAAAATTGTTCTTCTTAACCTCTTAACATAGGACAAGAAGTAATGGGCTCAAATTGCAGAAAGGGAGGTTTAGGTTGGATATTAAGGAAAACTTCCAAGCTGGCATGAATTGCCCAGGGAGGTTGTAGAATCTCCATCATTGGAGATTTTAATGTGCAAGTTAAAGACGGATGTCAGGGCCCATCCAGATAACACATAGTCCTTCCCGGAGTGCAGGAGACTGGATTAGATGAAGTCTCAAGGGCTGCTCTACAATTCTACGAGTTCAGTCCTCTTGTGCAACTCTCATTGAAATCACTTTCACTCAGGAGGCCAGGCCCCGATTCTCAAAGATGTTTAGGCTCTTAGCTCACAACAGTTTCAGTGGGAATGAGGCATCTAGAGAGATTTTCAAGAGTGCCTATCTCCCTCTTCAGATGCTTGAATTCCTATAATAATGGGTCCTTTAATAACAAATTTAAATATTTGAAAATGGCAAGCTGTCTTTTTAAAGACCTACTGATGCAGTTGTCCATAATGCTATAGATCATGTTAACCTTGTGACTATTTGAGAACAGTGTTTGCTCGAACAAAAATGGTCTAGTATTTCTAGTGCATTTTAATGGTCAGATTTTCAAAAGCGTTCAGTCTTAGCTTGCCTGACTGAAGTCATGGGAAATATTGATGGCCTTTAAATAGCTCATATTTCTAGGTGCCAAATTTTCTATTGAAATATTCATCAGACATCCTTCTGTAGGAGATTAACATTTAACTAGTGCCCAGAAACTTAACATCCTGTTGTGAATGACATAGCTCACTGATTTGATAAAAATGGGAAAAATATAGTTAGATGGTGGTAGTGTCTCTTAGAGCTCATATAGTCCTGCAACCAGAGAAAATAGGGAACAGTCTCTTTGATCTGATAGTCATTCTCCCTATAGACACAGAATATTAAGTATGGCCTTCTACCAGAGAAAATATATTGGCATCAGTTTGATTTACCAGACCATTTCTATGACTCACTGTCTGACTGAAAAATATTTCCTAGAAAAAAAATCTGATACAATTGTAGCAAAACTATATGAACTAGAGGTTTCATAGAAGCATAGAATCCTTGGACTGGAAGAAACCTCAGGAGCTTTTCCTAATTCATCTTGTCTCTAAGGTTAGCTACTCCTATAAGCATTAGCAAACATAACGGTTATACGCAGATTTGCAAATATATTTCTGGTGCCTTCTGCATGTTTTCATTTTCATGTCATTGCTACAGAAAAGATATCCATTTCAGAGTGTTTTCCAGTGATGGTGCTTAAGCTTTTTCATATCAAGGTAGATCTCAGGCCTCTGAGGACAACACTGTGCCATCCACAATTCCTTTATATGGCTTACATTTTTTGTCTTCCCCTTACTGCTGAACTTTCAAATTGCTCTTTTGGCAGGCACCTGACCTTATGGATAGCACAGGTCAGAACAGTATTTCATTTCTTAGCTGCAAACTACTCTTGTCTATTTTAATGGCTTCTTTAAAGTAAAACTGGAGTCTCTATGCCAAATGGAAATAGTAGGATAGATGAAAATCAATTGTAGAATTTCCACTGACTGCCACAAGGCAGGATTTGGCCCATTCTAAATTCATTATTAGGTGATGTCTTGGCTCCACTGAAGCCAATAGAGGCTTTGCTGTCTGGGTGAAATCCTGATTCCATTGAATTCTATTAGCCTTTTTATTATAATTCATAGAACTTCTTCAGTGCAAATACTAAGTCTTCATTTAGTTGTTCCGCAAAAATCCCAGTCAATAAAACAAATTAAAAACACTGTACTGCAGTAAAATCAAGGGAGACAGACTATTTCCTAGTGTTGAAAGTTAACGATACCTAGCACTTACACAGCACTTTTATCTTCAACTTACATTCCACTGAGTATAACAAACCATATTTTACATCTAGCGAGACAAAATCTGCTCTCTTAAACATTCATTATCAGAGCCAGCTAGAGTTATGATTCAAATGTTACAGGGGCCTGACTATGACTCTCTCTACAGTTAAAGAAAAAATGAGTGATTCTACCTCTAATCCTTCTATATACTCTCTGTATATTGGTGTATCTTTATTCTGAATCAGAGTTACTTTGTTCACTCAAGAGAGCCTCCTTTTCTCCCTGTTCTAGTCTCCCTCAAATGTTTACAGCTCCGTTAGTATCTTTCAGCAGAGACAGACTGAGATAGATCTTTGTTGGAGGTAGTTTTTTATTCTAAACAACCTATTACCACATGTAAGAAAAATGTCAACCAAACATCCAGCCTAGAAAACTGAAGGAAACAGGTCTCTCTCTTACTAAATCTCACTTCTCCTCACCAGCCACCACACATTGTTCCTTCCCTCAGGCACTGTCAGTGTCTTATGTTTGATTCTTCTGTCATAGCTGCTGATGCTGAAATGTTATTCTGCACACACACACACACACACACACACACACACACACCCTCCTAGCTTTCCTTCAGAGTTTTACTGTAGAATTGTGGTATTAGACCACAAAACTTTCTGGTTACTTTATGGACAACATGGATTTCTGTCACATCAGTATAAATCCAAAGTAATTTCACTGAGCTCATTGGAGTTGTTCTTCATTTTCATTAACATAAATAAAGAGAGCAGTGAAATGTTGCCCTCCTTTCGTAAAGCGATTAGCACGTTTAAATGATTGAAATAAGTGGAAATGGCTGACAAGGCAAAATGGTTTAGAATTCAGCATGAATGATTGTTTTGGGCTTTTGATTCATATGTTAGCCATCACTTCTATAACAACTTTACTGCTGGCAAGGAGCATTCCTAGGTGGTTCTGGCCAAGGAGTGGAATCCCCAGGGGACTCTGGCCTTGCTGAAGACAAGTATTTCTTCAGTTTATGCAGCACCATTATAAAAATTCAAGTAGTCTGTTACATTTTGAAGACCACAGATTTGACTGAATGGGGACAGAGTTAGTTTAAAGTTTGCTCTCTTCAAAATTGTTTATTCCAATTTTAATATAAAAAATGCTGGAGTCTTCTAAAAATGTGTCAGCGTTTTTTCTCCCCCAGGAGATATTTTCACACACAATAGATGCTTTCATGCATTTCAAGCACCAGGCATGCATAAATGAGCTGATCACCCAAAGAGTGAATGCGGTCAGGCAGAACCTGGCCATTGGTTTTAGATGCATCGTTATCACATAGACTGCTTTCCTGATTCACCAGGGGATGTTATAAAATAAATGCCCCAAGCTGTTCTTTCAGCCATTTTTCTGTGGTGGCAGGGGAGAGGAAAGGGAGGGAAGTTTGGAGAATTGGAGCCTCATCTTAAACCCGCATCAGTTTTATGTGCTGTCACTACTGTAAGGTACAACACCAGTTGTAACTATGGGCTAGTACTTTTCCCACATACTCATGTGTGAGGGCCAGTGGATCCACCAACAGATACTGCCTCCTTCCTCTCCCCCCTCCCACCCCATGAGTCTCACTGCAAACACCATATGGTTGTTAGCACGCCCCCTCAGCAGAACCATAGTAATTTCACTGTATAATGCCCAATTATTGCAGATATGCCAGTAATAGATACACTTGGTTCTTTGAAAGGCCCAATTTCACAAAGCTGAAGAAATTAATCAGAAAAAGGGTAAATGACTAAATTGTTCAATAGCAGAGAGGTAGCTGTGTTAGTCTGTATCCGCAAAAACAACGAAGTCCTGGGGGACCTTATAAACTAACAGATTCTCAGAGCATAAGCTTTTGTGGGCAAAGATGCATCTGACAAAGTATGTTTCTGCCCACAAAAGCTTATGCTCCAAAAAATCTGAGAGTCAATAAAGTGTCACAGCATTTTTCATTGTTTTTTAAATTGTTCAATAACACCTTATTAGATCTTCCAAAAGCCACAATTCCACAGTTTATGGAAGAAAGCCAAATTGGTTGAAAAACACCAGTTGGTTTAGAAGGAAAGTGAAGGTACTAATATATAACAAAAAGTCAATAAAAATTAATATAAATCACAAGCTAGAATTGTAGAATATTAATACGGGACACTAAGGGACACAAGAGAAAAATTTATTAGCAGCAGAATAAGGACAATCAAAATAATTTTAACTATATTAAAAGCAGAAAAAAACCTAGCATTGGTCTATTACTAGAATGGACTGATAAAATTATTAATAGGAATGCCAGAAAGGCACGTTTATTCCATAAATATTCTCTGTTTTAGAGGAAAAACAGGTCATGCCATGTTATATAAGAACATTAATCCCCTTCCACTAGTTTCTCAGGAGGATGTTAACAGCAGCTAGTAAAATTAGACATTTTAAAATCAACAGGTTGCACAGGGGATAATATAATCTGAGCCCATCAACATAGGCTCGTGGAAAACGGATGCTAACTCACTCCACAGTTCAAGGAGGATGTTGGTGATACTTCCAAGAACCTCCACAAGAATGACTGCAAGATAGAAAAAACCAAAACCAAAACTATGCTGTATAGTAGTGTTTTCCAAATGATGTTCCATGAAGTGAAAATAAGGGTTCCAAGAGAAAATTCCACTACAATAGCCAACTCCTCCGTGGCTCTGCCCTGCCACCACTGAAACAGCAAACCTAAATTTAATTGGTTTAACAATGAGCAGGGCAGCGGAAGGTATCTGGTCATTAAACCAACTGAATTTAGTTTCATTGTTTCAGTGGCAGCAGGGCTGGGAGCCACAGAGAGCCCCTCACTCACCTTGTTACCTCCAGTGGGCGTGGCTTGGTTTGACAGAACACCTCCACAATAGCCCTCCTTCTGCTGGGTGCATGGCCACCCAGAGTAGACTCCCCAGCCAGCGCCATGGAAGGGTTAATCCTGGGGGCCAGTTTGGGACTGAAGTGGGTTAATCCTAGGAATGGGGGCAGCAGATTTGGGGGCTGAGGGCTGAAGTGGGTAAAGCCTGGAGATTGGGGGTGAGTTTGGGGTCAAGGAAGATAGAGCCTGGAAATGGGGTTCTGCAAAACTATTTTGAGTTTAAAAGGGTTTTGTGGCCAAATGAAAAAGGGAAACACTGCTGTGTAGTGATTGAGTTCCTGGACAAATATCAGAGGGGTAGCCGAGTTAGTCTGTTTGTTCAAAAACAGCAAGTAGTCCTGTGACACCTTATAGACTAACAGATATATTGGAGTGTAAGATTTCATGGGCAAAGAACCACTTTGTCAGATGCATGGGAGGCCGGGGAGGGGAGGTTCCAGAGAAGGGTTTAAAAAGGGAGTGTTGGTCAAAGGGAGGGCCAGAGTTGACGAAGACTTCCTCTTTAAACCCTCCTCTGGACCCCCCCATGCATCTGATGAAAAGGGTCTTTGCCCATAAAAGCTTATGCTCCAAAATATCTGTTAGTCTATAAGGTGCTACAGGATTTCTTGTTGTTTTTGAGTTCCTTGAGTATCTCTGTAGCTTACCAAAGAGAAGGTTGAGGAGTGATTTGAATATAACTTTAAGTACCTATCTTGGGAAACATACAGGTGACAATGGCTCTTCAATCTAGCAAATAAAGGCTTAACACAGTGCAATGGCTGGAAACAAGGCCAAATATAACAGTGAGGGTAATTAATCACTGGACTAACTTACCTAGAGGATCACTGACAACATTAAAATTAAGCATTATGTTTTTTCCAAAGTGAAAATTCTAAGAACTCTTTTGGGAAAGTTCTATGGCCTGTATTATAAAAATCCCAAAAATATAAGGTGGTGGGGATCTTGAGAAGTCAACAAATACAGCCCCCTATTCTAAGGCAGAACCAAGTACACAAAGTACACAGGAAGTCAGGCTGAATGATCACCAGGGTCTCTTCTGGCCTTGGAATCTATAAAAATATAAATTCCAACTGTGGTGTTAATTTGGGTGCTGAACAGGAAATAGGATTCTCTGCAGATGTGATATTGGGGTTGCAAGTTCTTAATAAGAGTCCAGAACATAATACATAGAAACATTTTGTGAGGCCAATCTGTAGTAGTACTGGGGCAGCTCCACGGCAGAAGGTACTGCCAGATAGTTGTTCAAATGGCTCAGCCAGCCGGGGGTGGGTTGTACCAGCTGTTGCATGGATCCTCCTGCACAGTTTCCCATGAAGCATTTGTAACTAGCCTCCACTAACATCCCTCTTTCATTGCTCTCAATGCTTCTTCCTAGTACTCAGCAAGCTTTTTGGCCTAAATACTAGGCTTAAACTTTAAGCCTGAGAACATATAAAAGAGTATCACAAATATGGTGTCGAGTTTTGGATGGTCTTTCTCTTGTGTATCATGTCTGCAAAGGCTTGATTTTCACTGAAAACCTACCCGGAAAAAAAAAAAAAAAAAAAAAAAAAAAAATCTATGAATGCTTTCACCTAGAACCCAGCCAATAAATTTTCCAGAAATTAGGCCTAATCTTGCTCCCACTGAATTCAAAGGCAAAGTTCCTACTGATTGTATGAAAGAACCACACTGCCTCTTATCCATACGATTGCATGTTTTGCCACAGACTGGATTCCAGCCCTACCATCTTCTTTTCATTACCCTTTCACCTTTGGCAGTAATTTGAGTTAATTTTATATTTTACACAAAGTGGGAAGCGATAAACTATATGTCAGTGTCTGGCACTGGTGGGTGCTTTCTCTTCCCTCCTGTCAGTGGGGATGGCATTCTTTCTCCCACCTAATGTTTCCATTGTTGCATGTATCATTCTGTTCCATCTGGCACTTTGTTCTCAAGAAGACATTTAGGAAGAAAGAGCACTGGGTTTCATTAGTCATTTATTTCACAAACTGAACATCATTTTCACACATTTTAGGATTATGTGAAAGTCTTTCTTGTAGAAATGCCCTTGTTGCTCACTACTGTGAGCAAGTTGCAGAGCTAGAATTAGTAGAGAAAGGCAAAACACTAGAGAGGAGGGGTGGATACCCACAATTATTTATGTGATTATGTAAATTATTTCAGTTCAGCCATGCTCACTACTCACAAACATTCATGCAATTTGAGTTTTACTGGCATCGACATTCATAGAAAGTGGATTTCAAAGTCACATGCAGGAATATCCACAAAAACAGCATTTTACATTCATACGTGGGACTCTTCACAGAAGAAGGGTTACCACAGTTATCCAACAGAATAAGTCACCATGCATGAAATCCTGGTCTCACTGAAGTCAGTTGGAGTTTTACACCAACATCAAAGAGGTCAGGATTTTATCCCAAAAGTCATCACAATGAACCAGCACAGTGAATACCAAATACTTACTTTCAGAACAGTTCACAATCAATCCAGGGAGTTAAAAAAGAATTTGCATAAGAGCATTCAGATAATGAATGAATTACAAGGTAGCACAATCTATTTGCAAATATTTCAAGAGAGACTACATTTTTCAAATTATTAATAAAAATGGGTGAATAATTCGTCAAGTCTTGCCACTGGTAATAGCTAAAACTGAAGACATTCTAATCTGGCCTTACTGATCATGTTAGCTTTGAGATGTAACAAATACAGTACTTACAAATTAAACGTCTGCATTACAATTCACTAAAATAAGAAACATAGCTGTTGACGTGTAAACAATTTTATTTGAAGGGCTGACACAGCAATCACAATGACTGCAAAAGAACTATTATTTTAATACTGAAAGCTTGCCTCCATAAAGCTGGCTTGTAACTTAAACCATATGGAAGCACTTTAAACAGTGTCTTAAGGTACATTATCAAACACGGCAAACCTTAAACGTATCAATTATAAATGCAGTGTGCTTATTCCCCTCCTTTTTAATGCATGGAGTTAAAGTTCTTCAAAGTCATGGCCATTTGTATTCATTGCTTCTGGGTGCATGACTCTTCCCATGAACAAGACAGTACCTGAATCCAATGAGAGAACACACCAATCAGAACCACACGGGGGAAACACTTTTAAACTCCTTTACTTTGTTTGGCAGTATTGGTTATTTATTCATTATCCAACAAAGACAGATTTTCATAGTGCAAACTGCATGTGTCCAAAACCAAATGTACATGTTTAAAATTCATGAGAGGCTGGTACCCTTAGAGAAGGGGTTCTTCTGTTTGTACTCAAAACAGATATTACACAGATAGAAGCAATGAAAACTTCTTCACAGCCCTATCAATGGACCTCAAAACGTTCCAGAAGCTTTCTTCAAAGCCCCTAAAACCAATAATGATGCACATTGACTTCAATGGGCTTCAGAGGGACCACCACTGATGTTAATTGGGTAATTCAGTCTCCACGTACATTCAGTCCTTGGCATCTAAGCGGAGTATCTCAAGTAGGGTGCTGGTTACCACTGACTGAAATATAGGCACCTACCCATGGGCAATGCATGATATTTTCATGTTCCTGCTACCACTGAATTCATTGGCACGACTTCCAGTGACTACACAAAGAATGGAAATCTGATGTTTTACTGATTTGTTTCTCCTATGAAAGGATACCAAGAGGCAAAAGGTTCTACCCTCCACCACTATGGTGACTGTCTGCAGTCATTAGGTCACCACACAGAGCACATCTTCGATGTATAAATGGCTCACTAGCCATCCTCTTATTGAGGTTTTGGAGTTTTCTGTGAAGCCCATTAGCTTTCCCATCCCTGTCTTGCTCTGGAAGGGTTCCTAACAAGACAATCAGCAAAGGATCATAAATTATAGTGGTTTTAAACCCTGTGCGGATGCTCTCATTCAGAAGCAATGTGAATCTAACTAACTATAGCTGCATCTTGCTGGATAGTACATTGACAGGGTATTTCTGGCATGCCCAGCTCACCAGATGTAAGGTTTGTGACAAAGGGTGTTAATGTTTGTTTAGAACCTAACACAATGGGACCACATCTTTAGGCAGTACAGGTTTAACCTCTCCAATCCGGAACATCTCAGCCGGCAAACGCCATAATCCATTGTGATTTCAGTTAGCCAGATGACCACTTATGAGCATGGCCAATTTTCCCCTGGTCTCATAAAGTCTGTTTCCAACCACCAGTCCTGGCTCTTAGTGTTCTGTGCTGTTATTCAGCTATAATGTAACCCTAAATGTCTTCCAAGAGCCCCGTAAGCAGTGGAAGTATTGGTAACGTGCTAGTACAGTGTTTCCCAAAGTGCGGTCCACGGCTCAGTACTGGTCCTTGGAAAAAAAATGCTGGTCCTTGGAAAATATACAAATCATCACTACATACCATTATTATTGTGAATAAATAATAAACAATGAATATTTATTCATTTTTCATTTTTAAAATACACATTTATATTTTTGGGCCACAAAAAAAAAAGGTACTGAAAATAACCCAGGCCCCAACTATATAAAGTTTGGGAAACTTTGTGTTGGAAAATATTGACCTCTTATTTGACAAATTCTTTTGTCCGGCATTGGTCTGGTTCAACCTGTACTGGAATCTGAATGTTAAATCCTAAGAAAATGTATCTGGAACATACTGGGCCAGACTGATCTCAGCTTAACTAAGACCCTTGTGAACTCAAGGTACTGAATTTTGCTAGATGAGATGTCCTAACACCTATAGTGCGGCCACAAGCTGTTTGTTATCCTGTCATAGCCACAATATTATCCAGAATAAATTATCAATATCAAACTGATAAATTGATTCATCAGAGCCCATATTGCCAGCAAGTACTGTTCTCATCCATGCCTGCCACAAAACATATCAATGGCCCCAGAGAATTATTTATAACAGCTATATCTGTCCTTGTGAAAATCACTTGGCATGGGGGCAATTCTCAGGGACTTTTTACAACAACACTGTTACTGAAGTCAGAGCATGTGTTCTAAAAATGCTGACAACGTAAGGGGTGTCAGGACTGTCCTGACGAAATTAAATGTTGAGCTATGGTTGCCAATTACAAATGAAGAATAGCGTCTCAACTCTCAGTAAGTTTATTTATGAATTTTCTCTATGATCACTTACCACCCCCTCCGCCAAAAAAAGAGAGAGAGAGCGAGCGAGCGATAAGAATTTTCCAGGCTATTCCTGTGGGGTTAGGAGGAACATTACAGGAATGTGCGTTATGAAAGATTAGCTAAAATCCCTCAACACAAAGCACTGCCAAGTAGAAAGTAAAGAAAAAATAACTTTCCAAGACCAGCTTATTGATCCAAAACAGAGAGCCTCTGCTACCTGGGTCTGAGGGAGATTCAGTGAAAACAGTGAAAAAGCAGCTCACAAACTGCTTATGCTTACCTGTTCTCCTGTTCCTGATCAGAAAGAAAAATGGATGATCAACTATAACCTGGGGATACAGCACTGCCATTCTACTAATGGCAATCATTCCTAAAGGGGAGAGAACAAACACAACCAGCATGTCAGGTATTACGGTAACTTCTGCATATTCTCCTTTTAAATTAACAGGGATTAACTACTTCACAAGTCATTCTTGTAAAGCCCATGAATAGGAATTAAAACCTACACGACCGCACTGTCAGCAAGAAATAGCATGATCTAACCAAAAAGGAAGCAGACTTCCAACATAATTACATGTCTATCTATGCTCCAAGAATGATTAACAATGGACAGTGACAATTTAATTCCAGGGATGATGGAACAGTTTATAACTTACAAGCTCCTGGTAATGAAGGCTGTTTCCTTTCAAAGGAAAGCTCATTACAGGAGACAGTATCACCAGCCATACTTTTTGTGATAGAGTTCTGAGCCTGTCCTGGTCCTCACAGTGACTTCTTATTAGACAGAAAAAGAGTTAAGAGTGTGGGCTGACTGTGCAATTTTCCATTAAGCCTTTTTTGTTGTTTACTGAATTGTAATGAATCAAAGTAAAGGCTAAATAAATGAGGAGATGGGCAGACTTTGGGCCATTGTCATTTCCTGATATTTAGAAAGCTACATTTTTCACTAAGGCTTTATTATTTTCCCATGTTTTATTGACTCTCCATTTTTACTGCATTGCCAATAACAAAACAAAACAAAAAACGTTATGCATGCCAATAATATCGGCCCACACAAATATTAGACACTGAGCTCAAAAGCATCAATGGGATTCACTGGAAACGGTGTTGCATTTCTCTTGCTTGAAGAATGGTACAAATATTTATGGGGAGAAGTCGTAATAATGCAAGCTGGCAAATGAAGTAAACTCATTTGCAATAGGGAGAGTCAGGACTTGCCTGTGACAACTGAGTATTCTGACTAGCTGGCCCTTGAAACATCACTGCTGGAAAGCTAGCCTTTTCTAGTTATTGCATTGCAGCTCACGTCCCCATGTATGTGCCTATTAAAATGCAACAATTTCTCCAAGGTACTTCTAATAGTTTTGAAAAAAAAAAAAAAAAAGCATACAGACCTTCTCAATTAGCAAATCACACATGACAGCAAACTAAAATCCCAAACCATTCCAAACTGCCAAGATTCACAGTCCCAGAAAGGAAATCTTGAGGCACTTTATGACACATTCATATTAAGAAAATGTTGGCATTTTCAATTTCCAGCATCAGCTCTGGGAAGCCAGGATACTTGCCATACTGTGTCCTCATGCTGTATAGTGCTCAGCTTTTTGGCTTTGCACCAAGGCATTTTTAAAATACCAATTAATGCAGGATAGCCAGCCCTATAATTTAATTTAGGTTTTCAGCATCAGGGTACCTGAGGCAGCAGCAGCTTCTGCACCTTCCTCGTTAACTTCCAGGAAGGACTTGTGAATTGCTTTAGCAAGGTAAAGCTCTTTGTTATCTGAGGGGACGAAAATTAAAGAAGACATTTTAAGGTGGGTTAGTAAAACTGAAGCTTGAAAAAGCTTTTATTATTCACGTCCAATATCTGAAATGGAACAACAATTACAATTACAGATTCAGCTGTGATGGCTTCTTTTTCCATCTTGGGTTTAAAAAGCCTTTTTCTTGATCATATTTTTATTTAAACGATTATGTGTGTTATAAGAGCACCTGGGAACCCCAACTGAGACCAAGCTCTGACTGTTCTTAAACTCTACATAAATCAGGCAGGCCAAGAGTGGGAGTGGAAGGGATGTAACATAATAAGCAGTGTTGTTTGTTGTCTGTCCATTTGGAACCAGTGAGGAAATGTAATTTTTGGGAGGCGTGTGTGTGTAGCCACGCCATCCAGCCCAAACTTTTCATGCATATTTTCTCTCCATCCTGCCTGTAAAAATTAAATGTCAGATTATATTGTAATAGAATCACCACCAGTGATCACCAAGGATTCAGCTTCGTAACTAATAATGATGATGGAAAATGTTGCCACCACCTCAGAGTTCACTGAGTGTCGGACTGGGCCCTTGGCTTTCTCTCCTTTGCTCCCCCCGCTCCAATCCACACAACAATTCAATATGGATTTGATCCTCATCCTACTGTTTTCTTTGGAAGGTTTGCTATGTACTTCAAAGGCAATAGGATCAGAACATCCAAGGGCCAGGCAGTAGGCTCTTATACTACTAGACAACAGTATCTTTAACAATCTTCTACCACATCCCAGTAATACGTTACAGAAGTTAGACACACACTGGATTAGACCTCCACTGTGCATATACTCCCACGAAGTGTATGAGCTATGACATATCTATACAGACACAAGAGAATAAAATAGACAGCTGGAAAAGAAATAGAGTATTTGAAACAGGGAAGTAAATCAACTTGAAAACATTTAACTTAAGAAAAAAAAAATCAATCAATCCAATAACTGTCCATTTCTGAAGCCTTGCATGACAAAACCTTTAGTACACAATACCTGCCATCAGATCGTTAACTCAACAGGTTGAATCATCGCTACAGGAAAGGCCCGTGGGAATATTCTTGTACTTGATCTTCATTTGTCAGCACTCGCTCATAACAAAAGATAATGGTTCCAAAGCTAATGTAAACAACTGAGAGGAAAGATAGCCCTGCCTACCACAAGACTCCAGTACGTCTCACTAACTACACTGGCTCAGAACTGAACTAGCTCTCACAGTTCATCAGCTCCCATCTCTTCCACAAAAGCCTTAACTCATGTCTTATATGACCACATGTGGTAACACATACAGGAGATTGCTAAATCCTGTAGAAGCTTTAGGCTTCTATTCTAAGGTTTCAGAAATGCTGCTGTTGTCTAGAAAGCCGTGAGAAAGAGCCTCCACTGTATTATTTTTTGCACATCTGTCGATCTTATGGACTAAGCAAATTTACTGGTTTTGGTGTCCACATAACAGCTATTGATAGAAGATCATCCCCAAAAATATGTGATATGGTCACATGTGATTGTTACTTATTTTTGCATTTTACCACTTGTCCAAATGGTTTATTTGAACCATTTATCAAGAGGCCAAGAGGTTATACCTACTCTTCCTGTGAAGCTACCACTCCAAGTAAAGTATTGAGACAAATTCATTTAATTTTGCGCTAAATGAACTGCAGTGTTTTGGCATGTCATAGGGCATGCTCCCTCACTGCACATTTCTCTTTCCAAGCAATCTCCATACACCCTTAAATAAAGTTTAAAATGTGCATTTTAGTTACAATGTCTCATGTCCCATCACCATATGGCTTTTCCCAAGCTGCAGCATGACACTTAGATCAGGGTGGATAAGTTCCAGCCCGCAGGTCAGATCTAGCCCGCCGGCCAGATCTAGCCCGCCAAACCACTGTATCTGGCCCACGGACTCCCCTGCTGGGACCCTCAGGCATAGAGCAGGGAGTCACTTAAAGTGGTGTAGGTCTGCTCCCATGTAGCTCTCTGCTCTAGACCCCAGGGAGAGGGGCTTCGTGTGCTGCCCCCGTCCCCTAGCAAAAATCTCTCGGCCTCCATTGGCCAATTTCTGGCCAATAGGAATGGAGATTTTGCTGGGGGGGGCGGGCAGAAGCAGCATGCAAAGCCTTTCCCTCCTCTCAGCATCTCAAGCAGAGACACACATGGAACAGGCTTGACGAGTCTGGGGCTGCAGCAGGCAGGGAGTCTGCCTCTGAGGGCTGCTGGCCAGGAGCTGTCTATGTAAGTGCCTTCTGGTCAGAGCATGCACCTACCACTCCAGCCCCTCCCTGCCTGCCCAGGTCACCAACCAAACCCTCTGCACCTCTCCTGCTCCAGGTCACAACTCCTGCCCAGACCCTGTACCCCCTCCCACTCTACTCCCCCAGGCCAGAATCCTGTCCTGCAGCCATACCCACTCCCAGATCCTGACACCCAAGCCTCCGCCCTCGTCACAACCCCCTCCTACAGCCAAGCTCCCTCTCAGACCCCACACTCTCTCTTGCTTCCCAATCCCCTGCCCTGAGCTCCCTTCTGCACTTAGCCTCCACCCCAGAACCTGCACCGTTCTAAATGGTCTCCCATCAAAAAATTATTGCCCACCCACCTTAGACGGAAGGAAGGAAGGATGAGGAAAAAAGAAAATAAAGTCATCTCACAGATTATTTATCTTTTGATCCAGCTCTTCCCCACCTTCTTTCCCATTGCTCATTTAATAGAATCACCTTATTGACTGATTAATCACCCCAAACTAATCAGTTACCTCCCTATTCTATTCTGTTACCTACCAGCTCTGTTTCTGGGGAACCAAAGCATGACCACCTGTCAGCCCTGTGCCCTAGGGGAGTCAGGGAGGTTGACACTCATGGAAAACAAATCCCTTTTCCCCAGGCCTCTATTAGGTTCAAATACAGAGCACTGAAACTGGCAGGGGTGGACACACCTAAATCCTACAACAAGGGTGACTGAATTTAAGGAAAAACCCCTAGCCTTATCTACACTGAAGATGGAACAGAAAGACATCACGGTTAGCATAATGAATGGAGAACAGCTCTTCCAAAGGAGGAATCCCACTGAACTGTGGGATACTGAAAGAAGGGAAGCACTGCCTGATGGGAAATCTCTGTTCCAGATGTTGAAGTTGAAAGTTTTATCCTCAGTTTTACTCTCTTTTTAAACTTTGAATTTTAGGCTTAACAATGTAGCAATGTAAGGCAGCATATTAACATGTAACATTTCATTGATTTTATTGATTAAGTTCTTTAATTGAATATAAGTCTGTTTCAGAGTTTTGCAGGTAAAGAGAAAGCTTTGGTATTATGTCTATGTTAATAAGATTAGAGTGATGCTGAAGGCTGAAGCCTTAATTGTTTGATTTACAACCCCTTTTACTCTGCTTTTCTCTGAGAGTCTTTGTAAGAATTGTTTACGTGTGAAAGTGGTAGGTCTGTGTTGAGATAAAGGTGTGAAGGTTATCCCCAGAGCCAGATGGCCAAGAAAGGAGGGGCAAAGCGTGGATGAAGACAGACTTCACGGCATCAGAAAGGATCCCCATCAGTGTGTATCCCCCTGCCCCCATCAAGAACGGATTGGATTGGCAGATTTACTACTCTAAAGCATGGAGCAGGAACCCCTAAGGACAACTGATTACAGGGTGAGCCTTTCAGAGATGTTTTGAGAACAACTGGTATCAGAAAGATAACATACCAGTCACAAACTGACACAGCAAACCTCATGGGAGAAAAGGATTATAAAAGCAGGGTGATTTGCCGTGGGACTTTGCGTTCGTCTTGCCACCAACTCCAGGAGAGCATTGGACCATGACCGACAAGGCTCTGCTCCCCCACAATCTAGCTGGCCACTAGATTGATCCAGGGTCTGGACTGGTAACTATAACATCGTTTGGCACGACTGTGTGCATGGTGAGATCTGCCATCTGGAGATCTGCCACTTCAGCAGTGCATGCAAAATATCGTGTATCACCTCAGGACACAAAGTGAGAACTACCATGTTTACCTGAAAATACAGGGAGCATTCTAATCAGGAAGATTTTAAATGCTTCAGGATATCTTATACCATACAGAACAGTTCAGATCTCAAATCTAGAGTGTGTGTCAAAAAAAAAAAAACCTGTATAAAAATTCCCAGTACCAACAGAACAATTGATTTTCTTTTCATTTTAGGACAATTACAGAATGTTCAGTCTTGGGCACCTGTGGAACTCCTCAGATATACACATTACACCTGTCAGGATTCAGAGAACTTCCATTTTCTCCCTTTTGCATAGCAGGGAGCTAGAAAGCAGAATATGTGAAGTAGGCCAGCAACAGATACTAACATTTCATCAGCTTCCAACTTCAGCTTTAGAAGGTGCCAAAGAACTTGTCCACACAAGAATGCTATATCAAGGGTTAACATTTGGATTAAAACATCCCTTTCATTGTTTACATTCCAGACATCACAGTAAAGTTGACTGGTCCGTTTCCCTTTTTAGAGGTGAACAAGATACAAAGAAAAAACAGATAATAAGCTCTTTGGGAGTAGGAAATGTCTTTTGTTCTGGATTTGTTCTGTGCCTGCACCAAGGTACAAAAAATAATGTTGAAAATTAAGGCTGTGATCACAAGGGCTGACACAGGAGCCCACACAATTCCACTGATGTCAATAGTATACAGACTAACACTGCTATCTCTCTGTTATCATCAAAACAAAAAAGCAGTCCAGTAGCACTTTAAAGACTAACAAAATAATTTATTAGGTGGTGAGCTTTCGTGGGATAAGAAGAAGTGGGTCTATCCCATGAAAGCTCACCACCTAATAAATTATTTTGTTAGTCTTTAAAGTGCTACTGGACTGTTTTTGTGTACCGATGTCAATGATCTGTGTCTGGATTTGATTTCTGAAGCTCATTAGGAATATTGATTGAACATCTGTTTATCAGAAAATCCCAATTCATTGAACCTGAAATGTTTCACAGAAATGTTTCAATTTCACCACACTTCCTTCAAAACATGGACTGTATTCTTATCAAAACCTTCCTACTTTCTCGCCTGATGGGTTGGAGAGCTGAGCTTCCAAGGTCTGTGACTCTTTTGCAGCCCAGCCATGCAGGCTATCCTGGGACCCGAGATACCAGGGCTTCTAGTATACTTGCTACAAAAACCTGGGATGCCTGGATCAAGCAGGGACTCTCAGAGTATGTCAGCACAATAATGTAAGCCCAGTGCCCCCCTCCCATATACACAAAAGTGCACTAACCCAGGGCTTGGAGCCTTGGACCTAAGGAAGTGATGCTGGAACTACAGGTGCTACCACACCCCTAGCTTGAAGCAGTATTAACAAATACCAAATACATTGTTTCCATCATCAGCACCTCCACTACAAAAAATATTCCAGCATCTCTGTTCCCAGGACCTCAGAGAGGTTTCAAGCCTAAGTCAAATTCAGAGCCAGACTCAAGCTCTATTGCTATGCAATCAGTAAAAGCAGCCGTACAAAACTCATGGTCTAGGAGGCCATCAAAAGTATATCACAGGCCAATGTCTTTATCCCCCAGACAATGAAGTTTGGTGGTCAGTCAAGTTTTCTAATGTTGCACCATGAACAAAGGACTAGAGCAGTCACATTTTGTGAGTAGGGATTCCTCTCCCCAAGGCACTCCATAGGCTGCTCTCTTCCCCCTTCCTCCAGGAGCAGACAGGCAGTCCTTAAGAGTTGATTGTTGGTTCCATTTTTGAAGAGGTGAGGGTGTAATATTTAGATTTTTCTGAAAAACTTTTTGCTTCAGAATTGCCTTCTGATAAGTGGTTGCAGAGTTTCTAGTTTGAGTTCATAGATGGAATGCTTTTGCTTTTTTTTATTCCCCCAAATTTCAGAGTTTTCCATGAAATGGAAATCCTGAAGTTCCAACCAGATCTCCATAGGCTTTGGAAATTCAGGCGGCCTTCCATGGCAATAACACAAAGACATTAGCAGAGGAAAAAAATGATTACAAAAGCTTAATGCTATTCCTTTAAAGCCTTTCGATATTTTCTTTTATCTATTGAAATATTAATAGTCTCCAAACAGGTGTAATTTACTGCAAAAAGAAAGCTCCCATTTGTTTGAATTTAACTTTCATAAAGTGCCACATTTTACAGAAAGTGTAGGCAGTGATCTGAGAGAGAACTTTTTGATATTCAGACCCCCTTTAACCAGGCATGTTGGGGATAGATTTTAAATTCAAGCTTATAATTTTGTTGCCTAGAGCTTCTTTTCCTTATCTGGCATTGGAGCAGACCAAAAACAGAACCAAAACAACCTGAAGGAAACCTTTTGTAAGAAAGGAAAGTAACTTGAGCACTGGGTTAACTTTGTCAACACAAAGTTCCAAGTAACATAAAAACAATGCTTACTTCTTAATTTAATGAAGTAAACTGTGAATGTACTACTGACCTCTCCTCAGACATATTCTTCATTCAGTGGGAAAATCGGAGTTCAGCAACATTAATCACAACTGTACTTTATGCTTTACATTCCACTAGAAGCAATAATCTTTAAAGATGGTGAGGTTATACCTTTGATTCGACCAGCTTCTGTACCAAAAAAACACCAAGGCTATATCTGCACTTAAAGTGGGTACAGCTTTACCATTACAACTCAGCTGCTGTAATGCTTTAAGGTAGATGCTATCTATGCTGGTGCTGCCATTGGCCTAGGTGATCCAGGTCTCTGAGCAGTAATAGCTGGGCCAATGGAAGAATTCTTGTGTCTATCAAGTGCTGTTTACACTGGGGGTTAGGCCGGCTTAGTTACATCTCAGAGGTGCTGATTTTTCACACCCCTGGGAGACATAGCTATGTCAGTTTAAGCTTCCAGTGCAGACCAGCCCAGGCTTTCAAGCAAAACAGAGCTCTTAAGGTTTGGGAAAGATACTCGGATCGGGTCTACACTAAATAATGAACTAAGTCATTGAGAGATGTAAAAAATCTACACTGTCACCAGCATAGTTAAGTCAACTAATCATAAGAATGGCCATACTGTGTTAAGGTCCATCTAACCAATATCCTGTCTTCAACTGTGGCCAATGCAAGGTGCTTCAGATTTAATGAACAGAATGACCTCATCTCCTGTCATCCATTCCCAACGTCTAGCAAACAGAAGCTAGGGACACTCAGAGGATATTGGTGCACCCCTAACCACTGCCTCTCTCTGAGAGATGAATTACCTACCCATTAGGAGAACTCCTCCTCTTGATGTAGCTAGTGTTTAAGCCATATCATTTTAAGCATGGACAAGCCCTCAAAGCCTCAAAACTAAATACAAGGTAGAACAGAGCGTTTACCATAAGTAATTAATACACATACCAACAGACCATTTAAAGTGAAGTTGCTCATTAACACTTTTCTAGTCATAGGACATAAAGGGGGAGTATTGTGAGTTACAGATTGTTGTAATAACTCATAAAGCCAGTGCCTCTGTGTCTTTAAATAGTAATATTAAATTGACCAAGCAATATATATAGGCTCTCAGAACCTTTCTTGCTTTTGTAAGACATAATTGTAAAAACAAACATTCAAACAAGTTACTAATCTCATGGATTAAATACAAATTCAATTAATTTGCTAAGAGATGCTACAAATGGGAGGAGACAAAACTGACACCTGCCCCATGCCAATTTGAAAGGGTCTGGGCCTGCTGGGCACTGCTACTGAAGCCGTGTTTGAAGCCAGGTCCCCAGGCCCTTTAAATTGCATCCAGAGCTATGGCTGGCATGGGCTGGGAAGCACTGGCTGGGGGAGGTTATCCCCCAGTTCCATCCCCTCTGGGTGCCTGGGGCTGCTCCCTCAACCCCCACACCCAGGGGCCTGGCAATTCTCTCGGCAGTCTTGAACCTGTTGCACTCCTATATGGACAGCTGCTCACTAATGTTCATGCCTCTCTTCGGTTTGAATATGGAGTGAAATAAAAGGATTGCCCTGCTTGATAATATATCGCAGACAGATTGCCTCTCCCTCCCAGTTCCACCACCCAATACGCTATGTGAACGTCCAACATTATTTTTGGTACACTTGTTTCAAGATTTTTCTTGGGTTAGAGCTATAAATTACTGTGGGATTAGAATTTCCATTATAGGTCATCAAACAATGGAAGATATTCTTCGTGAAAAGGGGGCAAATAAGGAAGCTCTTTTAATTCCACAGGTATCAAAAGGCAACAATTTGTGTTTTTTATTTGTTGTGTTCCCTCTCTTTTTCATGTTATTAAAGAGAAAAAAGGAAAGGAAAAAAAAGAGATGGAAGAGGAGAAAGAAGAGGAGGGAAAGGAAAGAAGAGTGGTAAACGAAAAATGAACTGATTTCTCTCTCTCTCTTTTTTAATCCAACTTTGCAAAAAGGGAAAATTTGGAAAATAAAACCCAAGCATTTTTGGAGAAAGCTTCATATTAAAATCTGTTGTTGTTTGAAAACCTTCACTTAGCTCTGATTTTCATTTGGAAATAATAGAGAAAAGAAACTTGCCATGATACAGGTATCCATCTGGGCTATTAAGCAACAACCCCGAAGGGCTACAGAAATGTTTCTAAATTTTTGTATCGATGACCCGTCTCATGCAACAACAAGCCTCTGAGTGCAACTTCCTTCATAAATTATTTTTTTTAAATATGTAACACTTATAAATGCTGGTGGCAAAGTGGGATTTGGGGGGTGGAAGCTGACAGCTTGCAACTCCCCCACAACTTGCAACCCCGAGGGCTACAACTTCCTGGATGGAAGTTCAGTGACTACAGTGTAGGACCTTGAAAATGAAAGAAAGACTGTGGGATCCCTGGAGAAAAACCAACAGACAAAAACATCCCAGAATTGCAAAGCTAATGCAAAATAGGCATTGAAATCTCAAGGCTACAGCATAAACAACCCTCCTCCATATCTGTAGGCCAGGGTTTGGGGAACCTTTCTTGGGTCAGGAGCCACACAAAGGAAAAGCAAAAGCACACACCTCACTGACATGGACACCGACTGCCATTTTTTCCATTTTTCAATCTCCCCATCCCCATCACACACCAGCCCCAGAGCACAGCTGGTTCAAGTGCTGTAGATTTTGGGGCCCCGCTCTCTGGTCTGGGGTGGGACCAAAATAGAGGTTCAGCTTAGGAGGAGGCTTCCAGGAAGTGGGCTGTGGGTTAAGGGTTGGGGGATGGTGGCACGGTATAGGAGCAGGCTGGGGGTGGGGTGTCTGGGTTAGAGGGGGTACAGGAGCAGGTAGGAGGTGGAAGACCTGGGCAGAAGAGGGTGCAGGAGTGGCCTGAGGGTGGCAGGGTCTGGGCAATGGAGAGGGCACTTACCTGGTGTAGCTCTCTGGGGGCACATGCATTCCCATGTCCCACACCATTCCCAGGCACTGCCCCCTGCTGCTCTGACTGGCCACAATTCTGGAGCTGCCTTTTCCCTGCGCCAGGTAGAGCCTATGGGCCAGATCTGGCAATGGGTTACTTGACTCTGGCTTGCGAGGCTCAGGGCTCCATAACCCCCACCCCACAGTGAGTTGGATGCTGTGGTGGCGTGTGGGGGCACTGCGCTGTATATGGCTTAACAACTGAAATGCAGTTCAACATAGCAGTGACAAAGCAATTATGGCTGTTTTTGTGCCGTTCCTAGTATCCAGACCACACTCAAGTGTGCTATAGATTGTTTATCAGTTTAAGGCTAGTGAAGTGTTCTAAGACAAGGTAGACAGAACTATATAAATGTAAGTTACAGTAAGGAATTCACTGGATCATTAAAAGTTTGAGAGAGAGAAAGAGAGTGTGTGTGTGAGAGAGAGAGAGAGAGGATGACTGACACATGATAAGCCTGTCAGCCTGATATCGATCCCAGTGAAAAGAATGGAGCAGCTGCTACGGGACTTAACGAATAAAGAAATAACGGCAGGTAATGTGATTAGTGCAAATCAACATGGGCTTACAGAAAACAAACATTCTGTTAAATTAAATTAACTTGATACATTTTTCTGATCAGATTACAAGTTTGGCCGATGAAGATAATAGTGTCGATGTAATATAAACTTCTGGAAAGTGTTTGATTTGGTACTGTGTGACACTGATTAAAAACTAGAAGGACATAAAATTAACACTGAAGACTTTAAATGGATTAAAAACTGGCTAACTGATAGGTCTCAAAATAGAATTGTAAATGGAGAGTCATCATCAAGTAGGTGCATTTCCAGTGAGGTTCTGTGGGGATTGATTTTTGCTCCTCTGCTAGTTAACATTTCTTTTTAAAATCAATGACCTAGAAGAAACCAGTTTCAATGATTTGTGTGCAGATGCCTTAAAAAGTGGAAGAATGGCAAATACTGAAGAGGAGAAGCCTCTGATTCAGAGAGTTTGGGATTGCTTAGTAAACTGGACGAAATTAAACAATGCATTTTAATAAGACTAAATATAGTTGTACATAAAGAGTGTACACTTTGGAGTGCCTCACTGTAACACAGGTTCTCTTATTCTTTGGTCATTCTTCGGGCTCTCTCTCTGACCCTTCCTCAACTTTTCTACATACTTTTAACAATGGAACTGGACACACAGTTTTCCAGCAGCAGTCACATCAGTGCTAAATACAGAGATAAAATACCCTCTTACTTCTACTTGAGAATCCCCTGATTATGCATCTCTGGATCACATTAGCTCTTTTGGCCACAGCATCACGCTGGGTGCTTGTGTTCTGCAGAGTTTCTACCTTGATCCCCTAATCTTTTTCTGAGTCACTAGTTCCCACAACTCATCCTCAGCCTGCAGCTATGGCCTCAGTCAGGTAAGCTTATCAAAAAGAAGGCGTGTCCTAATTATAGTCTAAGTACCTGCATGGAACAAATATTTAATATGAGCGTTCCAATCTAGAGCAGATCTAGAGAAGTAGTTATTCCTCTTTATTCGGCACTGGTGAGGCCACATCTGGAATACTGTGTCCAGTTTTGGGCCCCCCAGTATAAAAAGGATGTGGATTTGCTAGAGCAGGTTCAGCAAAGGGCAACAAAAATGATTAAGGGTCTGAAGCACAAGACCTATGAGGATAGGCTGAGGAATTCGGGCTTGTTTAGTTTACAGAAGAGAAGACTTAGAGGTGATTTAATAGCAGCCTTCAACTTCCTGAAGGCGAGCTCTAAAGAGGAGGGCGAGAAACTGTTCTCAGTGGTGTCAGATGGCAGAACAAGGAGTAATGGTCAGAAGTTGAAGAGGGAAAGGTGTAGGTTAGATATTAGGGAAAACTTCTTCACCAGGTGGGTGGTGAAGCATTGGAATGCATTGCCTAGAGAGGTTGTGGATTTTCCATCCCTTGAGGTTTTTAAGTCCCAGCCGGACAAGGTCCTGGCTGGGATGACTTAGTGGGGGCTGATCCTGCTTGAAGCAGGGGGCTGGACTAGATGACCTCCTGAGGTCCTTTCCAGCCCTACGATTCTGTGATTCTGTTATATAAATGAGTTGCTATCTCTAGACAAATTCAGACTGAAAATAAGCATATGATTTGAATGGTGAGAGGAGCTAGTAAATTGTATTGGGGTCACTTGGGATTCTTCATCAATGCAATTTCAAATTAAGACTGGACACTTTACCTAGTTACAAGCTCTAAAAATTATTTTGGGGAAACTATAGCCTGTGTTACTTATGCAGAAGGTCAGACAACTTGAGCATAATGGCCCCCTACTGGCCTTAGACCCTATTAAACCACCATAATCAGCTAATTGGCAATAGCTGACAGCTCTAAAGTAAGGACCAAAAGAGCCTGGAGACTGAACCAGTTTCTAATTCTTCTGGGTCAGGACTGAGTATGCGGGAGTTTGTGCTATGGAAGTGCCTGAACAGAAGGGAGTAAATTTCTTCAGAGACCAAGAGCACCCTGTTATTTCCTGTGATTGTCACTCAATAGCTTCCATAAACATTCATTAAAAAAAAAAAAAATCTTCTTTTGTTGATTTTGTTTGAATTGAACTTCTAAATTTAATGGATTTTGGTAGTTATGAAAATGAAATGTTGACCATTGGCTTTTACAACTGTAGCCAGACATGAACGCCCTATTTGGCCTTTTCTTCTTCTCCCCCTGACTGGGAGAGACGAGAGAGAAACAAAGAGGGAGACAGGCAGCCTTTGATGTCCTGGGAACGCAGGTGTGCTGTCTCACTCAGACTCTCTACCATACACAGAAACCAGACAGTGAATGGGGTAGCTAATGGCCGCCCTTCCGGCTGAACTCGGTGATTGACACGCCTGATCACTGCCCCAGGAAGAACGGGGAATTTCCGCCCATCACCTCCAAAGGTACCCAATTGTCCACAATTCACAGGTGTAAATTGAGCCTTGCACCTTCCCTGGGAAACCTGGGGTTCAAACACATTCCTCCGATTGGCCACTTGAGACCAGGAAGAAGCCTACGTGACAAAAGGGGTCTAAGAGGGGTTTGGCAGCCCACCCCCTTTGAGTTCCAATCACCTACACCTGCTGGCCAGGTCTGGAATTGACTCCCGAGACTGCGGATGCCTGGTTCGTATCTACTTCTTCCCGAGGGACTGAGAGAAAGATTCTGGGTCACACCGGATCTATGAGGCAGGGGCAAGAATTACACCTGTATTATACTTCTTTCCTATAGGAATTGAGGGAAAGACTCTGGTTCCACCAGGTCTAAGAGGCAGGGGTGAAAATCACACCTGCAACGTGCCTTTCTTGTGTACACATTACTTGTATTAGTTTAAGCTAGCTAGTTTACCTAGAATTTTTCTTAAGTTAAATTATGTTGTTTCCCCTTTAAAAACTTCAGGTACTAACTTGTACTTTAATCATTTGTCTTAGTTAAATTGTTTCTACCTTTGTATAAATAAAAGGTAATTGTTAAAGCCTCTAATAAGTGTAACTTTCCTCTTGCTGCTGTACCCGAACGAAACGCAAACCAAAGAACCCAGCCTGCCCTGGCTGCTTAGCATAGCTGCTGGTGTGGCATCACCCCTTTTGCCCCACTGGACCTTTAGCTGGCACCTGGGCATCGGCTCACAACAACCAGGCAGCAAATGTAGTTATTTGTGCCTATGTGCCTTAATCTTAAAGAAACATTTCCTTTCCAGTACTTTTTCTACACAGGAGATGATTAACTGCACAATAGCTTAATGCTGTGGATGAACGGCCTTTTGGGTAAGAGATGACAAGTCACTTGCTGTTTAAATTCAGGCTACAAGATAAAAAAAAACAAATCAATTGAACCACTGAGACCATGTGTATTGTTTTACGAGAGGACCCCACATTGTTCATCATTCCAGAGGCATCCACCTGTTACATAATATTCTGTTTCTCTTTACTCATACAACAGAAGCATTGCTAGTTATTAAACGCTAGGGCTTCAGTTACACTAGCAAGTTTTGCCAGCAAAACCCTGGTTTTGGTCAACAAAACTCATGGATTGTGCACACACAAAAAATGGGATTTGTTGAGAGTACCCTGACTAACTACAACACTTTTGCTGGCAATGTTCTGCATCAAAGCTTTGAAGCATAATGCAACTGTCGACAGATTCTGTCAACATAAAATGCTGCGTAAAGGCCCCCGGGGGCCCCTCTTGACAGACAGGGCTTCCAGAACAATGGGCAGTCCTGTCTGCTGTGCTTCCAGGTGCCTGTTTTGTCAAGAGAACAGCCGGCAGTCAAGCTGGTCTATTGACAGAGCAGAGCGCTCTCCCAATTTGCTTTCGTGCGTGGCTGCACTCTGTCAACAGAAGTTTTATCAGGAAATCTCTTCCGACAGAGACTTCTGTTGACAGAGTGCTGTAGTGTAACCATTGCCTAGGAGTAGGGCATTCTTAAGCAAAGGTAAAACCCACAGATTATTATTTTACAAGCTTTACCATTCTTAAACCTCTTCTTGGGAAGTTCACAATTTTGTGATAAATACATGCTATCAGATATTGCAAAAATTCTAGTTTCACAAAAACCTAGGTTCTTGATTATTTGCAAATTTGTTTTTGCAGTCCTTCATGGACCTCTCTCAATGTTAGGACTTTATTGTGTATCATGAAAAAACTGGAAACAAATCTCTCTTACCAGACATTGCAGTGAGATCTGCATTTCTGCTGAATACTTCTGTGATTCCAAGACCCTTCAAAACATCTTTCAGATCAACTTCCTGTTCGGCCATAAACCTGTGGAACATAACAAAGATTTGCAAAATCCAAGGATGCGTTACTATTTACAATTTACAAACTTGCTAATAAAAATAGTGGAGTTGAAACATGATGTTAGAAATTAAGCAAATGTAGTACTCAGATACCATAATATGGTGATGCATGCTATAGAAATGCTTATAAACACACATTACAAATACATATATGGATTGATAACTAACGTTCCTGGTTAGACTATTCTATAACTACTTTTTGTATTGTAGTATGCCCCAAAATATGTGAATACATACATGAGATATACACAAAATTCCTACCTGTAAAAACTTAGTAATATAGTTTAATTAAAAAGATATACTGAATGTGACAGAGTTTAAACTGTCTAATGGAACAGACAGACAAAAAAAAGTAGAAACTTTACGGACAGCTGTTCGCAGGAAGAAAGGTTAGGAAAACAAGGAGGGTCAGTTTTTATTTTAAGAAGATAAAAGGAGAATATCAAGTAGGCTACAGTAATTCATTATGGTTCTGCATCCAATGAACTCAGGGGCAAAATTCTCACTGCCTTCAATATTGCAGGATTTGCTTCTAGACTAGGAGCTCCAGTTGTGAAGGAGTTTATCCAAAGTAATAATGAAAAGGGGTTATCCTCAGCTAGATTACAAATGGCACAGAGGTTTACTGATATATGAGAAGAAATAATAGGAAACGTCCATGTAATAAAGGCTCTCTATAAAATAACCGGCAGATTAATTATAAAGAATTTCAATTATGCTGACATCAACTGTAGGGCCACAAGGAGAAAGCACATAATATAGATGGTTTTAATTACATAATTTCTTTGGCAAATCATTTGGCTACAGACTATGTTGAATTCAGATTCAGTTCTTAGTGAAATGAATTTTGTATACTCTTGACCCAGTAGAAAAACTACTGCACCACTTCTTGCCATAAAAATCATTAGGTCTTATTTCATATTAACAAACCATGTATAATGCAACATGTGTCACCATTCTAGCACAGTGATCCTACTGATGTGATCGCTGTGAGCAATGAGATACACTGCACGCAATCCTGACCCAGCCAGCATAAAGCAGTTTATAACATGTGGAAATGATCTGAGTGAATGTCAGGCCATGTGCAAAAAGTGGAAGCTTAAACAAAAACCAAAACCTAGAGATTATAAAGAAAGAAATGAAAAAAGTCACATGGATTGTCCCATTGTCAAGAAATACCTAATAGAAGAAAATGGAAAACATGATTCATATTCACGGAACAACAACGTAGCAGGTAAGAAGTGGCAACATAAGCCAAAGTGAATCAACAAAAATTCCAGCTAAACACGTTAACGTTCTTTACAAGGAAGAATTTGTTCAAATGAAAATATGATTTATAGGGCAAGACACAAGAGCACCTATAACCTACTGGTGATAGCAAAAGAATTAAAGCACCACGCTCAGCTAACCAACAGGAGGTTCATGGTGCTTGGGAGGAAAATGGGTGAAACAGTCTTTTTAGGAGTTCATTGTTTTGGAAGGATACCAGAAGACTAGTAAATGACTAATTAGTTACGAAAGTCCCCTCTGGTGCTCTAGCAAATTCCATTCCACTCAGCTTGACATCATTTGTCAGAACACTACAAACTCTGACTGAATAAAATGTAAGGCATAGTGTACAGATAACCACAGGCAATCAACATGATTTCAGCAAGGGGTAAGTGTCCTTAACTGGGGTGGGGTGGGGGTGCAACAGAATCGCCAGGCCCCTGGGAAAGGTGGGGCTGGGGGGGTTGCTAAGGAAGCCAGTCATCAGCGCCACTCTGTGCTGCATCCACCCAAGCCAGCCCTCAGAGCTAACTGGAATGAACAGCTCAGGGCCTGGGGCTTCAGCCACTGCCTTTTGAATTGCTAGGTCCTGGGGCAATTGCCCCTTTGCCCCCCTCATCAGTGGTCCTTAACAAAATCATTCCTTACCTAGTTTTGTTCTTCAAAATGATGCTGTCAGAGCTTCTGAAAGAATTGCAGGTCCATTGGGCAAGGGGAAGAGGCAGGGCCTCAGGCAGAAAGTGCAGGACTGGGGTTAGCCTCCCCCAGACTGACTTTCAGTGCTATGCAGCCTGTACCACACTGACGGCAGCCGCTGAGAACCCTGGGCCCCTTTAAAAATCACCAGGCCCCAGGACAGCTGCTCCATAACCCTCCTCAGCAGCCCTAGATGCAGTACCCAATTTGCCCACAGCAATAAATAAAGCCCCACAAAGTCAGCCAATGCAAAGGACTTTGAACAACGTTTAGCCCTGCATTAAGGGCCAAACCCTCAAGTCTTTATTCACTCAAATGACTTCAAGGATCTGAAACAGTAAGACAGATTCTGTTCTCAAGTATTCCAGTGTCAACCTAGAGCTACTCCCACTGACTTCAATGCAAACTCCTAGGAAGAGCTGCTTGGCCCTCGATGCAAGGATTAACTGGGGTTTACATGATGCAGATGAACTAGCATGGGCACCTTAAAAAGAGGTGAACTTGCTGAGGAATATTTAGTACAATTCAGATAAATTTCAAAATTAAGAGCCCACGCATACTCCTAATCCACAGGTGCAAGGAATGACATTATTTGCTATTAGAACAAAAAGCAGTCAAGTAGCACTTTAAAGACTAGCAAAATAGTTTATTAGGTGAGCTTTCGTGGGACAGACCCACTTCTTCAGACCATATCCAGACCAGAACAGACTCAATATTTAAGACACAGAGAACCAAAAACAGTAAGCAAGGAGGACAAATCAGAAAAAGATAATCAAGGTGAGCAAATCAGAGAGTGGAGGGGTGGGGGGGAAGATCAAGAATTAGATTGAGACAAGTATGCAGATGAGCCCCTATAGAGACTCAGAAAGTTCCCATCACTATTTAAACCATGTGTTAATGTTCCGAATTTGAATATAAATGTCAGTTCATCCACTTCTCTTTCTAAAACGGAGCGATAATTTCTCTTCAGTAACACACATACCTTGAGGTCACTGACAGAATGCCCCATTCCATTAAAATGCTGACTAACTGGTTTGTGGATCTGGAGTGTTTTGATGTCTGTTTTGTGCCCGTTGACACTTTGTCTAAGGGAGTTAGAAGTCTGTCCAATATACAAAGCATCTGGGCATTGTTGGCACATGATGGCATATATGATGTTAGTAGAGGAGCATGAGAAAGTGCCCGTGATTCTGTAAGTAACCTGGTTAGGTCCAGTGATGGTATTTCCAGAGAAGATATGTGGACAAAGCTGGCAGTGGGCTTTGTTGCAGGGAAAGGTTCCAGGACTGGTGTTCCTGGGGTTTGGGGTTGTTTTGATATTTTTACTATGGGTACCAAGTCCATCTCTTCACTGCCTATCTAGAACTAAGAAGCTGATTTTCAGAGTTCAAAGTGAAAGACTGTTTCTCTTTGTAGAGCAGTCACCATATCATCTAGAAATAGCATAAAAGTATCTAAACTTCTCTGATCTGAGCTTTCTAATACATGCTGTTTACAAAGAGTTACAGAAGATGAGCCCTGTATCAAAGGTTAACGTTATATAATAATCAGATTTAGAGGAGGTACTTATGTCTTTGGCAGAACAGTACCCTTAATTTAGGATTTATGTACAGAATTAATTAATATGACTCTTCTAAAGCCTTCTGTGGTTCAGAAAGGAGAGAGGGCCCAGTCCCACAAAATGCCGAGTGCCTCTTGTGAGGTGCAGAATTCCCACAAAACTAAAACACTGAATCTCTCTAATCTGGAACTCTCTCATCTGGCAAACTCCATCATACGGCATGATTTTAGTTAGCCGGATGACCTCTTATCATGGGTATGGACAAGTTTCTCATGGTCCCATAAAGTTTGTTTACAGCCACCAGTCCTGGCTCTCAGTGTTCTGTGCTGTTATTTAGCTGTAAATTTACCCTTAAATGTCTTCTAAGAGCCCAGTAAGTAGTGGAAGTGCTGGTAATGTGCTGGAAAATACTGACCTCCTGGCATCAGTCAAATTCTTTCACCTGACACTTAAGTGCTAGGTCCTGAGGGTGCTAGACGAGAGAGATTCAATCTGTAGTTGCGAGTGCCTGGACTCAAACAGGACCAGGTCTACCTTTTTTTTGCTCATATAGCAAAAGGTGTTAGAGCAAAACTCAGTTCACCCAGAGGTTCATTTCAAAAAAACTGCTTTGCTTGTGAGAAGTTCAACAAACTAGGCTCTCAGATGGTCCACAATGCCTGCTTTTAGGCAGAGGTAAGATCAGAGCAGATAAAAAAAGAGGAACAAGTGCATTACTTCAGATCACAGGGGAAAATTCACACCTGCCTAGATGGCCAGTATAGGTCATCAGCATCTGAAGCATCATTTTAGCTTAGTGGAGAGCTTAATCTTTTATGCAGCTAATTAATCTGGCTTCAGACGTATCAGCCAGAATCTTAACACAGCATTTCAATGGTGTTAATACTTACTCAGCTGAGCTGACATGACTGAAACAACCTCCTGCCCATCTTCAGGCATCAAGACCAGGCACAGCCCTCTGCTATGGCCCTCACTCACAGCAGTAAGAGTCCTGTATATCTGTACTACAACCATGTCACAAGGAGAACCAGAGCTGACAAATGCTAGAAATAGCAGAGGAGCCATGAAAAGAATGAGCAGGAAGGAAAAGCTTTCTGCTTCCCCGCCCCCCCTGCATCCCCTTTTTAAAAACAAACTGTGGCATGTGAAACTCTGACAAGTTTGACGCATATCTTAAATGAACGGCAAGTAAACCAAAATAAAAGGACAGTAATTTTAAAACTCCAGGCATAGTCCACTGCTCAGACAGTGCTCCTGTTATTAGCTGGCAGTTATCCCTATGGTTCTCTTCAAATAAATTATGTGTGGGAGACATTTTTGTAAATTAGTTTCATGGTCTGTTTCACTTCTACGCAAAAATGGATTAAAATGTTGATCGCTTTAGCCCTAGTAAAGCTGGAAACAATGATTTGCAAATGAAAAATGAGAAAGCATAATTTAACAATCCTGGAGAATTCTCCCCTTTGCTATTAAGAGAAGTCATACAGTTTCATTTGCACACAGACCAGGCAGAAATTGGAAAAGTTGTGATTAACTCTGCTTTGGCTAGTCATTCAAGCCCCATTACAAATGTATAAGTTTAAAAAAAAGTTCACTTTATAATTGGATAGTATCTTTCGGGGACATGAAAATTTAATTCTATTCCACTGCTGCTTTCCATTTCTCAGTGGACAGAATCTGCAGGCCATATTTCATAACATGTCTTTTCAGTCAGAGCATAAAATATTTACGCAGTGTTTATTTAGTGCTCTGATAAAACCCTGCAGATCACCCCTGAATCCTAATGCAAATCTAGCATGCTGGGAATGCACAATTAATCTCTCCAATTTAATAAGGGAATTACAATATCTCTACATTGAATTTCAGGCTCAACAATTTTTTCATAATCTGAAAATGCAGAAAGAGATAAATGGTACCCAATTTTATCTGTGGCGATTATCCTTAATTCATTAATGGCCACAAAATACTTCAAGATTTCTGGCTGGGAGGTATGAACTGGGGTATGTTGGGAGTTCGTCTGTAGTTCTATGATGGCTGGAACGAGCTCCTCCACATGAAGGGCATGAAGACATGCTGAAGAGGGGCTACCGGCTAGAGGAGGAACAATGCTAGTTGGGAAATACGCAGGACTGGGTAAAATCCTAAGTACTGTAGGTGCGTCCCTGAGATCCTGAGTCCTGGAATCATGCACAATGAAGAGGGAGAAACAATAACAGAAAACCTGGAAATGGCAGAGATGCTTAATGACTTGTCTGTTTCAGTTTTCACCAAGAAGGTTAGTAGTGACTGGATGCCTAGTGGAGTGAATGCTAGTGGAAATCGTTTGGTTTAGAAGTAAAAATTGAGAAAAGAACAAGTTAAAATTTTAGGGACATTAGATGCCATCAAGTCACCAGCCTGATGAATGCATCTTAGAATATTTAAGGAGCTGATATAGGATGTATCTGACCTAATATCTTTGAAAAGTTATGGAAATCAGGAGAGATTCCAGAAGACTGGAAAGTGGTAAATATGGTGCCCATCTATAAAAAGGGAAAAGTACAGATGAGTCAGTTTAACTTCTGTGCCAGGAAAAATAATGGACCAAATGTGTGAAACAACTGAAAGACAATAAGAATTTGTAAAGAAGAAATCATGTCAAATCACTTTAAACCAATTTGACAACTTTCTCAGACAGGATAACAAGTCTTGTGGATAAGGGGGAAGAGTTAGACATGGTTTACCTAGATTTTAGTAAAAGAGGGGTAGCTGTGTTAGTCTGTATCTGCGAAAACAACAAGAAGTCCTGCTAACAGATATACTGGAACATAAGCTTTCGTGGGCAAAGACCCATTTCATCAGTACAATCTGTCCTGAACTAGAATTTCAAAATCATTGGGAGATATGCCGCATGACGTCATGTTGGCCTTAAAGATATCTTTATTGTGCTTTTCACTAACCACCAGTGCTTTTCATGAGCAAGCTGGCCATAGAAGACCATATTTGTTATCCATTAAACTGTTTATTCATAAGCACTGCTTCCATGTCCATGACATCACATAGCTTCAGAACCTCTGTTTTAGGAATTTTTTCAGACCAATTCACATGGGCAATCTTCCTCAGATAGTGCACATAGCACAAATCAAGTTTCAAAACCTATATTGTCTACGATTCTGAGCCACACAGTAGGATATTAAGGATAACTGCCTGATAAACTCCATATCAAGGTGAAAGTTGAACATCACAGTCAATCCATAGGCATTTGGTCAATCTTCTGAAGGCAGTGCTGGCTTTGGCTAATCAAACAAATACACCATCATCCAGACACTTCCAAGGTAACAGAACTTGTCAATAGCTTTAAAGACAGTATAAGCAGCAGTGATCACTGGAGTGCTGGGCTCTTTCTGAACAGGCTGAGTCTGTAGACAGCCTGGAACAGTAATTCATAGTAGTCGGAGCTTGTCTTCTTGAGGCTCACTGAGTCCAAAATGGTGAGTAGAAATAACAAGGCAATCAAAAGCAGAGAGATGCCCCAGCATCACAGCAGCATGTACGGTCACCGAAATAAAATGGCATCTTTAAGGTAATTTTAACATGAAATTTCCAAGGATTTTCTTCCTGTTCTCTAATTGCCTAGAAATTTCACATCTGTGGTTTAAAACCCAATTCACTGCAGGGCACATGACAAATCTCAAGCTGCTCTGAAAACAGAGAACACTACTGTGATCATCAAAATCATTTGCTACTGCACCAGTACTTCTCTGCTACCCAGTACTGTCATATAGGCTGTGTCTACACTTGCACCTCCCCTTGCAAAAGGGGGATGCTAATGAGACACTTTGGGATATGCTAATGAGGGGCTGCAATGACTATGAAGTGCCTCATTAGCATAATGGCAGCCACAGCACTTCGAAAGTGCCGCTTTCGAACACACACAGCTGGTCTACACAGGGTCATTTTTGAAAGGACCCCACACATTTCAAAATCCCCTTAGTCCTATTTGGTTGTTGGAATAAGGGGATTTTGAAGTGTGTGGGGTCCTTTCAAAAAGAACCCCATGTAGACATGCCATGCACGATCAAAAGTGACACTTGCAAAGTGCCGTGGCTGCCATTAGGCTAATAAGGCACTGCATATTCATTGCAGCACCTCATTAGCATCCCCCTTTTGAAAGGGCGGTGCTAGTGTAGACATAGCCATAGTGTCATAGCAGACAAAGGACATACCAATGCACCCTGTTTAAAATGTGTACTTGGAAGTATATCCTCACCTTGGCAGATATACCTCCACTTTCTGCTTCTTCACGGAATTGGCCCATTCCTCAATCAGCTGGGCTTTGACCAATGGCTCCAGTGTGACGAGTGGAACCTCCTGTCTGGAAAGAACGATCATCATACTGATCTCATCACCTTCATATGGTATTTCCAGAACTTGATAGATACCTCCTGCCTCATTGGAGCCATCACTGAACTCCCCTGCAAAAACAGGAACAGAATGCCACCCATAATTATTTCCTTTAAACTTTATCTTTACTTCAAAAACTGGGGAAAAATGCATTAAACATAGCAAAAATGTACACCATACTTATAGGAAGGTAAAACAACAACCTTAAAATTACTAACCTTATTGTAAGCTTGGGTAAAAATTAAAAAAGCATTAAGTAACAAAGAATCTAGGTCCCACTGATTCTCACTGAGACTTAGGCTCCCAAACACTTAGATCGCATTTAAAATGGGGTTTAAGCCAGGCTACACTATAGATTTGTGCTGGCCAGGGTGTGAAGTGGTGTGGTCCCTAACCAATGTCATTAACCTGGCAGAAGTCTGACATGTAGATATAACTTAAAGGCACTTCAGAAAATTTTAATCTGTGTCTCAATTACTAAATATTTCTTGTCGCATTCTTTCTTGTGGCATTCAATTTAAGTTTGAAAAGTGTTTCTGAAATTATATATAATATTTTAAAAAGCAGAGCCATCAAGTAGATTAGAATATGACTCAGGAAAAAACTTGCCAGTAAAAATGAACATGTATCTCAGCTTCTGAAATTGTAAATCAGTTGACCAATCCCCATCTTATTAACTTGGTGTCATCATAAAAGCAATTCACCTATACACTGCTTACATTTACTTGTCTAGCATTTTCTCTTGCCAGGTGGAGTTGTATCCTCATGAGAAAAATGACTTAACTTGTTTCATGCTTGGTCTGCCAGAACCCAGATTTGTTATTCTTCTTAGTACTCTTTATTCGTCTCTGTCTGAGGTAGATATATTTACAGGAAATTCTTAACTCATAACTTAAGAAATGTGTTTTCACAGCACAAGACAGGCACTTAGTAACATTTTAGAAATCTGAAGCACTAAGTATGTACAACAAAATTAAAGTTTCTTAAACCCTAGTAACTTTAAGAGTTGCTTTTGAATAGGGTAAGAGGTGACACCTTTCCTCAGAATATGATGAAATCAAATGTCAAAAATCAAACATGTTATAATTTTAAAGTGGCTAGAACTGAGATTTACAGAGTTAAGCATGAATTAAGAAAATTGTTGTTTGACTGCTTAATTGAGTTTATGGTTATTTACTTTTTATGTTTGACATGGGATGTTGACAATTTGTGTTTTAGCCATTATAAAGCTTAAAGTTATTGATGTTCAATGTCTATCATTAATTGTTTACTTCTATTATCATTTCCTGCAATTGTGAAAACAAATTAATAAAAATAAAAAAGCTTCAAAATTACTTATTGAACTTATTTAAAAAAAATGAATTCTGTCAAGACAATGTGTGTGGAGAAATACTCAACAAGAAGATGACAATCAAATAACTACATATAACTTGGCAAGCATACACATACATCTGCAGAACTGTGTATGGCTGAACATATGGTACCATATCATTGCCACAGTGAGCTAGTGCAGGTAATTCTAATTAATTCAGCTTTCCAGTTCCCAGCTTACCATAGTAAAATTCTCCCTGTTGGTACATCATTGGAATCTGCACTTCACTTTCATCATCTTTAGTGAACGAGAAAGTTCTCGTGTTTTCAGGTCTGAATTGTGACTTCCAGTTCCCCTTGAAGTAGATGGCATTGACGAGGGCCAAATGAGTTAAAGCACTGAAATCCCTTGATGAGACAAAGTCTTTGATCATGTCTGTCAGAGAGATAGGAAAGGAAGGAGTGCTTCAAACTGCACAAAAAATTGAATATTCAATCAAAACTCATCTAACTTGCAAAATGCAAGAAAATAAAAAATAGCACTAACATATTTTTAATTCAGATTTTCTCAGTAAATCCCAAAATTAAATTTTCAGGATTTTCAAAGCCCAAATCACTCTGCTGGTATATAATAAGCCTTCCTTAAAAGTGTTTATCAATCACTTGTGTCTTAATTCCAATTTTAAAACATACCCACACTGAAACCTTGATTAAGAGGAAATATGGGTCAACTAAAGAATGTTTCTCCAGGTGGTATGATACAGTTCCCTATTTTCCTCCGGGGGATCAGCTTCTATGGACTTTGGTTCTAATCTGAAGAAGCACGTAAGGAGGTGCTTAATTAAGAACATAAAGGGTGCATCTACACTAGGCACTAACTTTGAAGTCAACTTCAAAGTTAAGCACTACTTTTAAGTAGCCAGCAGAGAGTCTACACACCTTTTGTCTTACTTCAAAGTCCTTACTCCATTCCCAGGAATGGAGTAGTGCCTTACTTCGAAGTTTAACTTCAAAGTAGCGTGTGCATAGATGTTCAACTTCGAAGTATCAAAGTTATTTTCGTAGTGTAGACACAGCCAAAGAGTCCCACTGACTAACACCAAGAAGGGGCACAGCCATCAACAGGCATTTTAGTGCCCAGGAGTGAGCAAGTGTAACTGCTCACAAGCAGATTCGAACCTGGAATCTCTGGAGCTTAGTTCAGGCACCTCTATAGTTTGAGCTAAAAGCCAGCTGGCTCTCAGTTTTGGCTGTAGAGGACGCTTGTAAGTGGTCTAGGTGCCAACACACGGAACAGTGAACCACACTAGATGTGTAGGTTACACAAGCATATTTACACCGCTACTGATTTTCCCCCTATCATTATTTTGCCCCCACAGCTTTGTGCTCTGGACAGCCATCCTCCCTTGTCTATAGCCCTAAGAGTGCATCAGGAAGCCAGTTTTCACTCAATGGAAGTCCCACTGTCTCCAAGGTGAGGAGTGTAAAAAGCCCTCAGCATTTGAGCCATGGACATTTGCTCAGGGAAAGGAAAGATGACAAATTACATCTGCTCTAGTCATGAGAGGCTTGTTAGCGTAGCATAGCAGCTGTGATGTTCATAGCCCTAAATAAATTATTCCTATCAGAGTGCGTTGTCTGTTACCAGATATAGTGGATTGGGTATACATTAGTTTCAGTAAAATATTTGAGTTTATAACTGTGTAAGAACAGTGACAAATGTAGACAATGAATTAATCCTGGAAGGATTCCTTACTCTCCATCTGCAACACCAGCATGCTACACAAAAGCACTCTGCCTATTATTACTCAGCTTCTGATTTGTGCATATGTTCAGAATCCTATCTGCCTCTAGATGCATGTGCAGAGCTCCACAGAGCAGACAACTGGTATCGCACTTGTGCGATGGGGGAAAAGTCTGATTCATGCTGTCTTGGGAGTGACTGCTTTTTGTTTATACTTCAGTTTATTCAGGACAATGTCCCATGAGGCAGAAAGCTTACCGTACAGTCAAGAGAGAAACACATGCACACAGTTCCAAAATAAAAGCTGGTTTGAACATGGAAAAACACAAAACAAAGTCTTTCCCTTCTTAGCTTGACATGCATTTTTCACTGACAGTTTAGTTCTTGGGAACACACATTACTGTGAACAGTACTATGATTATTCCACACCATACAGAAAACTAAACCAGTTGTGTCTCATTTATTTTGTACCTCACCGAGCTCCTCTTGTTACTCAAAGATTTGAGAGGAGCATGTTTAAAAAGCCCAGGATAAAATTCTGAGCACCCCCTGTGGCACTGTTGTACAACTGAAGGAGAGGGTTGTCTCCCTTTGCAGCAGCAGTTCTAAAACCAGAAGATGCACCCAATTTTACATTCACATATGCCAGCATGATGTGACCTACCAAATGGCTGCTGCTACTTTATCCCCTCCATCTCTATGTCTCCGAACAGCAAGGCAGGATTTTACCTCACAGGTGCAACACATTCCCATATACCTTGGCAAACTTGGTGAATTCACACTGGAACAAGAGTCTTTATCATTGAACGCTTTTTCCATTTGTGCCACAAATATACATATTCAGTAAAGCCGGGATGGGAAGTCTGACCAATGGGAACTGTGGGGGCAGTGCCTAAAATATGTGTAGGGCTGTGTGGGCTGGGCTGATCCCCCTGCTTCCGCACCCCTACCAAAACAACTGCCGCCCCAGGTAAGTGCCCCACACCCCAAAATCATGCCCAAGCCCTGAGGCCCCACCCACACCCTGATCCCTATCAGACCCTGTGCTCCCCAGCCCAGACTCCTGTTCTGAGCCGCTGCCTGCAATCCAAGCCCCTTGGACCCAGCCTGGTGTCCCCTTCCTGCACATGAAGCACCTTATCCCCTGCCTCACCGCAGAGCCTGCAGTCTCATTCGGAACCCTCACCTCCTCCCACACCTACCTTCTGCCTCAAGCCAGAGACCCCTTCCCTGCACTCTGAACCCCTCATTTGTGGCTCCAACACAGAGCCTAGAGAATTTCACAAAATTTAATAGCCTTGGCCCTCCAGAAGAGTTCATCTTGCCCTACCTACAAGTAAGTTAAGTGAAAGGGTTTTGTTTTTGCTTGTGTATGGCCCCCAAACTGATTTTCTGTGGTCCAATGTACCCTCACAAATAAAATAAAAATAAAATAAAATAAAATGCTTCCCATCTCTGCAATACAACTTTTATTCCCATTACAATTCTACAGCTACATTCTCAAGTGCTCAGATATCATGGGGATGCATGTGTGGTGGAAGTGGCTAGTAAGAGTCTGCCGTTATCTGTAGAGTTACTGTGTTGCAACTAAGGACGGCATCTGGCCACTACTGTTAAAATATTAACATTGTTAATTAATTTGAAAAGGCACACAGGTGGAAAAAGAATTTGAACAAAATTATTCTCTTCTGATCCATAAGATGTAACAAGCTGTGGCTCTATACTTTGCTCTCCAAGTATGTACAGAACCAACCAATCAATAGGAGCACAACACAAGACATGATCAGAATACAAATGCTGATCTGAACAGACGCATTTGTTTTAGCTGTTTCAAATGTACTGTTTTGTTTGGCTAGTGAGCTCTGTTCACCTGATTAGGCTCAGAGGGATAGCTGTGTTAGTCTGTAGCTTCACAAACAATAAGCAGTCCTGCAGCACCTCAATGACGAACAAATTTATTTATCAGATAATGAACTTTCATGGGAAGTGGGTCTAACCCACCAAAGCTTATTATCTGATAAATAAATTTGTCTTTAAGGTGCTACGGGACTGTCCCCTATTAGGGATAGTCTTATTAGTGGTCATTTGGTCAAATTCTGTCTTTGGGTACTGGATATGGCTTCCACTAAAGTCAGCAGGGGCTGCAAGAGTTCATATTTTGTCACTGGATCTGCACATCTATCAAAACTGTCCTTACAAACTTAAATATATTTGGGCCTAACCATGATAGGTAATGAGCACTCACAATTTTCATGTTAAGTCATTACTAAGCTCAGGCCATTAATGTAAACACAGTTTATGTAGTAACCAATAGTTTTAGAAAGAGAGCATGCAAAAAAATCTTTTCATTAATAAATACGTCTATACTAAAACGCAGAAAATAAAGACTCAGAATCACAGAGTGATTGCTAGAAAGCTGTCATTACTTACCAATAGATACTACATTAATTTTCTCTTCAATGTATAAAAAATGAGTCTCTCACATACCACTGCGTGGTAAATGATAGCAAAAACTGATTTAAGGGACTTGAAAATACACGATTATATTAAGAATTGACACTAGAATTCCCTCTAGGAGAGAAGATAAAATTATCTTAAGTGGGAGAGAAGATAAACAAAAGGTCACACCTACTTCAGGATGACAACAAATAATATTTATAATAAGAGAAATAGAAGAACCACATGGACTTACTATTTGTATGATTCTCAACCCACTTATTGATGTGGTCAGCTACAGCTGCACTTTGACTAAAGTCTACATTTTCTACTTCAGCTTTGAAGTATTTTTTCGCCAACTGCAAAAATTTATCACTGATGTGAAATCCATTCTGCACATACAGGGAGTTGGCAATTGTCATTACATACTGGCTTTCCTCAGTAGTTGCCATATCAGAAAGGTCCCTCAAGAAGGACAATTCTTCACCTGAAGAGAAAAGAAAAGAAAAATTAGAAGTGGTTTGTTGTTCTTTGTGAAGCAAATATGCTAAGGAAATCCTACATATTCTCTCCACTACCACTTCAGAATGATCTTTTAGCCACTAGTACACAAAGTCCATTCACATCTTAGAGTTGTTTATCTTTTAATTTTTTTGTGATGACTCTGACATAGAAAAAAGGAAACAAAACCAGAGGTCAATACGAACACACAATGACTAAGACATACTATCACATGGCCAAGCCTGTGCATGTTGACTGTTGCCATAGGTAATGCATGGGGGTGCACAGGGGGGCCACATATACCCCCGCATCCCTCCCTGCACTCACTGTGAGTGCTGCTTCCAATGAGTATGGGGACAGTCCTGCTCCTCTCCCACAGCAGCATGGCCCATAAGTGCTACTCCGAGGCCGCACTGCTTTAGAGGATGGGGAGACTGCCCCTGGAATGGTGCTTCTGTGGGAAGAGGCAGGTACGGTAGGGGCACTAGGCCGATACACCCCCTAGAATCCTCGCACCTGCTGCCTCTGATGCTTCCATTTCAGATCATGAAGATATGAATTCTCTGCATGGCAGGCCATTATGCAATGCCTCTCAGATTCCCACTTCCTACAATACACAGCATTAGTAACACACCCCTTCAGCCCCACACACAACCCTGACAAGTGTAGTGCTTTCATTTGTCCCAACCTCAAAATGAATCACTCTATCTTGAGAGAGAGAGAGAGAGAAAAAAAAGAAAACTACACCTTATTCTTAAATGTATTTCCCTCCCAAATGCTCAACAGTTCTTTTATTGTGTCCTAAACATTACTAGTTTGGACCCTGAAAAAACAAAACAATACAATGCATTTCAATGCTAATATGTCCTCTACCGAGAGCTCTTCAACCGCACAACTCAGGTTCAGGGACTTTAAAAATTACTTCAGTTAATTTCAGTTGTCAGGGCGGTCTCTTAGGTAACCAGGCACTCTCAGTGACAGGTTTCAAAATTGAAAATCCCTGCAACCTGAACTGCTCTTGGAGTCAAATCAGAAGATAAAGCATATGGAGTCCAAATGTAGTGAGTTTAATGAGTGCTGAACAAAGATTCAAGCAACTGAAAGTTTGATCTAGAGTGCACTGTGGTAGCTGAAACAGGAGCTGATAGGAGTGTACCAAAGTGTAAGTGTTCATTTTTTAATCCCCTAGAGGTAAAACTGTAGAACTGAACAGCAGATATAACTTGCAGGTGTCATCTGTGTAGGATATTGTGTAAAAAGGGCTATTGGAGGGCCAGTATAAGTACACACTTATACCTTCACAGCCCCACCTTGGTTTTTCAGGCCATAGTCAAGATGCTGCTTCTCAGGGGTCCTGCAGGTCCAGTGGTTTTAATTAAAGACAAGGAAATTCACTCAAGTTTCCAAGCAAGCACATAACATACATACATACATACATACATACATACAATACCTCCCAGAACCATTACGATCTTTTGACTTGGTGGTTTCTAGCTAAAGTCACATTACAGGTGAGTTGTATTTACTCAGACGTGTGGTAAACTGGAAATACTCAGAAGGTTAGAATCATAGAATCATAGAAAAGTAGGACTGGAAGAAACCTCGAGAGGCCATCGAGTCCAGCCCCCTGCCCTCATGGCAGGACCAAGCATTTTCTAGACCATCCCTGAAAGCCATCTATCTAACCTCTTCTTAAATAGCTCCAGTGATGGAGATTCTACCACCTCCCTTGGCAACTCGTTCCAGTGTTTGATCACCCTCACAGTTAGGAACTTTTTCCTAACGTCCAACCTGAACCTCCCCTGCTGCAATTTCAGTCCATTGCCTCTTGTTCTATCCTCAGAGGCAAGGAAGAACAAGTTCCCTCCCTCTGCCTTATGACACCCTTTTAAATACCTGAAAACTGCTATCATGTCACCCCTCAATCTTCTCTTTTCCAAACTAAACAAGCCCAATTCTTTCAGCCTTTCTTCATAGGTCATGTTCTCTAGACCTTTGATTATTCTCGTTGCTCTCCTCTGGACCCTCTCCAATTTCTCCACATCCTTCCTGAACTGCAGTGCCCAGAACTGGACACAATACTCCAGCTGAGGCCTAACCAGCGCAGAGTAGAGCGGGAGAATGACTTCTCGTGTCTTGTTCACGACACACCTGTTAATGTATCCTAGAATCATGTTTGCCTTTTTCGCAACAGCATCACACTGTTGACTCTTATTTAGCTTGTGGTCCACTATAACCCCCAGATCCCTTTCTGCTGTACTCACTCCTAGGCAGTGCTTTCCCATTCTGTATGTGTGACACTGATTATTTCTTCCTAAGTGGAGCACTTTGCATTTGTCCTTATTAAACTTCATCCTGTTTACCTCAGCCCATTTCTCCAGTTTATCCAGATCCTTTTTAATTATGACTCTATCCTCCAAAGAAGTTGCAACCTCTCCCAGCTTGGTATCATCTGCAAACTTAATAAGTGTACTTTCTATGTCAATATCTAAATCGTTAGTGAAGATATTGAACAGAACCGGTCCTAAAACAGACCCCTGAGGAACCCCACAAGTTACACTTTTCCAGCCAGATTGAAAACCATTAATAACTACTCTCTGGGTACAGTTATCCAGCCAGTTGTTCACCCAACTTATATTAGCACCATCTAAGTTGTATTTGCATAGTTAATGAAAAATGACCACTATCATGAACAAAATTTCCCCTTGAATAGTCCACACAATATCAAAATGTATGTAGAAGTAACTGGCGGAAGAGTTTGATTCTATTATTATTAAAAACAGGCATTTACTCACAAAAAGATAGCAGGAAAAAAATTCTACATTTATATTTTCTTGTCTCTATATTTCAACTGACAAGTATTTCACACAAAAGGCATTATCTGCCCATCTGCTACAGATTTTAAATAGGAGTTTCTTATCTAATGATAGTAAATATTTATCCTAGTACAGCAGCTGTTAAGTTTTCCTCTATTCTAAATTTGTTCATCTTCTAGTCCCACCAACAAATCACAGAATAGTTATACTAATATTATATTAGACATTAAACAAATCTCATAAAACTTAGTTTAAAAAAATGCTACTACTTTTCAAGTGCAACAACTAACAGTTCTTCATACCTTCTCTTTAACAATGCTATATTCTAACTGTTGGTTTTGTCTTAAAGCTGCTTTACAGGCATTGACAGAACTATCATTCCCAGAAATATCTGGGAGGTTTTTCAGGTAGATTTATCACTATTTGGACAGATGCAAACTGAAGTGAGGAGCTGCAATACTTGACTCCTGAATCTTGAGCACTGGCAGCACTGAGACTACTTTTCACCAGTTTACAGTTCTACACTGAGCCCACTAGAACATGTTTCAACATTAAGCCAGTATATCATTAAACCAAGGAACAAGATTTTGATTCTTCCATGGTTGTTCAATACGTACCACCTCTCTTTAAAGCAAGAAATACATAGAAAAAACAAAATTAGAAGACCTTACCATTTTTTAAGCTGTCATAGCCCAGGGAATGTCGAATTTCTTTCAAGGTGGATCCATGAGCTCCAAGTTCTACCATACCTAGGGCAATAGCAACGCTCAGAGGAGAGAAAAGAATATTCTCATCTTCTCTGGTGGCCCGGAGCTGATTATAAATGTTCACAGAAAGCTCTGCAATCGTTTCATCAGGAAAGTTTGTGCGGAAGGCCTTACTTTGCAAAGCCAGCAAAAACAACAGTCCAAGGAAGTACATGTCTTGTGCGTTTCAGGTCTGAAAGATAAAATTTTAGAGAAAATGAATAAAGTGTATTTAAGAAATATCAGGCTCCTTTCAAGAAGTTTGAGTGAGAAAGGACAAGAGAGTAAAAAAAAAAGCAAATTATATTGCTTTGTACCATGGCTGAAAATATATAAAGAATTTTAACACAGAACTTACTTTTTGGTGAAGAAGTAAAGCTAGTACGTGTGTGTTCCAAACAGATTTCTGTAGCAGATCATCCCTTTATATCAAAAAATCATCCACAGTATTTAAAAAAAAAAAGCCCTAAAGAATCAGTGATGGACAATCAAAACAATTTCTTAATTCTAACACAGCTTTCCTTCAAAACTGGTTTTGTCAGCATTATTTGTAATAAAAAAATGAAGTTACACACAACGATTTACTTTGCCCACCTAGTGAAGGTCACATTTACTTAGCTGAAATTGTGGCGCTTCAGACAATGGCTGTGGAGTTGACGAGTTTCTGTAGTTCTGCAACAAAGGAACTTGGTCTCTAGTTGGAAGATCAAAAGGACATACCATCCATGTGCATTGCTGAGCTTTTGCTTTGTCCTCCAGTTATACTGAAATCTTTTCATCTGTGCTTACGAATGTCCGAATCTGATGAAAATGTGGTCCCCTATTAAAATTGCTTAGAGTGAGAGTAATGAAACGTACCAGGAAGCTGGTTGCAAAGCATGTGCCAAATTCCTAGAGTGAGACCTTGAAAGGAAAATAATTTAAAAAGTTGTGGGGGGCGGGGGGGAGAATGGGTATCAACTAAATGAAATAGGATCCTTGTTGGTAGCTAACCAAATAAGAAGTGGTTAATTTTTGCCAGCCAGAGTAAGCATCCAACTCCTATAGGGTCAGTTATTGCTGTGTTTGGCTGAAGTGTCTGTAAACAGTGTCATAAAAAAAGGGAAGAACTCAACAGAACAAGCTCTGATATTTGACTCTCCATCAAGGCCCATGCAGGCCTGGCTGAAAATTCTTCAGCAAGGAACAGGGTTGCCGGCTTTCACAATTTTATCATGACTCTCATGATCTTTTTCTTATATCCTCAGTTCTTAGAGTCATGTGCTTGAAAACTTAACATTTTACTTCATGTTTCTAATGCTCATGGTTGCAGAGAAAAGCTTGGAAACATAACTTCAAATGGCTCCAAAGCCAAAAGGCAAATAAAATCACTTTTTGAGTGTCATAGGGGTAGCTGTGTCAGCCTGTAAATTCACAAACCACAAGCAGTTCTGTGGCACCTTAGAGACTAACAAATTTATTGGAACCCACTTCCAAAGTGAGTTTTGCCCATGAAAACTCATGACCTAATGAATGTGTTAGTTTCTCAGGTGCCACAGGAATGCTTGCTTTTTGGGTGTGTTTACTCTTCTGATTATTGTAGCTTCCGAGTCATCATTTCTGAGCCAAGTTGTTTGCTTAACTATTTCAGGGCATTAGGGCTCCTATACTCAGAGACCTTAACATAATATTACTTAATATTTAAGTAGTCCATTTCATCTTCAAAGCACAAACCAAGCATTACCCAATTAAATCTCACAACACCCCAGAGTGGTAAGCAATTAAGCATTATTATGCCATTTCACAGTTGAGGAAACACAAAAATTAATCGGATGTGTATGTGTTTTGACTACATCTCAAATGCAGCCATTATTTAGTGATCGCACCCACCCTTAGCCACAGACACAATTTTTGCTTTGCTTTTTCAGTGAGAAATCAAAAGAATAACTGTTAACTGCTGTGGTGTGGATGACACAACATTTGCAAAAATAGTTCCTTCGTCATGTATTAAAGGGATTACCTGCAGGCATTAAAGGAGCATCAGCCAGGCATTGTTTTATGGATCCACGTTCTTTTCGGATTACATATTTGAACGGGCCTTGTCCCATCCCATAGCTTCCAATAAATTCCCCCAAAACCAAATTTAACTTTATGTCTTTTAATGCCTTATTGCAGATCAATCATCTTTCCCCTTCTAAGTAAGATATAAAAAACCCCTCCACTGCAGGTTCTTTTAGTTCATTAGTTTCTGCTTTAGAATGATGTAAAACAAATCATCTGGGCAAGAAGCCCTGTCTGCTTTGACTGTTGCTTATGGCTTGACTATCTACTTGAGCATAATCATAAAACCATCCAACATTTCTTTGTCTCCCTTAGGAAAATGTCTCCCAGTCTTTGAGGCACGACCTTCACTACTTCTTTCAAGAACACTGACACAATCAATTCATTTGGGTTCAAACTAATAACAACTTTATCCATCACTAGCTTTCCACTTACTTTCCTTAATTACACTAAGGATTTCTTACCTGCCTGTTTACTACCCAGCAGTTTTAGGAATTTAATCTTCTTTATACTTAACATATAAATCATAATAGGTTGAACACTGCATAATAAGTCTTTGCTGTTTGGGACATTTTAGATTTCCTTCTCAATGAGTGTGTGCACAGTTGCATGCACGTGTGTGCATGCTATTTGTATTATTTTAAGAGCACCAACTAACTCCAAACATCAGAGCCCCATTGTGCTAGGCACTGTACAAACATTTAGTAACAGACTATCCCCTCCCATGAAGAATATACAATCTAAACCAATGTTTCTCACTCAGGGGCACATATACACTTGGAGCTACAGTGAGGTCTTCCAGAGGGTACATCAGCTCATCTAGACATTTACCTAGTTTTACAACAGGCTACATAAAAAACACTTGTAAAGTCAATATGATCTCAATGTTCAGATAAGGACTTGTTTCTACTTCTTCATATGCCTTACACTGAAATGTAAGTACAATATTTCTATTCCAATTCATTTATTTGATAAGAGCTACGTCTACATGTGAAGCCTACTTCGAAGTAGCCTATTTCGATGTGGAGACATCGAAATAGGCTATTTCGATGAATAACGTCTACACGTCCTTCAGGGCTGGCAACGTCGATGTTGAACATCGACGTTGCACAGCATCACATCGAAATAGGCGCTGCGAGGAAACGTCTACACGCCAAAGTAGCACACATTGAAATAGGGGTGACAGGCACAGCTGCAGACAGGGTCACAGGGTGGACTAGCGCTTCCGGGGCAACAGCTAGCTGCTCCCTTAAAGGGCCTGTTAGCCGGTGGCCGGGTAATGTGCGGTGAGGTACTCCCCTGGGTCCTAAGCAACCCAGTTTTTTACTGTTAGAGCAGGCAGCTCCTAGCACTCTCACCCACGGCCAGGCTGTAGTAACCAAACGGTTAAAGTTCTTTTTGTTGTGCCGGCTGTGTTGCAGTGACAAAAGGGTTAACAGCAGTCAGGCTCAGAGCTTAACTAGTTACAAGTTTATTAAGCTACAGTTATAAGCGTGCGGTCACAAGAGGCTATTGTTTACTTCTTATATGCTAGCAAAGTACAGGTGTCAACAAGTTACGTTACAATCCAATACAAAGATATCTGTTACCATCTAACACAATGATATCTTGACACAATGACATCTAGTTACAGAGCTCTAATTCTTTAGCTGTGCGCAAAAAAGTCGGAGACCTAGCATGGGTGTATCTTACCCTCTCTGCGTCTCTCGATACCAGCGTAGCCAAGCCAGATCGGTCACTCAATTCCGCGGAAAGACGAATACGAGGTTGGGCGTCCCCAGTTGTGGACCTCGGGAGGCAATCACCTGACCCGACCAGCAGGTAGTTGGTGGAATGCACTCAAAGTCAGAGTTCTGCTGGACCCATCTTTTATACCCCTTTGGGTTATGTATTCTCTTTCTTATCTATGGTGCCAGATCATACTGGTCTGTCTTTGTGACGCCAGTTTGTTACAAGGGCATTTCTTACTTAATTTGCACTTGTAAGACAGAAGATAAGCAATTTGAGAGTACAGTACATTCTTTTGTGTGGGCGGGGCACTTCCCCTTCTGGGATGGTTGTGTGTGTGTACATCATATCGATCAATGCCAGCTGGGGCGATTTCTTGAGGGTCCCCCCCCCCTTGTTGACAGTTTGGCCTGTTAGCCTTCTATCTGTACTTTCTGCTTCTCAGGGTCACGATAAGCTAGCACATCTGGGCCTCAATGAGGGCATCAAAGACTGTGCTGTCAGCAGCCGTTTCCGTGCCCTGTGTGCTCCGCAGTTGGGGGGGCGGGGCAGCGAGCAAGCTGGCTTGTAAGGGGGAGACTTTGTCTGGCTACAGGGCCCCTCCCAGACACACTCAGCCTGCACAGCACATGGTCTGAAGAGCCATAGGCACGCAGACCTCGAGCGACGCAGTCATGGACCCCCAGCAGCAGCAGCTGCCGCCGCCAGAGGTCCACCCAGCTGCTCCATGCCCTGTGGGAGGCAGCTGAGCACCTCCTTGCCACACCGGAGGAGGAGCGGCCCGCAGGGGAGCAGGACTCACCCCCCCAACCCTGCAGCACCCCGACTCCCCCCCCCCCACCTCACACGCCGTTACCTGTGGAGCTACCCCACCAGCACCGACTGGTGGGAGCGGCTGGTGCTTGAGGAGTGGGACGACGACTGCTGGCTCAGGAACTTTAGGATGAGCCGGCAGACATTCATGGAGCTATGCCAGTGGCTCACCCCCGCACTCAGGCACCAGGACACCGCCATGCGGCGTGCCCTCCCAGTGGAGAAACAGGTCGGCATCGCTGTCTGGAAGCTGGCCACTCCAGACAGCTACCGATCCGTGCGACAGCAGTTTGGGGTCGGCAAGGCCACTGTCGGGGCTGTCCTCATGGAGGTAAGAGGACCCACAGGGGGAGGGGGGGGAGGCAGCCCTGGCAGGGCAGGGGGGCCCGGGCAGGGCAGGGCAGGGCAGGGCCGGGCCACGCACACCCTGCTCACCTCTCATTGGTGCTCTCCCATGTGCTTCCCCTGCAGGTCGTGCGCGCCGTCAATGCCATGCTCCTCCACAGGCTCGTGAGGCTGGGGGACCCAGATGCCACCATCGCGGGCTTTGCCACGCTGGGCTTCCCCAATTGCTTCGGGGCTCTGGATGGGACTCACATCCCCATCCGCGCCCCGCAACACAGTGGAGGACGCTACATAAACCGCAAGGGCTACCACTCAGTGGTCCTCCAGGCCTTGGAGGACAGCCGGAGCCGTTTCCAGGACGTTTTTGTGGGCTGGCCTGGCAGCACCCACGACGCCCGGGTTTTCCGGAACTCGGGCCTGTGCCGCCGGCTGGAGGCGGGGACCTACATCCCCCAGTGGGAGATCCCTGTGGGGGGCACCACCATGCCCCTCTGCGTCATCGCAGATGCGGCATACCCCCTCCGGCCCTGGCTCATGCACCTGTACGCGGGCCATCTCTCTGCCAGCCAGGAGTGCTTCAACCAGCGCCTGAACCACGCGCGCCAGCTGGTGGAGCGCTCATTTGGCCACCTCAAAGGGTGCTGGAGATGTCTCCTCACCCGCCTGGATGTGGGCCCCACCAACGTCCCCCAGATTGTGGGTGCGTGCAGCACCCTACACAATCTGGTGGAGAGCAAGCGGGAAGCCTTTTTTCAGGGCTGGGCTGTGGAGGCCGGCAGGGCCGATGTGCAGCCACCCACTGCCCCCAGTCGCCAGGTGGACCCCGAAGGGACCCGGGTCCGGGAGGCCCTGCGGGCCCACTTCAATGAGGCCGTGGGGTGAACTCTGCCAGGCCCCCCACTGTGCCCCCACCCCTTCCTCCACAACACTCCCTGCCCCTACGCCCACACCACGGAGCACCCAACAGCACCCCCCCACACACTTTTCCTGGACAAATAAAAGCACGCACTTGTTTGTAAAATCAAACTGGTTTTCTTTTAACTGTTGTTTTAACTAATACCATACTATATACAAGAACTTCTAACTATTATAAGTGAATAATAAAAAAGTATGCATATATCTACAAAAAAAAAACAGGGATTGCAAGGGAGGGGAGAACTATTTACATGGGGCGGGGGAACAGGGCAAACGGAGGGCACAAATAAATAAGTCCAAACTATATACAAGGGGGGAGGGGGGCGGCACCACGTCCTGGGCCCCACGCCCCTATAGTCTGTCACTGGGGGTGGGCGGCCGGGAGCCCCGCCTCAGCCGCAGCCCTGTCTAGGGCTGGCTGGGGGCCGGGCGGACCGGAAGATACGTCCGGCAAGTCTCAGCTGGCCCCAGGTCTCCCTCGGCGGTCCAGCCCTTGGTGGCGGGTGGCGGCGGACGGCGCGGCGACGAACAGAGCAGCGGGTGGAGCACTCAGGGCGGGTGCAGCGGCAGCCGGCGCGGCATGGGGGGGCCAGGTAGTCCACTAGGCGGTTGAACGTGTCCATGTAGGCCCCCCATGCCTCTTGGCGCCAGGCCAGCGCCCGCTCCTGGAGGTGGAGGCGGTGTTGCTCCACCCGCAGGTGCTGCTCCGTGACCTCCAGCTGCCGACGATGGATGGCCAGCAGCTGGGGGTCCATCGCTGTCGGGTGGTGGTGCGGGGTCCACCGTCTTGCCCGCCGGGGGGCCGGTCAGTCCTCCGCCGAGGGGCTGGCCTGGAGCGATGGCCCTGGAGACGTTTCCGGGATCACTGAAGCCTCGCTGGTGCTCTCTGGTCCTTCCGATGGTGCAGCTGCGGAACACAGGAGGGGGAGAAGAAGAGTGGAGACAGGCGTTAGTGTGGGCCTTGAGCCGTGACCCTTGTCCCCCCACCCCTGTGCTGTAGGTTCCCCATCCCTGTCCCCGGGAGATGCTGCTGTGATGGGGTTCACGGGTCCCCCTGCACTGCACCCCGTCCCCCTGCAGGAGTGACTCTCACTTCACTCAGCAGGGTCTGACAGGAGAGGTTTCTTAGGCCACAGATGCCCAGTTTCTCCCAGAAGTGACAGTACAGCAGCCAGAGACAGTCCTTCTAACCCGTCCTGGGGAGAAGACCCCAAGGGGTGCCCCTCTGGGGTGTAGCTTTCCCCCTCCTCAGGCCGCCTGCCTTCCAGCTCTCCCTTCCCCTAGCCTCTACCTGCAGGCGCCCCGCGCCCCCCCCCCCCCCGATTCAAAGCCAGCTCGGCTCCTCCCTCCTCTTTGTTCAGGGCAGAGGTGTAACCTGCCAGTTGTAGCCCCAGGATCATCCTTTGCCCCTGGGAGCTATTCAGCTTGTTGCTCATATCTAGCCTGAGTCTCGCATTTGCATTCCCCCCCCACTCCATCACATGCTGCTGCGGCTGCTGCTGCTGCTGCTGCGGGGTGTCCCACCCCCTCCTCCCGGGGGACACTAGAGGTTCCGCTCCCCCCTGCCCCAGGGATAGGGCATGGCACTGTCGTGCTGGGGCGGGGAGGGGTGCTGATGCACTCCTGTGAGGGACATGGCACTGCTGTCCTTGGGGCCATGGCCATCTGGGCACGTGGAGGGCCCTGGCCACATATCTATTACCCCCGCCCCTCAACCCCGGCGGTGTACACCGGGGGGGATACATACCTGTAGGTCCACTCCCACGGTCGGGGGACACCCGGGGGATGGACGCCCAGCTGCTGCTCCAGGATGGGAGGAGGATCTGCAGCCCCGTCTCAGTGGAGGAGGAGTCCCCCTCCTCCTCCTCCTCCTCCTCCTCCTCCGGTGCCCCGGGGGTGGGCTCCAGGGGGGGCCCCCGGGGTGTGGGGCTTACCTCCGGGGTGGACTCCGGCTCCGGGGCCTGCTGGGGCTCCTCAGCCGAGATGTCAAGAGTGGCCGGAGGGGAGGTGGTGTGCCGGGGTCCCAGGATGTCCCTGAGCTCCCTGGAAAAGGGGCAAGTGACGGGGGCGGCCCCAGATCGGCCAGCCGTATCCCGGGCCCGGGTGTGACCCTGCCGCAGCTCTTTCACTTTACTCCGGACATGGTCCGGAGTGCAGGCAGGGTGACCCTGGGCGGCCAGGCCCTCGGCCAGGCGAGTGAACGCATCCGCATTCCGCCTCTTGCTCCCCATTACCTGGAGTACCTCCTCCTCGCTCCAGAGCCCCAGCAGGTCCCGAAGCTTGGCCTCCATCCAGGAGGGGCCCCGCTGCTGCTTCCCGGCCTGGCTGCCAGCCTGGGAGCCCTGGCTCCCCTTGGGGGGGTCCCCTGGGGGAGCTGGGGGGGGCTGCCGGGCAGCCATCACAGCTGGGGTGGCTGTCTGTGCTGGCTGGGAGACGTGCAGGCTGGCCGCGTGTCTGGGCTGCCGCCTGCACGTTCTCTCAGCTTCCTGCACAGGAAAGGAAGGGGGAGGGGACCTTTAAGGGGCCGCGCCACGCGGCCACCATTGATCTGAGGGGCTGCAGAGAGCGTCTCTCAACCCCTCAGCTGATGGCCGCCATGCAGGACCCCGCAATTCCGATGTTGCGGGACACGCAACGACTACACGGTCCCTACTTCGACGTTGAATGTCGAAGTAGGGCGCTATTCCCATCCCCTCATGGGGTTAGCGGCTTCGACGTCTCGCCGCCTAATGTGGATGTTAACATCGAAATAAGGCCCAACACGTGTAGCCGTGACGGGCGCTTTTTCGAAGTTAGTGCCGCTACTTCGAAGTAGCGTGCACGTGTAGACACGGCTGAGATGGTAGAAAGTCAGCAAGCTTTCAGCAGTAGTCTTCTGTGATATTTTTGCAGGACAGTAAGTAGTTTTTAAGTGACATGTAACTTGGTGGTATGCAAAACAAATCTGACCCCCTGAAACGGGTACAGTAATCTGGAAAGGTTGAATGACACTTGTTTCAAGACCTGAAATTACTTTAGGACCATGTTTCTTCACTGGTGGTATGTGTATCCTTAGGAATACTTGAGAAGTCTGTGGGTACTTTTTTTTTTTTCTTTTTTAAAGGGGTACTTTATAAAAGAAGGTTGAGAAACACTGCTCTAAACCCCCAGAACATGAGAAGAATTGGAGGATGACAGTAGGATCTTCATTTTACAAACGAGAAACTGTTGCACAGAGGAAGTCTGCAGAGCCAGAAATTTATTCAGGAGCTCTTCAGTCCCAGTCCAATGCTTTAAAAAAACACAGAAGTCCATTGTTCTTCTCCCAGGATGGACTCAAAGCAACACTACCTTTCTGAGCTTGCCTTCAAAGGTTGGGACGCTTCATATAAAGATTTAAATGAAAACTTCACATGCCCTGCTTAATAGGGGTGAAGTTCAGCACATTATTTAAGTGCTTTGCCACACCAAGGCTGTAGCATTAACTCATGCCAGCTTGCTTTGAACTCTGTAAGGGCTAAATAGATTGATGCACACTGTACCGTATACTCTGTCATTTCAATGCAAACTTTCCAATTGCTTCATATTGGGAAAATAGCTATTCAGTACTCAGATCAACAGTCTGCCATATGCACTACAGTCAGATAAACTGTAACAGAAGCAGAGAGGGAGACGCGCACATCTTAGAGAGCAAACTACAGTGGCTAGTTTGGACTACTAAATGCTAATATCCATTTATAACACACACACACACACACACACACACACACCACCTTTCCACGCACAAAATTCCTATGCACCTCACATCTTAAAACATTTAATATATATTAAAGTTGTTTTGCTCATCAGAGGGGTTTTTGGGGGTGGGGGAGATGAAGAACACCACATTTCTGGCTATTAAGATTACCTGAAAAGAGAATAGTGCACTTTCATTTAGTTTTCTTAAAATGCTGTTATTTATACATAGAGAGAAGAGAGATTCAGGTTCCACTCAGCCAATTGGCAGAGCACCCACAGCTGCCCAGAGTCAGCAGCATGTTTTTCTGTTAGTGGGACACATCCGCACATGCCTCTGTGAACATAAAATTTATTCTGCACATGGATGGAAAAAAATTAGTGGGAACATAGGCCAACACTATGTTACTAAGCAGTATTTTTCTGCTCTTCCTGTAAAAACAACGTTGAACAACAAGAGCACTGTTTAACATTCTGAACTTCAAATTCATGTTTCAAAGACCACTGGATAAAGCTTTGCAGAACCAGGCAGACTGCTCTGAAAATTCCTGCTGGCATCACTTGTTAGGCACAATGACAAATTTACCTTCTTCTCCCTAAGCTGTTATCATATCTGTTCAACCTGAAATTTGGGGCCATATGATCGAGCAGCGTAAATGAGCATAGCTACATTAACCTCACTGTTGATTTACACACCACCTGAGAATCTGACACTTCACTTGATTATCATTCCAATCACTTAGCTGTGATTGCTGCTCTTTTACACCATCAGCTCTATTGTGCTTTGCTTCAGGCTGCATTCAGGTGTTCTGCTATCCCAGCCCATTTCATTCTGCAAAGGGTTGGATCCACTGAACTAATGAGTACTTCCTGCCCAGAGCAATGTATTGGTAACTCTCACTGATTTCAATGGGAGTTGAGGACAGTCAGCACTTTGCTGGATTGGATTTACACTGAACCAGAAGGCAGTGGAGAATTAACCGTACTGTATCCACAAATATATCTTTGGTTTCAGTACCTTCACTTGCAATGCTCTATCTTGGGAGGGGGAAGAGGGGGGGCAAGGCGGGGAGACTATTCCCATCAGTATCATTGGCCTCTTTAAATAATTTTTTCCCTTAAGCCCTTATTATAAAGGCATCACTAGGGCCTATCAGTCTCTGCATTAACTGAAGTCTCCGATGTGCAATTAAGATTCAGTGTTAGCTGAAAAGAAGATGGAAAGGAAAAAGAACATGAAATAGAATAATATAAAGAATGTTAAAAAACCAATAATGGTCTTGTTTCCAAAAGGTAAGGATAAGAAACAATAGGCTATCTTATCAGAAGGCTGTTGACTGTTTTGGGATAGATGTCTTCTGTTTTTGTAAGAAAAATATTCTACGGTGGAATGAAAAATTCTGAAACCTCAATTTTTTTCATAAAACATAAACACTTGTGGCCTGAGGTACTATGTCTTCAAGTGACTCCCAGTATGAGCAACAACTCTAGTTTTATGAGCCCACTCCACACATTTCTAAGTAATTAGGGTTGCCAGATGTTCCTCAATTTGTGTGACAGTCTGAAATTTCCCTGGCAAGTCACACATCCTCAATTTATGCAAAAGTGTCTCACACATTTTTGCGTAAATGGGGATGCAAGACTTGTAAAGGAATCACCCCGTCCCGGGCAGGGTTACTGCAGCTGGGGCTGCCAATGGGGATCTGTGCCCTAGCTGTCTCCCTGCTGCAGGGCTGCCAGGGCCCCTGGCCCCAACTGGTGTTCCCATGGCTGGGGCATGTCCTACATAATGCATCCCAGGAATCTGGCAACCCTAAAGAAACCAATGTACAGCTAAAGCAATTGTCAACTTCACCTGATTCTGTGAAGTTCCGAACAGCTCTTCAGTTCCCACTCCAATCAAGCACAGATTCCAAACCCTTTGGGGCAGGATACAAGTCTAATCTATGGTTTGAAGACATCTTGTTAAAATGTCTGGATCAAACACAAATATTTTAAAAGAAAAATAAAGGAACCAATCTGAATATGCAGAATAGTCCAGACAGAATGAGAAAGGTTAAGTTGAATACAGAAACACAGCAAACCTGTAACAAAGCTGGAAATAAAACGTAGATGAGACTGGATGTTTATAAATTCCCTCTACTCAAACAGGCTCACTGTCAAACCACAGTGATGCAGAAATTTGTACTGCTGAACTGTTAAGTAAAACTTCCCTATCCTAATTCTACAGCAAAAAGATCTGTCAGACAACAACATCCATCATTTATTGGCTCTGACATTGAACAGCAGTTTACAAAGGACAACACTGAACATTCCTCTTCTCACTTTTTTGTTGTCCTCCCACATTAGCAAGGAAAATACTGAAGTCCATTTTAAAGAAACAAAAATCAGTATTTTCTGCAACTGCTGAAGCTTTGTTATAGATTTAGGCCACGTAAGGAGAAAGTTTCATATTGTCCAGTGCTGTTCCATTTTTCACTTGTACTTCCTCATCTATCAGTATCCAGCTGTTGTGGTTCCTCCAGAGTGGTCTGACAATTAAAAATAGTCACAATTAATAGTAAGGTTAGAAAAGTTATGATTGATCAGTTTGAAAGCATACTGCTAACCAATAACGTACCAATTTAAATTTACTACACATATTTTGAACTTCTTTATGCATATTCAAATATAATCTATTTCTGTTATAACTCATAATAAAAAGTGTACTGCGCTCACATGATTTGAGATTAAACATCTGCATTGTAGAAAATGCAAACAAATAGTAATTTTTCCATTCATCTCATACAAGCCCATTCAGCTCTATTTTTTTTTTCTTCCTCCAGCCAAGTTTGTCTACATTTATGGGAAACAACTGCTGCCCGCTTCTTATTTACAATGTGACCTGAAAGCGAGAACAGGCCTTTGAATAGCACTCTTGTAGCTGGCATTGCAAGGGATTTGTAAGCTAGATATGCTAAGTATCTGCGTATACACTCATGTTCTGACTTGTAGGGATTAAAGTTTCACCACTTTCATTTTTGAGTGTAAAAAAAAAATTCTACATTTGTAAGTCATTTTCATAATACAAATATATACATGGTAAAATTATTTTTCAACTAACGTTATGAGTACCATAGTGAAATTTTGTAATATAAAGTAAGCACTGTTTTGCAATAGAAATTATATTTGAAAAATACAAAAAAATCCAAATTATAAATAGAATACCAATTAGAATTTATAACAGTGTGATTAAAACTGTGATTTAATGATGATCAAACTACTATCAAACTACTATGACTATTGTTTAAAAATAACTAGTCAATTTGTGTTGTGATAGCCCTATACATTAATAGTGATTGACAGCTCTAATATCATTTCATACTAGACTGTAAACTCACAAAGGCAGGAACTAGTGGTATTGGTGTTTGTACAATGGGACACTGGTCCATGACTAGGAATTACACATTCTATGGAAATAAAGGTAACAAGAACAACAAAACCCAGACCCCTCTGTCAGCAAGGTCAATAGAGAGCTTGGCAGACACAAGTATTTGAGAGGTTCTCAGTACTACGTTGGCCTTAGTCTCTTTGAAACTTGGCAAAATTAGATTTTTCTTTTCTTTAGTGCATTTCTAACTATCTGGGGCAATGATTTTCAAACTAGGATCTGTTTGCAGCCATCTGTCCCTTCTATGTAATTCTATAGTGGGGAATTAAATTCTTGGTTTAATTTTATTGGATGGTCCAAAATACTTACAGAAAGGTGATTATTTTATATTCAATATTATAGGTCTTTTGCAGAAGAACTTTTTGAAGGGGTGAGGAGTGTATTTTGTGTGAATAAGAACAAGATAATACTATTTTCCTGGATAGAACAGTGACTGTGGTAACCAACTAAGGCAATACAAAGGGTGGTTGAGCAGGTTTAAAAAAAATCCATTTGTAAATATACTTAGGTATAGAAGGAACAAGTTTCTTTCACTGAGGTCCCTTCCAGTTCGAGCAATCTATGATGCTATGACAGCTGCTATTTTGTCCACCATGTTAGGACTGAATCTGGGACCTCCAGAGCTAAAAAGTGTGTATTCCACAGTTTGAGCTATGGCTGTCGTGGACTCATATCCCCTAGACTGGGGTGAACCAACTTTTTATGTTGGGCCACACTTTTTGTCCCTGCAGTTAGCCAGGTCCCCCAAATCTGTCTAATATAACCCAAACTGATGGATATTTTGGATGTGTTCATAGGAAAGAAAAACCAATTTTGGCACATACAAGAAAATAAGTATATAGAATGTAAAAACTTTATCAGTATATAAATGTGAATACGCATACACAAGAACATTGTCAATGAGGTGGATGAACCTGAGACCCAGCAGCCAAACATACTGATGCAATTTCAAGCCCGCCTTACGAAATGTCATGCCCCAACAAAGGGGGACCGTCCTCCACTTTGTGCACCCCTCTTCTACATCAGGGGTGGGGATTTTAAATTTTTTTTTCCAGTCAGAGCAACACATCAGTGAGAAAAATGAGTCAGGGGCCATGCACCAATGAGAAGCAAACATGCTTCACTGACATGGCTCCCAACAAGCAAAAAAATGCCAATAAAGTAACCCTAACCTGACTTAGGGTCTGCCTGTATTCGTGCTCAAGCCCCAGGTGTGGCGGGGCAGAGGCTCAGAGCTGCTTGGGCAGCAGCCCTGGAGTGGGAAGGGGGTGCTGGAGCTCACTGCATTTGGGATCCAAGTATGCTGCCAGAGCTTATACAGACAGGAGTGGTGTAACACACACACCACCGGGTTTCTCTTGCATAGCATTTTTCGTCTACAGATAAACTAAGTCGTAGTTATGTCTTACAACATTCAAGTGAGGCAATTAAGCATGTAATCATTCCCATCTTGCAGGCTGGTGCTGGGGCAGAGGGAGGAGGAAGACTTGAGATGCAGAGCTGTAACAAGACTTGCTCTTTGGCCAAGGGAGTTATCAGCAGACCTTGAGGTTTTCTGGACACATTCTTCATAACCTTAGGTTGTTTTCTGCTGTGTGAGAACTAGTGATGAAAAGCTAAGAGCTTCAGCTTTAGTATTGACTTTTTTAAGTACACTAAATCATCATCTTGCACAACAGGTCATGTCCATGGTATCTAGAAGAAACAGCACTGGGTCCTTCAGAGGCACCTAATACGGATGCAAAAATTTTATTCTAGTGGCTTACAGGAAAAATATTAAATGAACTCCTGAATTGGAAAAAAAAAAAAAAAGGTATTCAACTGAACAGTTTTCATAACTTCTATTCAAATTATCAATCTTTTTAAAAAACCTTTTAAGTTGTTTTTAAAATCCTTCCTCTCTCCCACCGAACACCCCCAAGCCTCAGACTCTAATGCCTCTCCTGAGGTGGCATCATGTTGCCAAATAGTCCTGGTGCAATGGTTTTACAAAAGGTAAAGGTGGGAAAGAAACATGGGCAGCTGAGTATCTGACATGTCCACAGGGCTGTGCTGCCTCTGGACAGCTCACGGGACAGGACCTCAGGAGCTATGGGGGTATGTTCTCACCTCTGCCAGTGATCTGTTGAGACTCTGGGCAACTCACATTGCTTTTCTGCGCACATTTCCACTCCCATCTCTATCCGTTTAGACTGTAAGCTTTGTGGGGAAAGACCATCTCTTACCACATTAGTACAACACAGCGCAATGCAGTCCTGATCTTGGGCGCTGCTGTAATACAAATACTAATCTGTTATCCAACCTGTTCTTAAATATCTCCACCCCAGGTAACTTAACCACCCTGACCGTTAGAAAATTTTTTCTAATGTCCAGCCTAAACCTCACTTGCTGAAATTTTAGCCCATTGCTTCTATCTTGAGAAGTTAATGAGAACAATTTTTCACCTTTCTCCTTGTAACAGTCTTACATATTTGAAAGCTTATGTTCCCCCTCAATAGTTTGTTCTCCAGATAAAAACAAATCCAACTTTTTCAATCTTCCCTCACAAGTTATGTTTTCTAAACCTTTTATCATTTTTGTTGCTCTTCTGTTCTTTCTCCTACTTAGCCTTCTCTTCCGCTAATGTGGCACCCAGAACTGAACAGAAGACCATACCTTCAGTCATGATCATTTGTAACACAACCTGTGTGTCACGGAATTCTACTGTATTTTTCTCCCATGTGGCCATTCCACTAGAAATGTGGTGGAATGGCTAACTGTGGCTTGTTAAATCCATTTGGGAAGTTGGTGTATTTGGCCACAAAAAGAGCTCCTGATCTCTCCTAGCTGCATATTATTTTCCCCTCGGAAATGTAGCTTGCTCATCTAATCCCCCACTCACACAAGTTGGGTTAAATGAGAAAGACCATCCTCACAGTGGATCATGTCAGAAGAGGATCACACTGAAGTCAGCCTTTGTGTCACCAATGGCAAACTCAGTTTCCCTCATTCTTTCTTCTGGACAGTTTTTAAAGAAATGTCTGAATAGAAATATCCCACTGCCTCCAACTATGCCCACAAACCCTCAGAGCACACCGGGATAGGCGATATTCAGGAGTGGCTTTCCCTTACCCTGACCCTTAGCTGGAGCAGATTCAGTTTTGCTCCTGTATGGCAACAGATGGGGTAATTTCTAGTGTAAATTGTGTAAACAGAGCTGTTATTGGATCAGGGGATGGACAGAGGATTGCATTCCCTGAACCCAAGCCTGCCACTACTAACCACCACAAAAGTGCCTAAGAGGAAGAAGAATCAATGCTCCCACTCGACGCTGCTCAGCTATGCTAAACTACACCAGTGCCTAGCATCACCTTACAGCCAAGGTTGTTCTGAAAGGAATTATGCCTCCTGCAGCTCACATCAGCGTGGTGAAATATGTTACTTCCTAAAGCAGCAAGAAAAAGTCAGAGGAAAGAGCAGAACAGATTTATTTCTACAAAATGTGTCAAACTCTAGTCACCCACATGCCCAGACAGGTTCAAAATGCAGTCTTTGGTTTGCCTGGTCACACATTCGATACATTTACTCATTTTATAAATAAATAATCCTTATGACTCTTCAAAGAAAGTAGCTTTCCAGAATAAACCCAGGAGCATTTCCTCAGATTCCTGGCACACTGGGACAATAGCAATAACTGTCACTTTATAGATCACACTTAGCTACTTGCAAGCAAAACACTCGCAGAGTCGGCCACAGGAACCATTAGCAGTATTTCATTTCTGATCTGCAGAACACCACTTTAGGCAACAGCTAGGTGTGTGGGTGCAAGTGACAGAACTGACTGTGCTCACTTACTCAGAGGACAAATAATGGTATAGATGCAGAAGTTTGGCCGAATTGCTTTTGTGCTACAAGACATTCTCAATTAACTTTCTGTCAATCAGGTCTCCCTATATTTGGGCAGCAAGATTGTTTGAGTGGTTTTTCGTGGAGCTGCACTTGTGGTATTGGGGCTGTTTTTGTTTGCTGCGTAGAGCAGTGTAAGTCCAGAGTTCCAGGGCTCACACCTAACCTTCTGTATTCACACATCTCATGCTAGCCCATGGCTCTGATCTGGTGCCCCAGGACCCCAGGGAGTGGAGGGGCAAAGCCTGGGTCAGACCCTAATGCTTTGCAGCATACACACAGTCCCACTGGAGACAGCCTCTGGGAGTTAGCCATAAGCGCCTTAAAATTCCATAGGCCAATTTTCTGTGTCTTCTGGATAGTCACATTTGTGGAACAGCTGAGTTTCCCCACACTGCACCATGAACAAAGGGCTAGAGTGGGCGCACTGTGGGAGGGTCCTAGGAGGGCTTAGATATGCGTGGTTGGACTCAGGCCCACATAGTGCAGTGTACATCACTGGCACTCTAGGCTGTGACCTGGGGTTCAATAATTCCTGAAATGGTTTTACAAATGAGTGTAAATGCTCAAGTCCTGGGTTAAGAAATCTAGGGCTCTGCTGACCCTGGGCTAAATCTGACATGAAAACGTAACCATAGGGTTTCTCTGATGGGTCCCATTCTCAGTGTCTCACCTGGAGCTGGAGTACTTCTGAGCTCTCTGACTCACCAGCCAGTGTGCTCCCTCTCACCACTGTGCTGCTGTGACAGGCTACAGACCACTCCCGGTCCTACATTCCACCCCAGCATTCATACAGGAGGATACACCCAGGTGCAGTTATACACAACAGAGTGGCCACAAATCAAGATACTGCCCAGCTTCCCATTCTATGCCCCTAAAGCTATATCACCCTGACTTGGTCAAAACCCCAACCAATATGAATGTATTACTTGGTTTGCCTCTCCCGCTGTGTGGGAAGAAATAAGCTATAAACTAAGATTTTTTTTCCTGGATATATCACATAAAAGGCGCACTGGTTTACATTAAAACATCAAAAATTATGAACTACAAAAAGATTTCAAGTGATAAGTGATGGCAAGCAGGTCAAAGCAGATTACCTAGGAAATAAACAAAATCACAAAAAACAGACTACTACATTAGAAAGACTGGACACAGTTTAAACACTCTCATATGCTGATTATTTATACAGACAGACACTCTTCCAAATTCTCAAGGCACAAGCTGTACTTGCTTTGCAGCTTGGGCTTCCCATCCTTGTTCCAAGGCCTTTTCTTTCCAAGAGCATCTTCTCTCAAGTGTTGAGCTGTGGTGTAGTGGAGAACAATGCATGTCACTCCATGCCTTATATAGCTTTCTTTCATGTGCAAGTCCTTTGCTTCAAACTTGGTTCCCAAAGCCAGTTTGTGGGAAAACAGGTACTCAAAATGGAGTCTAAAGTCATGTAGTCTGGTCACATGCCCTTTTAGCATCATAGCAACCATTACTTACAGGCTATCTGAAGCATTCTCAGGAAAGTTCACCAGGCAGCAGGATGAGCTTCTCCCAAGGCCTGCTGTTTTTCCTAACCATCTATTACCCCAATAGGCCATTCACAATCAACTGTTTAAGCTGGAAGTATTTTGCCTAGTGTGTGTTACTTAGGTGTAACCACATTTGAAATACAGATATGTATTAAATATTCATAACTTCAAATACAAAAATGATATGTGCATACAGATAGAATAATCATATGTAGTAAACTGTTAAGTTGCTCAATGCTACAATTTTGCACAGGATGAGTCATGTAAGGTGTCATCATGCTATAACCATATCATAATATTAATATGATGAATATGGATGTAGTGTTTCAGAATCTACACTGGAATAAAAGATCCATGACATGGCTAAGGCTGGCCCAGATCAGCTGACTTGGCTCAGTGGAGCTCAGATTAAGATCTGTGTGACTGCAGAGTAGATGTTCAGGCTTGGGCTGTGGTTCAGATAAACTGACAGAGGGAAGGGTTCCCAAACCTGGAGACCAAACAGTGAAATAAAATAACCCTGTAGGTTGAACCCAAGTTAGCCAAACGTGGGAAGATATTATTATTTTTAGTACAGACTGGCCATACACCTGTAGTTGGGGGCTGTTAACAGCTTAAGAGCTAGGAGGTAGCTCTCATTGCTATATTGGGGGGCAGTAAAGAGGTGCAAACACACTTGAGCTTGCTTCAGGCACAGTGCTCTGGAAGAAGTGAGTGTAAATGGCTGATACTACAGATTGTAAGAGGATACAGAATGCATTTGCATTAGGGGCTGCCTCGTAGAAGGTCCCGTATATGATCTCATTCCTTTCTGCCCCCTGTAAGGAATCTAGGATCACAAGAAATGTGCAGCACTAAACTTACAGAATCTGTGCGCTCCCCAAAAACAGCCCTCCCCTCCCTACCATCAACTTTTCAAAAGGCAGATTTTTAAACAAAAATTAGAAGTGTGGGGCAACCAGGACAACTGCATGCAAGAAATGGACAGTAATTAGCTGTCAGTAAAATTGCCATGAACCCTGTTCTGATACTTTAGGAGTTATATTAAGAGGTCTAGTAAAATAGCTTGGTTACTGCAAAAGTGATAGATTCTGTGATTCCAACCCCCTACTGTTTGAAGGTTTATCTAACTTGTAATACTGTTACCATGGCTTTGCCTAAAGTTTACTATGACAACCCTGCCATATTGCTCACCCGTGTAGGCACTATTATGGTGTTCCATCAGTAGCACTTTAGTGCTGTTAATAGTCTGTTTACACGTAGCCAATGAATCAGCTGGTTCATGATACACAAGTTTGTTTGGCTTGCTGCACTGCAAAAAGACTTTGCATTCAAGAGAGTTTAATATAATTATATGAGCTTACGATCTTTTCATACAGAGTTGCTGTGGACAGATGTCAAGCACCAAACTTGAGTATTTTGGCCTTAGCAATGTTCTGTTACAGTCATATATCAATCTCCGTGAAAATTAATAATGAAGTTTGACATTTTAATGCTGTTGATTCACAGTCACTGCCTTTTGAAGCAGGAAACCATGAGGTTGGCTTCATTTTTTCTACCATTCTGTGTACCTCACAGAAGGATAGAAAGCAACAGCAAAGTTATTTCAAAGATGATGGGACATAATCCATAAGAGTCCACCTAAGATTTTATAGCCATCAAAAGACTTTTTTTGTTTTTTTGTTTGGTATCAGGCAGGCTATTTTAGGATGAGCGATTGCCTCAGCTATATACTTGCAAATGATGAATGTAAAGTGCCATTTAAAGAAAAAATGCAAAGCTTTTTTTCTTCCTAAATTAGACTCATTATTGCAGGGTAGTTAGATGCTTCTTGAATTGCAGAGCAAGAGCTAAGCAATTCATATGCCCTCAATTCTAATAATTAAATCAATACTAATACTCCCTCTTCCACAAGAGTGTTGTGAGGCTGGAGCCAAAATACACAAGCTTGGATAGCCTAAAGTTACCGCAGACCCTAAAATCCATATTCAGGCACTTAAAGAGAAGTGGGCTCATTGTCACAGCTCTCAACTTCTGTGGGTGTGTGTTCAAGGGAACCTGTCTATATGCAGTCAATGAATGCTCTGTCTATTTCAAACTACAACCTCCCTTTTGCTTCCTGAGCAGCATTTTGATTGTAAGATTGCACATATCCTGTCACCTGAGCTCTGTAGCTTCCATACTGAGCTGAAATGCTCAGGTGGGCTGCGTCTACACCACCCCTCCCTTTTGGAAGAGGCACGTAAATACGTCTGATTGAAAATGCAAATGAGGTGTGGATTTAACGATCTCATGCCTCATTTGCATACTCCTGCAGGAATCTCAATTCCAAAAGGGGCTGCTTTTGAAACACAAACAGCTGTGTAGATGGGGTTTCTTCTAAAGAAAACTCCACATTTGAAAGCACCCTTCTTCCCAATTTCTTTTGGGAAGAAGGGCACTTTCAAAAGCAGCATTTCCTTTTGAAGGAACCCTGTATACACAGCTGTTTGTGTTTCAAAAGCAGCCCCTTTTGGAAGCGAGATCCTGTAGGAATATGCAAATGAGGTGCAAGATATTTAAACCAGCACCTCATTTGCATTTTCAATCAGCTGCATTTACATGCCCCTTCCAAAAGTGAGGGGTAGTGTAGATGCTGCCAAGGTATCAGGAGACATTCTTGCACCTAGCAGAGGGCTAACAAAGAAAACTGTTAAACCCTGATAATTGTCCATTTAAAGGTAGACTTCCTTGGACAAAGAGGTGGCTACTGCCCAACGTAAAGCACTTTTTCAAGGTTAGAATGCAGGCTGATGGTGCCCAAGCATATTTGTTTCCACTTTCATTTGTCTCCTAAAGGGTAAACTATAAACCAGTGTAAATACAAGAGGGATGCTGTAGGAAAAAGGTATGCTTATGGTACAGGAGAACTTGTTTTGGAGATAGAAAAAGGGTGCTCAGCACTGGAATCAGACATTAATACTGCAGAGCCATACCTCTGAGGACTATCGAACAGAGTCTATGCCTATGAAGTGATCTTGGAGAGGAAAGGAGTCTATGGCTTTTGGTTTGAGTAGACTTAAGAGACCACATTGGCCTCACAGGCTGGTCCAATCTCAGCAGTCCAGTAAGCGCATTCAACAGGGGAGATCCAGGGCGGACATACCTGTACAGGTTTCAGTATATGCAGACGGTCCTCAGCACCTCCCACAATGAGACTTTTATTTGGGTTCCTAATGTTAATTCAACCCAAGTTTGAAAACATTGATCTAAACTCACCAGGGCCAAGACCCAAAAGCGACTCGCGATTTTGTGTACCCAACTTGGAACAACTTCAAGGAACTGCATTTTTAGAAGGTTACTTAGAGTTGGTAAAAACAAATGAACAGTTTAAATCAAAACCTAAATATAAGAACAGCCATACTGGGTCACAGCAAAGATCCATCTAGCCCAGTATCCTGTCTTCTGACAGTAACCAATGACAGGTATAGTATTAACATCCATGATTTTTGACCAGGAAAAACAACTAAATGTGTTTTTTTTTTTTTCTTTTGCCATCTATGATATATTTGAGAGACAGTTTGCCTGCGAGTGTGTGTCTGTCTGTTGGTCCAGGAACTGCTTCTACACGATAAGAGCTAGTACCATCAAATTCAGTATACAGCCTCCTTTTATCATAACTTAAAGCAAGGTAAGGGTTTTGTTATGCCTGGAAAATAGGATGTGCTTGGCATGGAGTTATTCCTCATTAAACCATTCAAAGAAGAGACAGAATTACCAGGCAGATGAAAGCGTCTTGACGGGGGGCAGACTCCCTGCCCCTGTCTGGGACTGCCCCAGTCCCAAACCTCCCACCCACCCAGGTGCCCTTTGGGAGGAGGGGAGCTGAAGTGCCACCTTCCACCCCCCGATTCATACAGGAACTTTGCTAGCTATTCATCACAGAGCTAGGGAAAAGTGCACAGCCTGCTGGTTCTTCACTCTGGCCAGGGGGGTGGGGGGAGGTATAGGGGGCAACAAACCTGGACCTACCCTAGCTTAGGTTAGGGAGAGCAGGGCTATGTCTACACGTGCACCAAACTTCGAAATGGCCATGCAAATGGCCATTTCGAAGTTTACTAATGAAGCGCTGAAATGCATATTCAGCGCTTCATTAGCATGCGGACGGCAGCCGCGCTTCAAAATTGACGCTCCTTGCCGCCGCGCGGCGCGTCCAGATGGGGCTCCTTTTCGAAAGGATGCCGCCTACTTCGAATGAGCTCATTGGAATAAGGGGACTTCGAAATAGGCGGCATCCTTTCGAAAAGGAGCCCCTTCTGGACGCGCCGCACGGCGGCAAGGAGCGTCAATTTCGAAGCGCGGCTGCCGCCCGCATGCTAATGAAGCGCTGAATATGCATTTCAGCGCTTCATTAGTAAACTTCGAAATGGCCATTTGCATGGCCATTTCGAAGTTTGGGGCACGTGTAGACACAGCCCAGGGGTGCTAAAACTCTCCCTCCTCCACCAATTCATATAGTAGGTAGCCATCTGCTGGCAAAAGCTTGCAGCATCTCTGCTATACGTTTGAGAGAGTAAAACACATTAATTGAGCTAAGGACCTTAGCAATGCCAGGTAAATCTTGTAGTACTACAATATAATATTTACTACATATATAGAACATAAAATTCAAGTTGAAGTAAAGTATGTCGGTAATATTGAAATGAAACATTCTGATTGTCCTAATTAAAAAAAAATTTCATTTTGGAGGAAGTTTCAGGAATGTGTTTTTTTATTCCAATTTGAAAATTAAGAAGTTTGACATTTTAGATTTCCCACAGCATGAAAATTTCTGAACTCTCATACTGGGCACCATTAAAAGAAGGGTAGCCCAAGGAGGTTCTATTACTACTGTGCCAAGTCAGAGAAAGAAAAAGCTACATAAAGTCAGGAGGAAAGTCGCAACGTTGTCACCTGTTCAGATTTCCATAGCTGTCTTGGAAAATCTATACAGGTGCTCAAAACACACTGCCAGCTCCCTAATTCTATGAGCAGAGGGTACCTTTTTTTTTTTGGGTGCACTTCAGAGATGGCAGCCCCAGTGGGTTACCTAAGTTACACACAGATGTACTCCACGTAAGAAGGATCAATCAAAAAGGGAACTTACTGTCTAGGAACGAGTAGTACAGAAAGCAATCTACGGGTCATAATGGATCATAAGCTAAATATGAGTCAACAGTACGATACAGCTGCCAAAAAGAGAGCAAGCATTCAAGTACGTATTAACAGGAGTGTTCTAAGCAAGACATGAGACTTAAGTCTTCTGCTCTACTCCCTGCTGATTATGCCTCAACTGGAGTACTGTGTCTAGTTCGGATTGCCACATTTCAGGAAAGAGAAGGACAAAGTGGAGAAAGTCCAGAGAAGAGCAATAAGAATGATTAAAGGTCTAGAGCAAATGAGGGAACAATGAAAGTACTGGGATACAGGAGACAAACAGCTTTCAAGTACCTAAAAGGTTGTGACAAGGAAGACAGAGAGAAATTATTGTTCTTAATCTATGATAAGAGGACAAAGGAATGGGCTCAAATTGCAGCAAGGAAGGTTTAAGTTGTACATTAGAATAAACATCCTAACACTCAGGGTGGTTAAGCACTGGAAAAAATTGCCTCAGGAAGTTGGTCTAGATCAGGGTCAGAAACCAAAACAGGAAGAAAAAACATTTTTTTCCCAAATCAGTAAAAAAACCTCAATAATTCAAGAGCCACAATGCATGTGAATGCAATACAGCATCAAACCATACTTTTTGTGACCCCTATTTTAAGAACAGTACACACACAATGATTTGTAATGTGATACATGTTTACTGCAAGACATTCACAAACTTTTTACATATTCTATTTCCTCACACTTTGCATGTGTGTTTCACTATCTTCCCGACGTTTACTACCAAACCTTCTCTCTTCTGGAATGATGCTGGGGAAGTTATCCAATATTTCAAGATCACATATCGCTTGCTATTTAGATACGAGTTGTTCATTTCTGGGCTTTTAGATATTCACTGTTTGTCAAAAACAATCAGGAGGTTTAAAAAAAAAAAAAAACCAAAACTTTGCAATTACAGTGTCGAGAGCCACAAAGAAGTCCTTAAAGAGCTGCATGTGGCTCTGCAGCCGCAGGTTACAGATGCCTGGTCTAGATGGTGCTTGGTCCTGCCGCAAGTTCAGGAGACTGGACTGGATGACCCCTCAAGGTCCTTCCAGTTCTATGAAATATGACAGTTCTCCAAGAGCCAACTATTTTTTTTTTCCTTCTATGGGTAGGTGGGTGCAGTACACTCCCCACAATGGGCTGATCTGGGGAAAACTCCTCAAATGAGACGTGGAGATGTGAAGGGCTGAATAACAGAGTCAAATCTTGTTCCATCAGAGGCAGCAGTGAGTTCTCAATTTTTATTTTTAAAGAAACCCCATGAGTTAATAGTATTTTCCCCTCTGCTCTCAGATGTATCACAGATTCCATAATTTAAGTAAGTCACACATTTTTTATTCTACTGAGAAATTTGATAGAGCAGTGTGATCACAGAAGCTGGCTCCCAACTGTAATTTAATTAAAAGGACAGTAGCTAAGTTTCACCATACGCAGCTGCCAGATGGAATCATTGCAGTTTAAGTCTAAAGGCGATGTTATCGCATGTACTGAAGCATGCTTTTAGAAGTAATGAATGCTGTCACTTATGCAACAGAAATTGCTGTAATGCCTTATGATATTACAGTATTAGCAGACTATAGAAGTATCAAAGAAGACCAGAATAAGAGCTCTGTGTACCTGAAAGCATGTCTCTCTCACCAACATAAGCTACTCTAATAGAAGATTTTACATCACCTGCCTGGTCCCTCTCATTTTGTGAAGGCATTTTCAGCTGACGAACGTTGAACACAGGCAGCGGCCACACTTAGCCAAAACTTCAACAGGGCCATGCTAATGGCCAAATTGGAGGATACTAATGAGGCGCTGAAATGAATATTCAGCGCCTCATTAGCATGCTGCCAGCCACGATACTTTGAAAGTGCTGCGTTTCACTCACGTGCAGTTCGTCTACACGGGGGTCCTTTTCGAAAGGACTCTGCAAATGTCTAAATCCCCTTACTCCTATCAGCCGACAGGAATAAGCGGATTTTGAAGTCTGCGGGGTCCTTTCGAAAAGGACCTCTGTGTAGGTGAGCCGCATGCGAGAGAAACATGGCAATTCTGAAGTCTTACAGGGTTCTGGTGGAATCATTTTAAAACCTTGTATAATATAATGGAGGATGACATCCTTAAATCATGCTGGAAAACAACAGAGAACTGGATCTGCAATGAAATACTACAGGTTGGTTCACAGGTTTCAAAGGAAAAACAAACTCTATTAAATTCTATGCAGTGTTTTCTCCCTAAGGTCTTCAATGGAAATAGGAACAGGCACCTTACAGCTATTTGCAGACGTAAGTCAGCAGAGTACATCCAGAGTCAGGAAGAGCTAAAACTAATGGAAAAAATTAACAAACTTTTCAAACTTCAAGCGGGGGGGAGGGGAGGGAAGCATCTGTGTTACTTCATGTACTGGATGAAAATCCTGTGTCTGAACAATTTGCCTATTTCTGTGAAGTCCTATTTTCAGACATCTTAGGACCGGACTCTGACTGCATTTACACCAGTATAACTCTGGTGAAGCCACTTAATTTAAGCTGGCATAACTCAGACCTGAATCAGACTTAAAATTTCATCAAAATAAAATAAGAAAGCAGATTCTGTTTATTTACGGACGGCATCAGACAGCATCAGCATTAAAAGGAGATGTCACACTTGATGTGTTAGGAATGTCAGGTTCACATTACAAAATATTCGTTATAAAGTAACAGACCTTTTTTTTCCTCCAGCTTTTTGCAGATTTACAGCCAATTACTGTATACAAGATGAAAGAATGCAGCAGCTGCAGCTACTGGTGCGCTCCAAGACAGACTGCAATTATTCTTGGAAGTGATTACATGAATCAACAAAAAGTCACGACAACCACAATACTGACAGCCGACCATCAGACCTGTTTTGCAAATGGGACTACAAGGCATATCAATAGGCCAATAAAGCTTCAGAAGAGATGGAGCAAGTCCTGGCAGCCTCTGTACTGGCAGATGTTGTGAAGCCAGGCAGCTACGGGACTTGTACTGGCAGTGCTGAATCTATCACCATCCAGTTAATAGAGCTGTAGTGGCAGTGGTTCTGAAGCGGGCCAAAAGCTATAAATGATCATGCTACCAAAAGGCTGCTGAAAGAGCTATTTTGTCAGAAGTGCTAAGCCCAGCCAAAAGACCAAAAGAGCTGCAGTGGCTGCAAGTTTGTTTTCATAAATCTGAACTTGTGCAAAATCTTCCAAAAATCATCTAACAGAAAAATAGAAGGAAAAAAGGAATTAGAAATATTTATTTCTAAAAGAACATCACAGAAAAGGGAGTCATTCAGTATATCTAAGCGCATTTGTTACAAATCCCAACTATATGAAGATAAAAGAACTACCATGAAAGGATGTGGATGTGGATGTGCTGGAGCAGGTTCAGTGGAGGGCAACGAAAATGATTAAGGGGCTGGAGCACATGACCTATGAGGAGAGGCTGAGGGATTTGGGCTTATTTAGTTTGCAGAAGAGAAGGCTGTATTTGACAGCAACCTTCAACTTCCTGAATGGGGAGCTCACAGTGGATGGAGAGAAACTGTTCCCAGTGGTGACAGCAGAACAAGGAGCAATGGTCTGGAGTTACAGGAGAGGAGTAGGTTGGATATTAGGAAGAACTACTTCACCAGAAGGGTGGTGAAGCACTGGAATGTGTTGCTTAGAGAGGTGGTGGAACCTCAATCCCTAGAGGTTTTTAAGTCTCGGCTTGACAAACTCCTGGCTGCGATGACTTTGTTGAGATTGATCCTGCTTGAAGCAGGGGGCTGGACTCAATGACCTCCTGAGGTCCCTTACAGCCCTATGATTCTATACCCTTCTCAAATATTTCTCCCCCTGCCTACCCCCCACCCCCGCCAGCACCACAATGGCATATCCCATCATAACATCTGTTTGACATAAAATTAGTTAAATGCTCCTTCTCAGAATGGCTGGGATAGACAGGATGTGAAAACTGTATCCAGGCTGAAGCGTTACCTATTGTAAACTTCATTTAGTGGAAGAGTGCAAAGACAACAAAAGAAATATCTTAAGAGTTTGCACCATTTTTGATGTAGAGGATGTTGACTACTCATCACTGACATAGCTGAAAATAAACTATAAGAAAACAGAAAATATAAGATACAGAAAAGAGCTTTGTCTCCACACAGGTTTAATTTTTAATCAGCTCCACTCAGACTTTACTTGGCATCACATCCTTCCTGCCCTGCCAATAATATCAGACTTTATTTCCATCTGCTACTTCCAACAACAGGCCTCATTTCCCACAGCAATCCTTAATTCACAGAATTTCCTTGCTCCCCCTGTCTGCCAAGCCACTGCATTCTCCTCATTCAGGTCACTCCCGAGAAATATTTCTTCCTCGCTGGAGAGGCTTCCATGGCAATAAACCTGATGCTCTTCTGAGCCTAGAGGCCGAAAAGCAGCACATATCTCTTGCACAGCGTTATCACACTGTCCCTTTGCATTCCAGTGTGCAATGCCAGAGGGCAAAGAGGGAAATGACACACTTTTATATGGTGATCTGTTGCCCACATGGGAGAACATGTGTGACAGCTACACATCTGCCTCACCACACTAGGCTGGAGTCACACATAGCATTGCCAACTCTTCTGGACCAGACACCATTGATTCAAATAGCATCCAGTCCAGGAGAGTGGCAACCCACCTATAGGTAGAGGTGGTTGTGGAGCCCTGAGCTGGCAGGTTGTAGAGCCCACAGGGATGGCAGGTGGAAGGACCTAGAGGGGAGGGGGGCGCATGGAGAGTGAGCTGAAACTGGTGAGACTCTGGAGGACCTGCCTGGAGGCTGGGACCCAGGGCTGGCAGAGGGTCAGCAGTTGGGTTGGCCCCTGGGTGCTAGAAAGCCTGGTGCTGTAGCCTGCACCACATTTTCCACACCTATGCTTGATACTACAAATGCCAGAGTGTAACCATACCTTGAGCTCCATGGGTTGTTTGTCTTTCCCTGTATTCACAATGTCCCTCACCACTGCCATTCACTGAGCTCATTTAGTCCAAGACTGTGCTTGTGCCATTCATTATTCTCTCCCCCGTAAGGCTATGTCTACACTATGAAATAAAGTCAAATTTAATAAAATCTACTTTTTAATGATAGACGTTGAGTGCCCACAAATGTTCAGAAAGTTGACTCACCACGTCTTCATTGTGTTACCTACGTTTGACTGTGTATACCTATCCCACAGTGCCTTTTGCCCTATTGCACTTTTGTGCCCGTGGCTTATTGGAGAAAATGCACGACAAGTGCTTGTGGGTGTCTGATATCATCCCAGAATGTAAAGTCCCCAACCAAAAACAAACAGCCAATTGACTTTGCGCCATTTTTTCTAGTCATTTTCCAAAGCCTGCACGTGGCTCATGCTACTGCATGGCACCAGCATGGATCCTCAATTGCTTCTAGCTGTTGCAGTGTGTTATGGCCACTACCCAGAGTGTCATGGAGTATTTATTTAGATGAAAGCAGTGGGAGGATGTGATGAAAGAGATGGATGTGGAGGAAAAGAACAAATCAGCTGATGAAACTGAAGAACTGGAGACCAAGAATTTAGAAATGCTGGTTGCCCTGGATGCATTGCTCACAGTGGAGAGCTGTTTCTGGAGATGTGAAACCAGCACACACTGGTGGGACACATTGTTTTGACTGCCTGGGATGACCAGCAGTAGGTACAGAACTTCCATGTATGCAAGGCCACTTTCATGGAACTTTGTGATTTGCTGGCCCCTTCCCTGTAGCGCAGTGATACCAGAATGAGATCTGCTCCGACACTCCTACAGAGTGCTTGCCACTAGCTTGTGAAGTTCACACAGCCTGACAGCTACCAGTCAACAGCTAATCAATTTGTGATAGGCAGATCTACAGTGAAGGCTGCTATGACGCAGGTAGCCAGTGCAATCTATCACCATCTCATGCAGAAGACCATGACCCTAGGAAATGTCCAGAACATATTGGACTGCTTTGCTGCCATGGGGTTTCCTAACTGCAGTAGGGTGATAGATGGAATGCACATCCCCATCGTGGTCCCAGACCACCCAGCCTCAGAATACATAAACAGAAAGGGGCATTTCTCCACAGTGTTGTAGGTGTTGGTGGCTCACAAAGGTTGTTTCACAGACATATGAACATAAGAACGGCCATACTGGGTCAGAACAAAGGTCCATCTAGCCCAGGATCCTGTCTGCTGACAGTAGCCAATGCCAGGTGCCCCAGAGGAGGTGAACTGAAGACAACGATCAAGCGATTTGTCTCCTGCCATCCATCTCCCGCCTTCGACAAAAGACTAGGCACCATGCCTTACCCCTTGCTACTAGCAATCTATAGACCTAACCTCCAAATATTTATCGAGCTGTTTTTTAAACTCTGTTACAGTCCTGGCCTTCACAGCATCCTCTGGTAAGGAGTTCCACAGGTTGACTGTGTGCTGTGTGAAGAAAAACTCTTCTTTTGTTAGTTTTGAACCTGCTACCCATTAATTTCATTTGGTGTCCTCTAGTTCTTATATTATGGGAACAAGTAAATAACTTTTCTCTACTCACTTTCTCCACACCATTCATGATTTTATATACCTCTAATCATATCACCCCTCAGTCTCCTCTTTTCTAGACTGAAAAGTCCCAGTCTCTCTAGCCTCTCCTCATATGGGACCTGTTCCTAACCCTTAATCATTTTAGTTGCCCTTTTCTGAACCTTTTCTAATGCCAATATATCTTTTTTGAGGTGAGGGGACCACATCTGCATGCAGTACACAAGATGGGAGCGTACCATAGTTTTATATAGGGGAAGTAAGACATTCTTTGTTTTATTTTCTATCCCTTTTTTAATTATTCCTAACATCCTATTTGCTTTACTGACTGCTGCTCCACACTGTGGATGTTTTCAGAGAACTATCCACTATAATTCCAAGATCCCTTTCCTGATCTGTTGTAGCTAAATTTGCCCCCATCATATTGTATGTATTATTGGGGTTATTTTTCCCAATGTGCATTACCTTACACTTACCCACATTAAATTTCATTTGCCATTTAGCTGCCCAATCACTCAGTTTGCTGAGATCTTTCTGATGTTCTTCACAGTCTGCTTTGGTTTTGACTATCCTGTACAGTTTGGTGTCATCTGCAAACCTTGCCACCTCTCTGTTTACCCCTTTCTCTAGATCATTGACGAATAAGTTGAACACGATTGGTCCCAGGACTGACCCTTGGGGAATGCCACTAGTTACCCACTTCCCTTGTGAAAATTACCATGTATTCCTACCCTTTGTTTCCTGTCTTTTAACCAGTTCCCAATCCATTAAAGGATCTTTCCTCCTATCCCATGACCACCTAATTTACATAAGAGCCTTTGGTGAGGGACATCACCGTGGGATGTTCAGGAAAGGTGCATGATGCATGCATCTTTAGAAATTCAGATCTGTCCAGAAAGCTCCTGGATGGGTCTTTCTTCACAGACCAGAAAAATCAAGGCTGGCAATGTGGAGATGCCCATAGTCATACTGGACGACCTGCTTACCCTCTGCTCCCTTGACTCATGAAGCCGTACACAGGCAGTCTGGACCACAGTTAGGAATGCTTCAACTACAGACTGAGCAAGTGCAGAATGGCAGTGGAATGTGCCTTTGGCGGTTTAAAAGCCAAATTCAGGTACCTTTTGACCCACCTGCAGCTTTCTTGAACCAATATCCTTACCATGATTGGAGCATGCTGCTTGATATTATTGTATGATATGTATGCTGTATGTATACCCTATAATATTTGTGAATAAAGGTGGGGAGAGAATTTCATGATGGCGTGGCTTGCAGAGATAGATGCCATGAACAGGGCTTTTGAACAAACACACACAAGGGTATTCATCAAAGCACATGCAGAGGCAATGGCAGTCACAAAGGCTTTGAAAAATAGCTTTATGAATTAGCAGCGAGCCACATGACTCTGCTGTATTTAACTGTTGTGATAATATCCCTCTTCCCTTCAATGTGTGTGCACCCACACCCTGTGAACCTATAAATGAGACTGTGCTTTTCAAAAAAAAGAAAAAAGTATCTTTATTTCGGAACGTGGTTAAGGTGCAGGAAAAAGAAGGGATGTCAAGAGTGGTGGAATAGCCTTTCGCAGTGGTGAGAGGTCATGGGGTGGAGTGGGAGACTGTCCTTGCCATCTCCCCCCATGTTTGGGGACCAAGATGAGTGGGGGTTGGGCTACATCGAGTGGAGCCTGCGAAGCAGGGAGTGGAGTTGTGTCCAGCATTGGGCATTCCTCTGCAGCTCCAGTATGGAACCCAGGATCTTGGTTTCTCTCTGACAACCATTGGGAGTTCTGCTGAATCCTCTTTCTTGCACTGGAGCACGCTTTTGTGGGAGCGCAGGATGCTCTGCTGCCACTGCTCTGTCAACCTATGGTTAACAGTGGTTCTGCTGTCAGCCTTCTCCAGCTGCTGCAGGATAAGGTCCTGTTTCATCTTTTCCTTTTCCTCATCTGTTAGCCGATGGCCAAGGATGTTTGGTGAGGTGCCAGCTATGCCCGTTTTATATCGTCTGTGACTTTAACCGCTAGGACTCACTGTCCCTTCGCGGTCGGCAGCCCGGTCCAGGCTGACGGATGCCCCAAGGTCCTAAACACCCGTGACTTTAACTGCTAGAGCTCAGAGCCCCTTCACAGTGGGCAGTCAACACTGACTGACAGGTGCCCCAATGGCAGCACTAAGAGCCTTTCCACACCCGTGACTTTAACTACTAGAGCTCAGAGCCCCTTCGCAGTGGGCAGTCAGGATTGACTGACAGGCACCCCAAGAGTTTGCCCCGTGGAGGCGGCACAGATCAACGCTAGGCTCTTTGTACTCTCACCTAATGGCCAGGCTTTATAGCCAAAACGGCTGAGGTTCTTTAATTGTGTTGGCTGCTTTACAGTAACCCAGGGAAACAACAGTCAGGCTTATGCACAAACGGTTACCAAAGTTTATTAAACTAGATTCTAATCATGTGGTTATAAAATTGCTAGTGCCTACTTATTTAAATGTATACATGTTACACACACAAACAAGTTACAAAACTGAAGCCACGATCCCAAAGAAAGAAAACAAAGTATAGAGCTCTATTTCAAAATATGTGTACACTAAAGATAGGAGATCAGGTGTGGGTGCTTCTTACCCTCCTTGCATCTCTCGATTCCAGCGGTGCCAAGCCAGGATCGGTCACTCAATTCCACGGAAAGACGAATAAGGGACAAGGCTTAGGGACCCTTTTAGCTGCAGAAGCCTTGGGAGGCTGTCACTTATCTGACCAGCAGATAGATAGTGAAAAGCACTCAAAAATCATGGTGCTGTAGGTCCCATACTTATACCTCTGTACTCCTTTATTCTCTTTCTCCTTTCTTATGCCAAATTAGGGCTGGTCTGTCTGGGTGACGCCAGCTCTTGCAAGAGTAGTTTACACTTGCAAGGGAGAGAAACAATAAGTTTCGACTACTGGACATTCCTTTTATTAGGGTAAATATTTTCCCACCTAGGCTGTTGGTGTGTGTGCATCACGTTATTTAGTAGGGGCTAAGAGCCATGTCTGTCACAGCTTCTCTGTCTGCTGTGAGCCTAATCGTTGTATATGTTCCCAGAGGCACATTGTAGCAGCACACCTGTGCTTTCTCACAGCTTCAAAGGCTGTGCTGGAATTTATGTTAAGTGCCCTGTTGTTTTGGCTCCCTTGTTTTCCTAGCAATGCTGGTCTGAGAGGGGGATGGCTGTCTGGCTACATCATCATGGCAAACCTCACATCCCCCATTGAAGCTGCCTGCTGAAGAAAGTGAAGGTCAAAATCTAGATACAATTGACACAAAGCTTTTACCCACAGAATGAATGGGTCTCTCTGACAATCACTGCAACTTCCCTCCACCCTGTCCCCCAGGCCCCTTTTGATTTGAGAGTGAAAATGAATCAACCACTGCAGAACAGAAGCTATTACTTATCCAAACCATTTCATTGCAGCTATAGTAAGATATTTCTGGCTTAAGAAGTGGGGGCAGGTTTGAAAACAAAGTTATGTAAACTCTAAACTGTAAAGTGCGTGATGAGGGGAGGGTTCACTTCCACTGGATGCATGGTAGGCTGGAGAGGGGGTCATTCCTGTGAAATGCAGAGCATTGGTGGGGTGCGAAACAAAAACAAATTTCTTGATGACTCCTCATCAAACCAGCAGCGTGGTGGGAGAGGAGAAGGCCAGGAGAGCCCCCCAACAATGTGGTTTGGCAGGGCAGTCCTGAGAAATGTAAATGGCCAGGGAGCAGTGCAAAAAAAAAATCTAATCAAAATTCCCATGCTTCTTTAGGTTGCCAAAAGAGACATCAGCCGCCTAAGAATAATTGGGAGTGAAAAAGAAAATATGACTACACTAAGCGAGCACAAGGCCAAAAAATTTGCCAAAACGCTGTGTGGCACCATGATGCCAGATTACTTACTGGTTGCCTGGCATGGCAAGGTGTCCTATTGTGGAAGCTGCAATAAGTCAGGCTTCCCCAAAAACTTCATGCAAAAAATAAGAGTAATTTGCTGAGACCTTCAAAAAAGTAAGAGCACCGTCCCCCAAAATATTAACAAGCTATTCTCAGGGGCATAGATCCACTGAGACTGACCCACAACCTTCTTGTGGAAGTTTAAAAAAAAAAGTAGTGCTCAATATATGCAAATCTATAGCTAAACCCAGCCACAACCCACTTGTAGCATTTGAAAAAAAAAATATTCACCAGAAGAACTGGTTCCTGAAGTTCAGGTGTTGATGTTGAGGGGACCGGCTCGAGATCAAGGGTGAAGAGCTCTGGGCTACCAGGAGCAGATTCATCAGACCAGTGCTGATGATTGCCGCTGTCCTCCTCTTCATTGGCCTCCACCTCCTGTTAGCTCAGCTCCTCTCGGTCCCCACTGCTCTCCTCAGTGTGTCTTCCTGAAGAGTCCCAGTTAAGACTGAGGATTGCAGTTGGGTCCCTCCCATGAATGGCATCCAGCCGTTTGTAATATCAGCAGGTCTTGGGAGATGACCCAGTTTGCCCGTTGGCTTCCCGCACTTTTTGATAGATCTGCTGGAGCTCCTTCACTTTCACCCTTCACTGCTGATCGTCCCAGGAGTAACCTTTTGTGATTATGCCCTGAGAAATCTTTTCATAACAGTTCACGTTTTGCTTGCAGACTCAAAGACTGCCTGCCACTGACTCCCCTCCCCAAACAGCAAGGAGATCCTGGATCTCAGTATGGGTCTATGCTGGAGCTCTCTTGTGACCCAGAGAACTCAGAGCAGAAGAACCCCGAGTACTCATGATGGCAGAATTGCTAGATTAGATGCCTAGAGATGTGATGGATGGCTCCTGAGGTGCGCTATCCACACTGGTCAGAAAGAAAACAAATTCAAATTCCCAGACTTCCTGTTGCTTAATTCAAATTCCCAGGCTTCCTGTTACCTACTTCCTATACACCTGGAAAGCAGTAGAAAGGAAAGTGGCCAGAACGGACAACTGTGGGGCATTGTGGGATACATGTGGGATACCAGAAGGCCAATAAAATAGATTTAAAGAAATGCTATTTCCACACAAGCATTATATTGACCTTTTATATTTGAACTTGGCATTACACCAACTCACATAGTCAATGTAAGAATGTCGACCTCAGCGCTCCCTAAAATCAACCTAATGATATTTGCAGTGAGGACAGTGACATTATAAAATTGAGCTAACAGCCTTAAAAATCAACTTTATACTGTAGTGTAGACATAGCCCTAATCTTTGAGATCAGTTTCCCTCAGAGTGCTCATCAGTAATTCCCTTTACTGTACTTAGGACCGCATATCCAATAGTTTCAAATAATAGATTTTATTGGCAAATTGTCAACAGAGAAGAAGTATGACAAAAGGTAATATGAAAGAGAGCGCTCTACATAAACATTATTAACTGCAAGATTTCTGCCCTCACATGATGCCTTTTAGAATACAGTACAGTACAGAAATATTGCCTCTGTTAAAGTAGGGCACCTAAGGCCTGGCCACTTTGGTATTCCTTTTAAACTGAGAATCCATGTTCCAAGTACTTTCAGTTACCCTGTGGTTATACTTTCGCTAGGATAATGGCTGAAGGCCCTAATAATAAGTAGTAATAATAATAATAATAATAATAACCACCCCTTTTCACTAACCTTGCCATTTTTGGGGCTGTTTTTGCCAGTTCTAAAAGTTGTGGCTCTTTACCCCATGCATTTTTCCTCCTGACATGACTCTCTGTCATTTGTCACAAGTACAATGAACCAGGGAAGAAATTGGATCTTGAAAGACAAGTCTGCAAAAACTAGAAGTATAACCAGATCCCATCTTCCTTCTGTGGTAAATACGTTTAACACTCCTTCCTCACTGAAACAAATGGCCAAATATTGAGTCACCTTTCTGAAATCAAACCAGTAAAGCTTTTTTGAATACACTGGCATTTGAACTAGATTACAAAAGACTCTGTATGTTCCTATACAAAAACAATTAGGGCTAGGCTACTGAGAGAGCTTGATACCCAAGATCTTCAGTGGGAAAAATGGGAACTACTAAGCATGTGAAGATCTAACCACATATTTTGGTACCTAAACAGGAGTTGGACACTTCAGAAACACAGGGCCCTAACTGTAGCACATCTGAAAATCTGATCTGTAAGTAGTACACCTATTTCAAGTATTGCATGTACAATCACAAAGGGCTAGGTCTTCAGCATTCTATTTTGAAGAAAAGCTATTAAAAAAATCAAAAATGTTCCCTTGAGATTACCTAAGACAAAAGGGATAATTGGGCTAGCCTATAGGTAAAGCAGGCGAAACAGTAGTATGTTTTATGCCTATAAAAAGATCTCCAGCATATTTGAAAATCATATAAACTCATTAACATAAAACCCATGCATCATTTCTGGAATATAGTTACTCAACTGCAAATGCTGAAAGAGGATTTCACTAAAGATAAGAATAGCAAGAGAGACAGACAGACAACATACTTCTTTTCCTTCCACTGATGAGAAAGACTTTGGAAAAGGTTCAAGTTTCCTGACTGGTATTAGCCAGAGAGTGACAGAATCATAGAATACAAGAAATGGAATGAACCTTGAGAGGTCATCAAGCCCAGATCTCTGAACTCATGGATGGACCAAGCACCATCTAGATCATCGCCCAACATGGGTTTCTCTAAGCTGCTCTTTAAAATGTCCAGGGATGAAGATTCCACAGCTTCCCTATGCAATTCATTCCAATTTACCCACCTTGCCATTTTGGAGATTTTCCCAATCTCCAACCTCAACCTCTTTTGCTGCAATTTAAGCCCATTGTTTCCTGTTCTATCATCCAGAATTACGGTGAATATTGTTTCTCCCTCCTCCTGGTAACAGCATTTTAGATATTTTAAAGCTGTTATGTCTCCTCTCAGTCTTCTCTTTTTCCAGACTAAACAATCCCAGTTCTTTCAATCTTCCTTTATAGGTCATGTTTTCTACATCTTTAATAATTTTCATTGCTCTTCTTTGGACTTTCTCCAATTTGTCCACATCTTTCCTGAAATGGGGCACCCAGGACTAGACACAATACTCCAGCATACTCCAGCTGAGACTTAATCGGTGCAGAGTAGAGTGTAAGAATTAAGTCTCATGTCTTTCTTACAATCATGTTAATACATCCCAGAACATTTGCTTTGTTTGCAACACTGTTCACTCACATTTAAGCTTGTGGTCAGCTATGACCCCTAGATCCATTTCTTCACTACTCCTTCCCAGACAGTCATTTCCTATTTTGTATGTGTGCAACTGATTATGTCACTGTCATGAATGAATGCCTGTAAAGGGTTACACCCAGACAGAGTGGCAAACAACGGAGTCAGCCAGTGAGAAGAGAGAGGAATCTTTTGAACTGAAGCAGTTACCTGGTGATGGGGACTTCTTTTTGTGTGGCCAGAGGAGAGACACACAAAGATGTTTAAACCTGAGCAGGACATAAAGAATTCTGTAAATATCCAGGCCACATGGAGATCTGGGTATACAGATACGTAAGGAGAAAGAAAATGGTTAGTCAGACACGATTAGTTTATTGTTCATTTTGGGTTTGGTTTGGGACTTCTCAGACTGGCTACTGTACACCCTCCCTGCCCTGTACACCGTAACTTTTAAACTAAATGCCAGGGAAGTAATTCTTTGTGCTTTAACCTCCTTTTTTTTAGTTGCTCTGTAACACCGAGCATGCTTTAACATGTATCTTTTGTTTGTTAATAAATCACTATTTGTTTTGTTTAAAGGCAGTTATTTGATTCCTGTGTCCTAGAGAAGAGTCTGCGTATATGTATGTCTAAGACTGAAAAGTCAGCTATCAGACTGCAACTTAATTTCTCTTTGTTTTCAAGCTTTCTCCTGTGAGAGCGTTAAAAGCTTAAGGTCACCCCCAAAAGGAGACATCCCAAATGTGTCTCCTTGTGTTGTAAAGAGGGGCTCTCTCACTTGGGTGATGGCAGCTACCTCTGAGGGTCAGGGAATCTGTGAGCCTGGGAAGTTTTTAAGCAGAAGCCTAAAGACGGAAGGTATTCTAAGGTCTCTTGCAGATCTCACATACTGCAGTGGGGTTGACGGCCTTCGTATGCATTTGTTCTAGTTGAATTTCATCCTATTTATAGACCTTAGACCATTGATCCTGTTCTTTTTAAATTACAACCCTATCCTCCAAAGCAATTGCAACCCCTCCCAGGTTGGAATCATTTGCAAACTTTTAAGTGTATTCTATATGCCATTTTCTACTTCACTGATGAAGAACTAGTCCCCTAATGGATCTCTGTGGAACCCCACTCATTTTGTGCTTCCAGCATGACTGTGAACCATTGATGACTACTCCGAGAATGGTTATCTAACCAACTGAACGCTTGTTTTCCAGTAGCTCCATTTAGATTGTATTTCCTTAGCTTATTAATGAGAATGTCATGTGAGACTATCAAATGCCTTACTCAAAAGTTTAGATACGCCACATCTATTCCCCCACCCTCCACTCCCTTTTCAGAGGGCCTGTTAGCCTAGCAAATAAAGCTATCAGCTTGGTTTCGCTTGGTTTGTTCTTGACAAATCTGTTCTATTACTTATTACCTTTTTATCTTCTAGATGTTTGCAAGTGGATTCTTTAATTATTTCTTCCATTATCTTTTCCGGTACAGAAGTTAGGCTGACTGGTCTAATTCCCTGGGATTGTCCTTATTTCCCTTTTTACAACTAGGCACTATATTTGCCCTTCTTCAGTCAACTGGAATCTCTCCTGTGACTTTTCTGGGATGATAACTAATTGATCAGATATCTTCTCAGTCAGCTTCTGAGTATTCTAGGATGTATTTTATCAAACCCTAGTGATCTGAAGACATGTAAATTTGTCTAATATCTAGGGTCCTACCAAATTCACGGTCCACTTTCATCAATTTCACAGTCTGAGGATTTAAAAAAATCATAAATCTCATTACAGCTAATATAAATTATAACTGTAGGTGTCCTGACGCAAAAAGGAGCCGGGGGGGGGGGGGTGGCATGGCAAAATTACTGTAAAGAAGGCTGCAGTACTTCTAGCCTTGTTTCTGTGTTGCTGGGGGCAGCAGTGCTGTGTTCAGAGGCATGCAAGCTGGAAAATGGTGACTGCTGAGCAGGAATCCATCTCTGAAGACAGAGCTCCTGCCAGCAGCAGCACTGAAGTAAGTGTGGGGTGGCATGATATTGCTACCCTTATTGCAGTGTTGCTGCTGCACAGCTGGGCCCTCAGTCAGCAGCTGACACTTTCTAGCCACTCAGCTCTGAAGGCAATACAGAAGTAATGGTAGCAATACTGTGACCACCCCTCCTCTGACCCCCATAACAATATTCTCACTCCTCTGCAAGTCTCTTTTGGGTCAGGACCCCCAGTTTGAGAAACGCTGGTCTCACTTGTGAAATCTGTATAGTACAGGATAAAAGCACACAGAGCAGATTTTACAGGGCAGACCAGACACATGAAACTGTTTCTTGGCCATGAACTTGGAAAGGACCCACTGATCTGCAAATAATCGTGTAAGAATCTCTTTCCCCGTAATTTGGAGTGCGAAAGGAATTGCTCTCTCCAATATTACCAATATCAAGTACTACAATTCAGGAGTCAGGTGCCCAGAAGTCATGACATTATGTTAAAAATAGTGAAGTTATAAAAAGAAGCTCAAATGTATTACTTTTATTTGCCTTGTAAGCTTTAAGTCTCCAGGATTTGCATTTTCAAGCCTCTCTTTACAGTCATTGGAGCCAGAAACTTTTTTTCTTTGAAAAAAATTAAATGAAAGCTGGGATTCTATCCCACTTAGGTCCTGAAGGTATTGTATGAGTGAGGTACAACTTGTAGTTTAACACCCAACATGAGAGATTATCACCATGGTCAAAGAGGCTAAGTGTCACTTTCCTAGCTCCATAGCCAGAACTACTATGGTGATTATAACCTGATTTATAAAGGCCTTTCCAAATATGATGTGGTAAACTATATTGCCTCACAGTTCAGGTCCTTTCGTAACAGAAGTCTGATAAGCAACTTCAGCAGACTCTCAAAAATGCTTAGGCTATATCATTAAGTAAATATAAAAAGCCTAAATACCAGTTTAATTTTTACACAGTGAGCATTATAGAATTTTGTACCCGACAGATCTAATCGCTTATTACCATATGATGCTAATGCTATAGTTTTCCAAATGCAATCAATACTTATCTTATGCAAATTCACGTTTGCCTCTAAATAAAACTTATTTACGGTTTCTAATTTTATTTCTAACCAAAGCTAATAACACACATCATCCATTACATGTACCAAAGAAGGTTAAATTAATTTGAATTGTATCCTTTCCGAGAATGAGGATACGTACTTAGTCTCTCCAACACACTTGTTTTATTCAAAGAAGAGTCAGGAGAAATTTACTCCCCTTTAGGTGTTTAACCTGAAGCAAATCTGGTTCTCAGGTTAGAGCCCAATGCTACCCAATGCATAAAAAATTCTAAAATAAATGAATGTTAAAATCCACCAACGAGATAAATAAATGATTTCCCTGAATATTTTCATGGCTTGAAAGAACACATCAATTACTGTAGCTAGTCTTGTAAGTTAATGATTCACAGTGATGGATTATTCATGCACATCAGCCAGCTGAACATTATACTTTGACTCGAGGGGGAAGTGCAACAGGTCTTAATTAATTATGCTTGGTGCAAGCTCAGAGACAGTCAAACAT